>NC_041214.2:124305520-124363975 GCF_002837175.3 Physeter macrocephalus
CAATCTTGGAAGGTTGTGCTTTTCTAAGAATTTGTCCATTTCTTCCAGGTTGTCCATTTTATTGGCATAGAGTTGCATGTAGTCATTTCTCATGATCCTTTGTATTTCTGCTGTGTCACTTGTTTCTTCCCCTTTTTCATCTCGAATTCTATTGATTTGAGTCTTCTCCCTTTTTTTCTTGATGAGTCTGGCTAATGGTTTGTCAATTTTGTTTATCTTCTCAAAGAACTAGCTTTTAGTTTATTGATATTTGCTATTGTTTCCTTCTTTTCTTTTTCATTTATTTCTGATCTGATCTTTATGATTTGTTTCCTTTTGCTAACTTTGGGGTTTTTTTGTTCTTCTTTCTCTGATTGCTTTAGGTGTAAGTTAGTTTGTTTATTTGAGATGTTGCTTGTTTCTTAAGGTAGGATTTTATTGCTATAAACTTCCCTCTTAGAACTGCTTTTGCTGCATCCCATAGGTTTTGTGTTGTCATATCTTCCTTGTCATTTGTTTCTAGGTATTTTTTGATTTCCTCTTTGATTTCTTCAGTGATCTCTTGGTTATTAAGCAGTGTATTGTTAGCCTCCATGTGTTTGTATTTTTTACAGATTTTTTTCCTGTAATTGATATCTAGTCCCATAGTGTTGTGGTTGGAAAAGATACTTGATATTATTTCAGTTTTCTTAAATTTATCAAGCTTTATTGATTTGTGACCCAAGATATGATCTATCATGGAGAATGTTCCATGAGCACTTGAGAAGAAAGTGTATTCTGTTGTTTTTGGATGGAATTAGCAGAAAGTTTAATCATCAAATTTTGGCTAAGAATATGAGTATCATATGTGAGAATAGAACAACAGATTCTCATTGTATACAACTTTCAACTTGGCTAGTCTATATTCTTTCTTCTATATGCTAAAATTTATCATAGTATAAATAAAAACATATATTTTCTTTCAGATGAGAGATGAGGGAGATCTTTGTTTGATAATCTTTTCTGTTTTTTGACAAATTTGACTTTTTTAAATATTTTAAGCCAAAGGATAAGTTAATTTTCACAAATGTCTAGAAAAATTCCTCATTACTTAGTAATGTAGTACACATAAATCTGCTAAATATTGTTCTGTAATTCATGAAGTCAGTAGATCTTTCCCAGAAGATGTTAAAAACTACAATCACAGAGTGGATTTCTGAGAAGGTTTGTCTTCTCTTTTTTACCATCTATTATGGTTTGAATTGTGTCAAACAAAAAGTTGTTGCATCCTTAACTCCCAATACCTATTATTAATGTGACTTAGAAATAGTGGCCTTATACAGGTAATCAAGTTAAAATGAGCTCATTAAAGTGAACTTTGATACAATATGATCATGTCCTTATAAAAGGGGTAAGTTTAGACACAGAGAAGTGCATTGAGGGAAGATGATGAGAAGACACAGGGAGAATGCCATCTACAAGACAGGAAATGACTGAGGTGACCAGAAACTAGGAGAGAGGCATGCAACAAATTTTTCCTCACAGACCTCAGAAGGAACCAACCCTGTCAGTATCTTGGTTTCAGTCTTCTAGCCTCCAGCACTGTGAGAAATAAATTTTTGTTGTTCTAAGCCACCTAGTTTGTGATACTGTGTTAAGGCAGCCCTAGAAACTAAGACACCACCTGTAGTTTTCAATGACACCTGTATTCTCATCCATCTTCTGCCTTGAAAGTATGCAGTACAGAGAATAGTCTGCAAATTGATATTGTATGAGTGATACAAATGGAAAAAAGAAACTAATATTGGGTTTTCTTACCTGTAGCACAGCTTCCACTTTGTAGATATTTTATTTCCTTTCTTTAAGCAGCTATAGGGTGAATGGAGAAGATATTGGCCATAACAATTTATAATCACCACATTCTAAATCAGAAGTTGATATTTTAACTTGATTAAATTTGATTAATATGATGGTTTATCAGAGAGACTTGAAAATTGTGGTCCTGTTGTCTAAAACAATACTCTGGTCTTCTCAGAGATGAGGTATGATTTGATTTCATTTCTAAAATTCAATATCTGCTAAACTTTTCTGAGGAAAAAAATCTATTCTTGGGTTATGATGAATGGCTGATTATTACAAAGCAGAATGTACCCTTGGAACATATCCTATAAATGTATGTGCCACTGAATGTTGTACAAAACTGGCTTCCTGTGGATCTTGGAATTGCACAGTACAAAAGAACATGTTAATTAAGGCAGTCTCAATTCAGTACACAAATGCACTTAAATTATAAGTCAATGCAAGGTCAATGAAAGTCTATTTTCTTTGTTTTATACAATAATGTTACCTTAAAAAAAACAAAAGAAAATCAAACACACAAAACTATTATTCAATAGTTATATGGTATGAATATGGCCTACAAATGTGGAACGTTCAATTGGAATGTGGTTATCTGCACTGAAACATAAGAGTATTTTCTTTCTTCCTCTAGGGCCCAACAAAAGTCACACTGACACACCACAAAGCAAATGTTTATATTGAATATACACTGATTATAAAGCAGGATCCAAATGATGCTTGTATAAGTTATAGCACTATTTAAAGGACAAAAGGAGAATACTCCACGGGGAAAAGAAGTCTCCAACAGGCTTGTAATATTTTTCCTAATAAGAATGCAATATATTTAATATCAGAATTTGCTAATACAACCTTGACCTATAAATAATTGGTGTATTTTTCTCTTTCTTAAGTCCAAGGTATTATTTCAAACTTTAAGTATCGTCTTGCTATACTTTGAAGTATTATACAGTCTAATAAATAAAAAAGACCCAAGATACTAATATATACCAAGAAATAAAGGAACCAAGTCATCGTCATAAAATTAAGTTATTTTGTAACTTGACTCCACTCCAATAATTTGATTCTAATCATAGGAATAAGTCTATAGGCTGTGTATATTTTTTTATGATTACACATCTGATTTTTTAAAAATCTAGGGAGTCAAAGATATGTGCCTCAAGGAGTGGTAAAATTGAAAATTAAACGTATGACAAGTTTAATTTTGGTAATTTTTCTTGACTTTTATAGGTATTCTCAGAACTAAAAGGCCTTGAATACATATTTGTCACTTCAGTGACAAAATGTTCTGTTTGGGTTATACATGTGCATCATGGTGGTAGTGGGGTCAGATTTTCAGTAAAGTTAAAGTTAAATGAACATAGGAGAAGAAACATCCCACCATTGGACAAAACATCCAGTCTATCATATACAGATAAGAGGTTGCTTGTCAGGCATGGGAGACTGAGAGGGACAAAGCAGCCCCTAGATCTACTAAAGGATTAGGTGGAAATGTTTTCAATAGAAGCAAGAATAGGAACCAAAGTATACTGCAAATAGCCTGGACCATCAAGTAAGTGAGAATTGGATTACTGGATTGAGGGAAAAAGAACAAATAATGGTGATATTAAGAAAACAACAACAACAACAAAAAACTATTCTGACACTTGTTAAACCAGTAAGGAAGACTTTATTCCATATTATAGCAATAAGATTATGATAATAGGAGAAAGAGACCAGAGTCAACTCTGAATATAGTAAAGATAGCTGTAGATTTATAGCCAAGAGCAGAGTGAGTAGGTCGGTGGGTGTATAATTACTTAATGGAGACATCAAGAGTGGGGGGATTCTTGCTAAGCCAACTTAGCAGGATTCTTGATGAAGGTGGGTCAAGGTGACCAGATATCAAGGGTGGGGATGAGAATTTATCAGATGTTGAGGGTGATGTCATATCAAAGAGGGGGGGATTCTCACTACAATAACTTAGCAAGACTCTTGCTAAAACTGGACCTGGTCAGGATGGACACAGAAACCAAATGTCAAGGCCTACTTGAGAAAAATGCTCAGAGGAACCTAACCAAAGTTTGGTCAAGGAGTAAGTCTTTGTCAGTGGGTAGGGTACTTGAGAGTAAGGCCTAGAATCAGTAACATAATAATAGATAATATTTATTGAATATTTAATCTGTTTCAGATACTATTAAAAGTACCTTAGTTATTACTTAATTATAATTAATAGCAAATTAAAAGTAAATTATAAATATAATAAATTTTAATTACACAATTATATAATTTAATATTTTAGCATTTCTAGGAGGTAGAGAGTAAAAGTACACTTATTTTATCTTGAGGTATACAGAGTTTAGATAAAAGAAACTTCTGCTTTCAGCCAACATGGAGCAACAGGATCAGAGTTACTATCCTGCTCAAAACAAAACAAAGCAAAGACCAAAACAAAAACAAAAAAATACAAAACAAAAAATGAGACAAAATATGTGAAACAATGTTTTTTAAGACACTAAATATCAGGCAGTGAAGGAGAATAAGCCACGAATATAGGAAACAACATAAGTGAACCACTAGTGCCCCAGCTTACTACCTCGAGAAGTTTCTAAGCCAGGACTTGAGACTATAGAAAGACCAACCATAATGACTGGACAGTATGGTACCTGGCACCAAGGCCAGGAATAGTGCTTGTCTTTAGGCTGTTTCCATCTCACCTGTTTTGCCTCAATTATCAAGCAGGCTCAACTCCTTCCTCTACACTGAGGGCGTGGACATACACAAGCTTCATTATGAAATTCAAATATTTAACATTATTTTAGGAAGAGTTAACATATCATGGATAATTATTTCTTCATCAAACACAAAAATCCATTTATCTTTTGTATATATTTTTTAAATTTATTTTTGAGCAGTATAAATAATCAATATTATCAAATAATCAATGTACTTACATGTATTATGTGGTAGAATTCATAGAGACAAATTTGTGGTCCCTGCATAGCATCTGTGTAGAAGTCCATGGAATGAATTTAGTGAACTAATATTCCACTAAATATCTTATTTTTAAATCTAAGTATTAGACTTATGTTTGATTTATATTTAATTTTACTTAGCTTAATATGATAGGATACTTATGGCTGGCTTTTCTAATACGTTAGCCAGAAAATAATGTTTTCTCTCCCCAGAGAGCTTTGATTTTGGTACTGCTGAAAGACTTCTTCACAGTGGAGATTCTGTCATTATCCAGGAAAATATAAAGAAGAGACGCACACATACGGAATATGTAATAATATTGGAGAGAAAGATTATGAGAAATGGAGAGAGACGAAAAGACAAAAAATATGCACAAAGGTCTTTGGGTTTCAAGAGTAATGATTTCTTCACAGGACTTCTGATTTCTTAAGACCTCAGAAAGGTTCTCTGGCCCATATTGGGAGCCAGACCTCCCAGGCCAAGTTTGACTTGAAAGGAGAGCATGCATGATATTTAGCAATCTTGAAGTAGACACAATGAGAATATATTTGATGAAAATGCCTTTAATCTATACAGTCCTCATCTAACATTCTGAGGTATGATTTTGAGGCTAGGAATCCAGTTTTTAACAAATAAAATTTTATTGTATAAGAATTTCTTCCTCATTAAATCAGCCTGTGTGTATGTGTGTGTAGATAGAGTGATGAAAGATTGATAGGTAGGTAGATTGATTTTAAATTAGCAAAGACTATCTCTGATGAATAGCTGGATATTTTATTCCTTTTAAAAGTCCTTTCCAGTAGTTTACAAATAATACTGAAAAGAGTAACATTAATACTACTGCATTAATCATAGTAGGTTAAATGGGTTGTTTGCAGGAGTGTGGTTTGCCATAGATTTTTTGTTTCATATTCATAGGTTCATTCAAAATTTTTCCAACAGGTATTTTTTTGAGAACCTACTACATGCCAGACACTGTCCTAAGAATTAGATATTGAGGAATGAACAACAGAAGAAAATATTCTGCCATCATGAAGTTTGCATTCAGGTGAGAGACAACATATTTGTTTGTGTTTGTTTATCAAAGACTATATAGGTTTTCACAGATTCTGAACAAAGCCACTAAATGGATATAGATTCTGCTTTCTCTTTACCTTTTTTAAATCTGCTACATTCACTCCCACAAGTTTTTTTATCACCTTAGTGCAATTTAGAATATGATTTCACTTTCATAACCTCCAAAATTTTTATAACTGGTCATCTTTTAATATCTTCCTTGAATTAATTTGTACTTAAGACTTTATCCTTCAGTTATTTCTATTTTTGTCCCATGCTCTCCATGTTCTGAAAATAACTGGACTCCTTTTGAAATTCAAAATAGTTCACATACTCTAAAAACTATCCAAATGAAACAAACAACAATAAATATTCCTCAAAATACATGTTTTAACCCAATATTTTCATCTGATCCAATACTCTGTTTTTTCTAACTCATGCTCTTCCAGGTTTCCCAAATTCACAGATATCATTCATGTAGATCAATGGAAGTTTTATAAGTTGGCTCTAAAAATACCTTGTAGTGTATCTTTGGTAGAATTTTCTAGACAAAAAAGCGTCTTCCTTGTCCTGCGTATTTATTAATATGTATTATTTGAAAGCCCTCATGAAGATCTCTCTCAGACAACACAAGAATGTAGTTGAATAATGAACTCTTGTCCCTGGGTACATTCTAAGTCCCCTTCTTGAGTCAAAGACAAAGAAGACATAACAGTAAGTTTAGTCCTCAGACATGGTTTTCATTTTACAAGTCCTGTGTAGTCACTGAAGTCAAATGTCTTAGGATATAAAGAAAATGATGTTTTCTCACACTGAAGTTATTTGTTATGCATAGAGGGAAAAAACATATGGCTGGTTCTGGAAAATCCAATTTTAGAAAGTCAAGTCAGGATGCTTTGGGCATTACTTTTTACAATATTCTGCAATCAATATAAATAGATTTTTCTTTGTTATATATGAGCAGAAATTTCAGCAGTAGTGCAATGAGTTGGACACATCAGTGTAGCTGATTTATTCCATCACAGAGGAAGATTTGAAAATGGATATGTGACATGTCACTGACACCAGTGTTATGTTTTTGTGACTGAAGAGAACTAAATCCTCCCAAGTCAGCAAGATTTTTGCTTCTAATTGCTTATTTGAATGTAATTGTTCCCAAAAGTCACTACACAGTGTTAATTATTATGGAAAATCACCACAAATTCTTTGACATTTCTGCCATTGAGAGAGAATTTATGCAACTTCACTTTGAAATCAAGCAAATTTCATGACTGCTCAGTGCAACAGAATATTGAGGTAACCATCTGCATGTATCTGTTCCAAGTTCTTAAGAGAGTGGCAGTGTCCCTTAGAATACTTACTTTGTGACAACCCCTTTTAGAACAGCTGCCATATTGTCAATAGAAAAAATCCCATGGAGAGGTCATATAAGTGCTCTGGTAGACAGCACCATAAAGATTTCCAGACAATAATAAGCATCAACTGCCACCATAGTAATTAGTAAGGTCTCTTTAGTGTCTACTCCTGAGAACCCATCAGATTACTACTGTCTCTGGCTACAACCACTTGACATAACCCAATGGAGAACCATGTAGTTGAGTTCAGTTAACCCACAGAAGGATGAAAGATAACAAATTATTGTTTTAAGCCATTTTATTTAGTGTGATTTCTTTGCAGAACAAGATAACCAAAACTGATCCCTTCATATTTTAAAATCTTTCCAGTAAAAGTCTCTACTGTGTTGGTGAAAGTATTAAATTGTCACAATAAAGCAAGAGACAGGAGAGTTTTCTTCTTTTCTGGTGCTTTTTTAGTTTCACTTTTCTAAGGTTCTGGGGCAGTTGTTTTTTGTTTTGTTTTGTTTTGGCTTTTTTATTGGCTGCACTGCAAAGCATGCCGGATATTAGTTCCCGGACGAGTGGACTTAGTTCCCCTCAAGTGGAAGCACGGAGTCTTAACCACTGGACCACCAGGGAAGTCCCTCTGGGGCAGTATTTATACCCAGCAGCAATTTTTCAAATATGAGAAATTTGTTATTGCACATTTAATTCCCCAGAATAACAAAAGGCAGTTGATCTTTTCTCATATTCTTTAGTGCTATGGCTCTAATTTCCCAAGGTTAAATGAAGTAAAAAAAAAAAAGAAAACAAAAAAGAAAAATAAGCAACACCTTGGATTTCACCGTTAAATTGTATGATTGCTCATCAAATTCTTCCACATTCTCATTTTGAACATCCAACCTAAGCATAGAATATTTACCAGATTGTCTTTGCTTCTCTGTAACTAGTGTTCATAGATTATTTTTTTTCAACATTGAATAATTGAAAATAGCACCTTTTTCATTACCTCTAAAGTTTCACTATATTTGCTCACCTTGTAAAAGTCTTCTTCTAAACCACAGTCCACATGGTCCAAAAGCATTTATCCCTTAGTCATTGCTTTTGTTGTTGCATTTTTTTTCCCCAAGCTGTGAACATTACTGGAGACCTTTTCACCTTCATTTGGATTAGTAGTTAGGAATTTGATATGGAGATCATCCATGCTCTCCACTTTCCCCGCACAGAAAATGAAAGCCTCAAGCTGTCATGTACTGTGGCCAAAGAATTATCACATCTTGAACCACAGAGCACATCAAATGCTTGGCCCTTGAAATCATCCAGCAGCTGCCTATGTCATTCTGTATTGACACTGTTATAGCTATAATATTTCAGAAGATTAATTCAGCCAGTTTTTAAATGTTTCTCCACTGATTTGGGGAAAATAAACATATGCAAATTTATTTTCAGTATTAGCATTTTATACTCTTCAAACTTGTGCAAAACATGAATTTGCGTACTGGGGGATATCATACTCTTTAAGAAATGAGAAGCACCCTCATCCTCTATAAAGCTCTAGAAAATATATCATAATTCTCCTTTATTTCTGGAATGGAAGAAAAGTTTTAAACTCTTTAAGTTTCAGGTAAGTGAAGTAGTCTCATGATTTCTAAAAGGTGAAGCATCATGCATTCATCTAATCACAATTTATGAGCATGTGTTATATACCATGCACCATCTTCGTTGGGACCAAAAAAAGCTACAGCACTCATGCCATTATCAGGTCAAGCAATAAAAAAGTAAACACAGAAACAAACAAAATAAATTTATGTTGTGAAAAGAGCTAATCGGAAAACATTACATATAGCAATGCAATGATAAAGGGGTGAGCAGAGAATCCTAAGTGTTGAGAAGGAGGTAAACATATAAGGGGTAAGAGGAAGTGCATTTTAGTCAGAACAAAAACAAGCTTTACCTATCTGAGCACTGAAATGGTGGATAGTATGGGTATAGTTTAGTGTGAAAAGGGGAGAGTGTTTTGAAAGCTGAAGTACAAAGAAGTTCAGCCATATCAGGGATTATATTCCATGAGGATATATTTATATTTCATTCTCTAGGCATCTGGATAATTTAAGAAAATAGGCATTTTTTAAAACAAGTCTCACAAGTACATCTAGATCTATTGTGTATATATGTCAGGCTGGAGCATCCCCATTGTTTCCTTTATGTAGATAATGGACAGAGATTATGATGATAGATGATAGATATTTAAAGAGATAGATAGAAAGATACATAGGGAACTAATGTCACCATTTTATAGCCAACAAGATAGTAGGATTACTTAGGGAAGAGCTAAAATTTTATATTGCTGGTATGGTCCCTAGAGTACTAGTACAGTGCTGAATATCTAGGTGGTGCTTAATATTATTGACCAATTGACTAAATTGTATACATTTTTGCCAGTTTTATAAACATCTTTATTAAAAAAGTATTTTTGACTGTCAGGCATTTAACTCTTCTTCCAATTAACTAAAGATGTATTTTGTAGAAAATTCCTTGTTGGTACACTCTTGGAAAACATTTTATGCTGCCTTTTCCCACCTAGGTAGAACCAGCTAATAGTCATGTGATTTGGGTTCAGCCAATTGGATGCTCTCTTCAAAATCTTTAAGGGCTCTAGCATATGAAACAGTGAATAGGGACAGTAGGGCTCAAATTCATAACACCAACAGCTTTGGCATGCTGGCCATTTCCGCCCTTCATTTTGGCTTACATTCAGTCACTCCTGGGAGTGCTCCCTGTCTTTCCTGTAGCATTGATTTTGCAGTATTGTGATTCCCCAATATCCTAACAATAAATGTCCTTGTTGCTTAAGATAACAAGTCACTTTCTATGATATACTGGTTTACATCCATAAAGAGCCTAAATATATTTATATTTATATATAAATTATATTAACATTTATATTGATATATAAAAATATTACATATTGTATTTACACAGGGGATAGTTTTCAATGTTTCTGAGGAAAAATACCAATTTCAGTATTGCAGTATATTGGCAAAATAGGTTAATTAATGGCTCCTAGTATATTTTTACCAATACAGAATTCTGTAGTTCTAAAAAGATATATGTTAATTGTATAAAAGAAAACTGTTGAATAGGCATTTAAGCTAAACATTTACTTAAATAGATATTTCAAAAATTTAAAGAAACAAACCTTGATCCTAAACTAATAAAATATATATTTCTAGTTAAATATTTGCATGTATTTTGTTTATATTTATACTTAGTGAAGTGTATAGGAACCATCAGTTGTTAGTCAACTAAAAGACTGCATATCAATGGTGAGATAGAGAAAGTATGGGCCTTTCATTCCATCCATACTGATCTAATTCTTTTCTCTGACATAACTTATATTTTCACCCTATGAATTTCTTCATGCAAATTTCTATCACTCCTGTCTCTACAATTCCTCTTAAAACCAGCTAGGAGCAGAAGAATTCTCATCTTCTCCTGTAGAATTTCTTTGACAGTTAGAAGTGAGCGCTCTACAGTCAGAATTCATTTGGCACTTTTAATTTTGCATGTCAATTTGCAAGCCTGGTGTTTCTGAGTCACCAGATAGAATACAAGCCCAATTGAAGGAGACATTATGCCTAATATTTTTGGGTTTCCACTGCATGTTTTTTTCAAAAATTTAACATAACTGTTGGAAACATGCCTACAGACCTAGAAAAACAATAAGACATAAGGCTAGGTGAAAAATATGAAATATATTGGGTGATGTTATATAAAGCAGGACACACCATTCACAAGACCCATTTTCTCTGACCTTCAAGTCTCCACAAATTTGCCCAGTGCTTCTAATAATCCCTGAGCAGAAAGAGAATCTTGTTATGTCCATTAAGAAGTTTGCTTTTATTCTCCTCCCAGGGATTTTTATGCAGTTCTCTGCCTCTCCTTGCTGTTTCGAATACTGACAACATACTTGCACGTTTCTAAGTTTAAGTAACCGATCACAGGTCCTGTTCAGTCCTGATTAATTACTTAAAAACTGAGTGAATCAAAGGTAATTTCACTGGTTTTCCAGACTTCAGTAGGCCCAAGTTTCAGCCTTGCCTGAGGGCATTTCTAGACCAGGAAAATTTAGCACAGTATCTTTTCCATATTAGGAGCCAAAATATTTGTAGGCTAGTTCAAAGATAATATGTATTGACAGTAATTTCTGAAAGTTTGTTTCACAGTGTATTACTGCATACTTTCCAATTTACCTTGACAATATCAAGTTGGTTTTCCACAACATAATAAAAAGCAGACTGCAAATTAAGTTCCCCATTTTTCACTTCCTACCTTTTTGCACTCCCAAACAGAACTTAACTTTCTCTGGTTAGGCTCTGAATTTTTATTGTAGATAATAATTTTTTAAATGTGTATGTATGTGCAAGTGGCAAGGACCTGACTATGCTGTGGTGGACTTTAGATAATAAATAGCTCCAAAGATGCAAAAAAATATGTGTATTGCTTTCCTAGTCTTCTGTAACAAATTACAATATACTGTCTGGCTTTAAAACAACATAAGTTTGTTTTCTCACAGTTCAGGAGACTATAAAGTTGAAATTAAGGTGTTGGTGGGGCCATGTTCTCTCTAAACGCTCTAAGGGAGGCTTTTTCCTTGCCTCTTCTCAGGTTCTGGTAATCGCCAACAATCTGGCATTCCTTAGTTTATAGACACAACACTCCAATCTCTGCCTTCCTTGTCACATGATGTTCCTCCCAGGGTGTCTCTTTGCCTATTTTTATGAGGACATAGTCATATTAGACTAAAGGACTACCCTACTCCAGTATGATCTCATCTTAACTAAATCCATCTGCAAAGACTCTATGCCCAAATAAGGTCACATTAACAGGTAGAGGGGTTGGGATTTAACATATGCTTTTTGGGGACACAATTCCACAAGGAATGATAAGAAAGAAAGGAAGGAAGGAAGGGATGGGAGGGAAAAATTACTGCAGAAGAAAAATGTAGATGAAAATGTAATAGCCTTATAGTTTCAATTGTTGGGAATAGTTTTTAGCTTGAATTGGTTTTGTTTGAAGTTTTGGAGTACGAGAAGTCTTTTTAAGCAGTTAGGGTATATTACAGATTCAGAAAAAGGAGGTTGTAAATTCCTATCCTGATGGTGCTCTTCTAGAGAACAGGAACTTGAGTTTGCACTGCTCAATCCCTCAGGACCTTGAGTATCACCAAGATCATAATTAGATTTCAGAAAATACATTTTAAATAACAAAAATTCATGAGTTAATTAATACACAGTTTATGAATATGTGCTATATGTTATAAGTGGTTTTCTTTGAGTAAAACTGGATTTTTTTCAATTTTCAGAAATAAACTATTTCTTTTAATGTTAACTTCATAAAATATTAGATTGGAAAAAACCTAGAATTTTTTAAAAATTATATTAGCTTGATGGTAGTAGAGAAAATTTCCACAATAGAGATTTAAAATAGTACCATCTGCATTTCTATCACTTAAACACAAATACTGTCTCCATTGTATGATATTTGGTATCATTTCATGAAGTATACACAAATTTTAAAGTAGTGGTCTCAAGCTTATTAATTTGTTGATTTCTGAGTGTAACTATAAATTTTAAATTAAATGCCAGATTATTTTATGGCCATAAATATAATTTTATGTTTATACTGTTAAAATCTAGGAAATAAAACAGATTGGACTTCAAATTTATTCAGTTTGCTTCTATTCTGGTTTTTTTTTTTTTTTTTGTGGTATGCGGGCCTCCCTCTGCTGCGGCCTCTCCCGTTGCGGAGCACAGGCTCCGGAGCGCAGGCCCAGCGGCCATGGCTCACGGGCCCAGCAGCTCCGCGGCACGTGGGATCCTCCCAGACCGGGGCGCGAACCCGGTTCCCCTGCATCGGCAGGCGGACGCGCAACCACTGCGCCACCAGGGAAGCCCTATTCTGGTTTTTAAAGTTTCCAATTTTCAAGATTTTTTTGTATCATATTTATGTTTTAGTCATCAAATGAAGGAATGACATTTTTAAGTAATTTGAAATTCTGATATTTTGTTCTCCCTTATAGGTCATTTCCACAACAAAGATATTTACTTTCTTTAACCATATGGCATTCTATTTTTTATCTTCTTTTATAAAACAAGTAAGTTAAGAATGCTCAACTGATCTCATTTTCATGTTGAAAAATATTTCTATTTTTATGGTTTTCAATAAGTGACATCTTACTCTCTACTTCAAACATGCAGTTGTTCTTTAAACTAAACTGGTTTTTTTAGATAATAGATCATCATGCAGTTTCAAGAAATAATACAGAGAGATCCCTTGCACTTTTTACCTAGTTCCCTCCAATGGTATTATCTTGCAAAATTATACTGCAATATCACAACCAGGATAATGATACGGAGATAAATCAAGATACAAAATATTTCTATCACCAAAAGGATCTCTCATGTTCCCCTTTATAACCACACTCACTTCCCACCTACCCCCACTCACTCTAAACACTGGAACCACTAAGAAGTTTTCCATTTCTATAATTTTTTTCAAGTCAACAATATTATATAAATAGAATTATACACAATGAAACCTTTAAGGATTGTCTTTTTTTCATTCAGTAAAATTCCCTGACGCTCTGTCAGGTTATCAAAACACAAACTGTATTTTCCCCATGGAAGGGGAAAAATATTTGTAAATAACTTATTTGATAAGGATTGATATCCAGAAAATATTAAGAACTCCTATTACTAAAAAAAAAAAAAAAATCCCAGTAAAAAATTAGGCAAAGAATTTGAATAGACATTTCTACAAGTAAGATATATAAATGACCAATAATGACATGAAACGGTGCTCAAAATCACTGATCATTAGGGGAATGCAAATCAAAACCACAAGGAGATACCACTTAACATCCATTAGGATGGTTATTATTAAAATAAAAAAGAAAAGAAAAGAAAAGAAAGAAAATTAACATGTTAACAAGGATGTGGAGAAACTGGAACTCTTATGTATTGTTGATAGGAAGATAAAATGGTACAGTTCCTAGGGAAAACAATATGGTAGTTCCTCAAAAAGTTAAAATGAAAGTTACCAATGACCCACCAGTTCCATACCTGGGTGTATATCCAAGAGAATTGAAATCAGAGACTCAAGCAGATGTGTACACCCATCACTATAGCAGCATTATTTACAATAGCCATAAAAGGGGAAGCAACTCAAATCACTTCCATGCACTGAAGGTTGAATAGATAAAAGGTGTTACATACATGCAATGGAATATCACTCAGTCTTATAAAGAAAGGAAATTCTGACACAGACTACAACATGGATGAACCTTGAAGAGATTATGCTAAGAGAATTAAACAGATACAAAAGGACAAATTTCATATGATTCTATTTATATGATGTATTACTCAGGGTTTTCCAGAAACACAGAACAATAGAATGTCCAGTAGACTGAAGACTCAGGGAAGAGCTGATATTGCAGCTCAAATCAAAAGGCAGTCTGGAAGGCAGAATCCCCTCTCACTGGGAGGAACTCAAGTCTTATTTCTCTTACGGCCTTCGACTGATTGGATTAGTCCCATCCACATTATGACTAATCAGCTTTACTCAAAGTCTAATAATTTAAATGTTAATCTCATCTAAAAAACACCTTCAGAGAGGTATTTAGACTATTATTTGAAATGGATACTGTGCCTTAGCCACACTGACACATAAAATTAACCATAACAAATTCATCACTTGTCAATTTGACATCCATATACAGCTCCTTGTAATGATCTCCAAATAAAGACAATAACAAGGTCATGCTTTCACCTAAGATGATACAACTATCCCGCATATAACTAAAGCACATTAAGACTTTCCCCAGAAGAGAATGCAGCGAGTGAGTTTTTTCACTCTTTATCCTGATGTCTGGTAACTTAAATTCAATGAAATAAAATTAAAAATATTTAACAATATTTAAATAAAATTAACAATATTTAACTATGATACAAAGTAGTGGTTCTTTACCTGGTAATATGACCCAAACCTTCATTTCTGAAGGGTCTGGGCCATTAGTAATTCTGCCTGTATTGGTTTGTTTTATTTTTCCATTGCCTTTATCCACAGGGTTTAGTGATACTAAGAGACAGCACAAGGTATCTCCTGTATCCATGGATAGTTTTTCTTACCTCCATTGCAGAGTGGCAGTCTATTTTCCAGTGGTAATCAGGATCAAGTAGCCCAGCCAGCATAGTAACTCACATCTTTGCATGCTGTTTCAGAGTTATGAGGAGCCCAAAGTGACCAGGCAGGATTCTTAACATACAGTTCAATGGAATTCTTGTGTTTCCAAATGGAAGTGTCCCTCCCTTTGGAACTAAGACCTCTAGACCAGTAGAGCATAAAGTCATGAAAACAGGAGGCTAAATATTTTCTAGGGGGTTATTAGGGGAATAGGAGTGGTGCTATTCCCATTCTACCCCTTAATTCCTGGACCCATGAATCCTAGATATTACAGAAACAGTACCATGTATTGGAAGCTTATTCAAAGCATTTACCATCTCCTGGAGAACCTTCCCCAGCCTTACAAGGTTTGCCACTTAGCTGGCACTGTAACTGAGTCTTCAAAAGGCCATTCCATAGTTCTGTCAAGCCAGCTGCTTCAGGATACAGTGGAACATGGTAAGGCCAGTTAATTTCATGGGCATGGGCCCATTATTGCACTTCATTTGCTATGAACAGAATTTCTTCTTTTTTTTCTTCAATTTTTATTTTATATCAGAGTATAGTTGTTTAACAGTGCTGTGTTAGTTTCAGGTGTACAGCAAAGTGTTTCAATATACATATATCTATTCTTGTTCAAATTCTTTTCCTTTTTAGGTTATTACAGAATATTGAGCAGAGTTCCCTGTGCTATACAGTAGGTCCTTCTTGGTTATCTTTTTAAAATATAGTAGTCTGTATATGAACAGAATTCCTTGATCAGGAGCAATGCTGAGTGGAACATCATGATGGTGATAAGGCATTCTGTAAGTAAACAGATGGTAGCTTTTGCAGAAACATTGCTTGCAGGAAATGCAAATCTATATTCAGATTAAGTGTTTATTCCATTAAAAACAAAGTTCTGTCCGTTCCATAATGGACGTAGCCCAATGTAGTCAACCTCCTTAGGTTCTTGAATCTGTAGCTTTATGACTCTTGTCAAAATAGGAAATTCTCAGTTCTCAGTTACTTTTTCTTCAAATACTTCTGATCCCACCATCTTTTTCACTTTCAGGAACTCTAACTTTCTACATGTTCTGTTTTAATTTTTATTTTGTTGTTGTTGTTGTTATAACCCCACAAGTTCCTGAGTCTCTGTTCATTTTTTAAATTTTAATTTTCTCTCTGTTGTTTACATTGGTTAATTTCTATTTATCTTTCAGTTTATCGATTCTCTCCTCTTTCCTTCTTCCTTCTCTTGTTAAGGCCATCACTGAGCTTTTTATCTTTGTTGTTATATTTTCCAGTTCTAAAATATGCATTTGGTTCTCCTTTATATGTTCCTTTTTCTGATGAGCCTTTCTGTTTTTTCATTTGTTTCAAACATGTTCATAATTACTCACTGAAGCATTTTTAATCATGGCTGCTTTAAAATAGAGGTCAAGTAATTCTAGCATTTCAGTCACTTCAATGGTGGCATCTATTGATTGTCTTTTTGCATTCAGTTTGAGATCTTCCTGTTTCTTCATGTAACAGGTTATTTTTTTATTGAAATCAGGCCATTTTGGATATTATAAGACTGTATCTTTTCTAATTTTTTTCTGTTTTGTTTTAGTTAGCTATTTGACACTAATTCAGCACGAGGTAGGGTAGCACCACCTTGATATTTTCAGGTGGACATAGAAGTCCAGGTTCACTGCTTGGCCTCTGCTAATACACCAAATGGTAAATCTCATCATTGCTGCTTGGCAGGAATGGAATTTCTGTCTTCCCATGTATTCTCCACTGATACCACATAGGGGTGTTACCTCTGGATAATGATGAAAGACCAGACTCTCACTGAGTGTTCTCTGACACCATCCTGGTGGGGGTGTTCAGGTACCTCATTATATCCCTGTAAGGGTGGAAATCTAAGCTCTCCATTTGGCCTTTGCTGGAATGGGTGGTGGGGGTATCTGGTTTTATGGTATTCAGCAGGAGTATATTGTTTATTGTCTAAAAGTTTTCTATCTTGCTAAGCTGCCCTTTTCTTCATCCTTTGGTTATAGAGAACAGGCTTTCGTTGGGGATTTTTTTCTAGGTCCATTAGTATTTCTAAATTGTTGGTTTCTTTAGCTCCATGTCTGGGGTATATGAGGCAAAAATAACATCCAAGGAACTCCTTATTGTGTTGTCTTTCTGGTCTCAGAATCCTTAGTTGATACGGCTGCTTTTCTCTGCTTTCAGAATCTTCTGTTTGTTTTGTAGGTAATATTAAGGATTTTTGGTACTTGGTGTAAAAAATAGAGGGAAGTGTGTCTATGCCATCTTTTTAGAAGCAAAAGTCTTCCAACTGATTTAAGGTTTTACATTTAATGGTATCCTCAAGTTATATTATAAATATTTCTTTGTAATTTCTTTGTTTTCTTGGAATAGCTTGTCATGTAAATAATAATAATACCATTTTTCTTTAATAAGTTATAATCTTTGCAAATATTAATATTATATATTTCAAAGTCATGATGATATATATGGTTAAATTTACTTCATTTTAACAAGGAGATTCTAATAAAATCACATTAATGAATTTTATTTATATCAAAATAACCAGCTTAACAGTTGGAGTAATTAAAATTTAAATATAAGTCATCTGCTTGTTTTGTTTATTTGCTATAATTTGACCAACTAAACATTTTTTAGTTAGATTAATTTTACATTTGACTTAATTTACAGGTTCTTTTGATGTTTAAAATTTTACAGTCTACCAGAAAAAAAGGTTATATGTCCTAGTTTTTCTTTTTTATAAGAGAATTTTTAGCTGTTATATGCTTCATGTTTGTTGTGAAATACTAAAGAAAAGGGCCACAAAAACAGACCAAAGCCTACTCACTTTCTCATGGATATTGGTGACAATATGAAGATTACCAATCTATACTTATTTTCCCGACCCAAAAACTAACATAAGAAAAATTCATATTTGATTATGGTCTTGGTGTGCTCAACTTTGTCATAAAAATCTAAGGTTTTAAAATTTTCTTGGAAAATAGTTAGGACTTTTATTTCCAGTGACCACATCTCAGGAAGGTTGCAGGTTTCCGGATGCACAGGCTCAGCAGCCATGGCTCACGGGCCCAGCCGCTCCGTGGCATGTGGGATCTTCCGGACCAGAGCATGAACCCGTGTCCCCTGCATTGGCAGGCAGACTCTCAACCACTGCACTACCAGGGAAGCCCCAGTTGCAGGATTTTTAAAAGACATTCTACAACAAAAAAAGGGTATAAATGCCATGAAAAAATATCTGTTTAAAAAAGGTAGGATGTATCAAGAGCATCAAAGTGATTGTTAAGTGCTGCTGTACAGATAGGCATAGAATTAGAGAAGGAAGTTTCCAGGTATTACATCTTGGAAACAACAGTGTTTATAAAGTGTTAGTGTTTGAGCTTTGACATTTTAAACAGCAGGTATGTTGGTTCCATCTTTTTCTTCTATGACCTGAAGTCTCTGTGGACTTTTAGATGCCTATTATTTCTAAAAGAACTGAGTCTGAGATGGTTATCTCCTTTGCGTGCCCCATATCTGCTGTGTAGTTTGTTACTCAAAGCATATTCTAGGAAAAACATGAATGAGAACAACATGTCATTCTTTTATTCATTGTTTTATCCCATTACTTCTATGCTTATCTTTTCCTTAACTCTGATTTATTGTCAAATTATTTTGTTTACCTCTTGCCAAATTCATCTTGTAAAAACCCAATTTTTGTTGTCACATTTCTGTTGAAAACGTTTTAATGCCTACCCAATTACATTTAAAAGATAATTTAAATTAATTAATTTGTTATTACAGTCCCTCTATTAAGTTAAAATATATCTTCTGATTTTACTTTCACAAATTATCTATTTGTAATAAATGTGATGATGATGATGATGATGATGATAGTAATAATAATGTCCAACCATGTATAACAGATAACATTTGTCAGGCATTATTGTGAGCTCCTTACACATATTTAAATTTTAATCCTTATTTAAATTTAATCCTCATTCAAACAATTTAATCCTCATTTAATTTAATCCTTATTCAAATACACATAGGCAGATACTATTTATATCCTCCATTTCATGCAAGAGGAAACTGAGGCAAAGATTAGTTAAGTAACTTGCTCAAAGTCACAGAGATAGAATTTAATTGAGTTGGGTTTGAAGAGAGTGTCTCTTCAGAATCTGTGCTACTAATTTCTACATTCAATGTCTCTCTAAACATTTGCTGCGTCCTACTACTATTTTAAAATTTACTATTTTTTTTAACATGGATTCTCAGTCTTTAATGTTTTAAAGTGAAAAGTCCTATGAAATTTTCAAAGTCTTGTTAAATTTCATCTTTTCCACAAAACTTTCCATGGTCCAAGTTTGAAGTAGTCTCTCCTTGCCAGTGATCGTGTATCTTTTACCATATGAGACATATTGCTTTCTAGCTTGTATTTTAGTGATTTATAAATATATATTCAATAAACTGTAATCTATTTAAAAGTTGAGATGTTGTGTTGTGTGCATTAATTTTCTTAGCCCTACACAACTAGCAGTTACTAATTCTCCATCCCTATCCTAAATCTACCTTTTTTATCTTATTGATGGGTTAGCACATTATTGTGATAAAATGTTGTCCCTATTTTTAATATTATATATATTTTCTCCATATTCTATAAGCTATAAAATAATATTTCTTAATAAAAATTTTAATGTTTGTAGGAATGCAATTAATTTGATGAAGGTACTATAAACTCGTAACAGTTACTAGGAAAGTATTTTAGCAATATGCATTGCCCCCCCCATGTGTTATGCCCTTTATCTTGTTAATTTTAAATTTTGGCAATGTTCTTAATCCTATTCTGGAACATTAACACAAAGAAGTGGGAAATTCAGAAGAGTTTATGGACAGACGTGTAAATTATAGTATTATTTCTTAGTGGAAAATTGAAAACAATCAGAATATTGCGCTGAAAACAAATAACTGAGGTACTCCTCATTCTTGTTAATATTCTGCCGTTAAAAACATTGTTAACAAAGAGTCATTAATATTATGCAGAAATTAACTATACTTTCTAAATGAAATTATGCCAAAACATGACATACTCAATTTTTTTCCACTGTTCAAAAATGTTTATGCAACAATTATTAAAGCCAAACCCACAATAAATTGTGTTTTCTTCAGGATTCTAGCTCTTCACTTGAATCTTGACTTGATGCTCTCTGAATGAGGTGATTTACCTTTTCCTTGTGGATGCATGCTATAGTATTTATAGAAATATATTATATTAAAAAAAATCATTTCTCAAACTTCTCTTAAATAATATCTGTGATACTGGGGGCAGGGAGAAGGAATTATTGTTTTTCATTGATATCTTTGGTTCCCAGTAAGAATTCTTCATACAAAAGTTATTAAATGAATATATTTTGAATGAAATTAATTTAGTTATCTGCTATAGGACTTCGGTAAAGAGATATCTATGGGCTGCCTCAGGTTTCTGGAAAGTGTTGAACATTTCTCATGATAACTAATCTAATAACCACCAATAATAGAATGAAAAATTTCTTCACAACCTATTAGTTCCCCTTCCCTTCACACATTTATTCTGCTCAAAGTTATAAAAGATAGCTATCAGATAGGTATATCTCTCAAAAATAACAGTAAATACAAAATACAAGACAATGTATAATGCAGACTACAGCTGATACTTCTAAATGTGTCTTATTACAACAAATATCAGAAAAAACCTGCTTCTAAAACCATGATAAGACATTTCATTTAAGCAGAAACATCATGTTCATCCTCTCACATACTTATTCTTATTCTTTGTGGATGAAAAGGACACAATTGTATTTGTAATAAACTTCTGATCCTTCCCCTTCTATATCTGAAAGAACTTTTATAAAATTTGAACTATTTCTCCCTTAAAAATTTGATATAGTTTATAACCATCTGGATCAGTTTTTTTCTTTGTGGGAAAATTTTCGTTATGAATTCATTTTTTAATGTATATAGCTATATAGATTTTCCATTTCTTAAATTTTAGTAAACTGTGTTTTGTAGGAATTGTCTGTTTTATTCAAGTTATTGAGTTTATTAGCAAAAAGGTGTTCATAATATTTCTCACTGTATCTTTTTAATGTCTGTAGCATCTAAAGTAATATTTAACCCCTCATACATTTTCTCTTTTTCTTTTTCCCTGAGTCTCTTTAACAAGTTGTTTATTTTTGTTAAACTTTCAAATTACTACAATTTTTGTTCTTACACATTCTTTTCAACAGTTGGTATCATCAGGTTTTAGAAAATTTTAGCCATACAAGTGAGTAACAATAACTAATTGTACTGAACAATTGTTATATGTTTGTTTTCAATCTGTACATCTTATTAGCAACAAGTAATGTTCAGTTAGAAGATAACAGGAGTACACAAGCATGTTGATTTATTTAAACACAAGAAATTATTTATTTTAAAAAGTAGAACAAATATTTAATACAGAAGTATTATTTTTTAAAATTATAAACAGTTAAAGCAATGAATTGCATTATTTGAGAGAGGGAGAGAGAGAGAGGAAGAAAGAGAAAGATTAGATATGTAATAGATTTGTTGCTTTGTTTAATGCTAAAGAGAGGCTTCCTAAATTACCTTGATAGGTTTTATTTGTATATTTATATGCTAAGATATATTTTATTAATGGTTTTATACATTTCCACGACTAATTTACTATTTTTCTTCTTTTCAGAATATTTCACCTGTGAAATCTTGACTATAATGAGACTACACTGACCTTATTAATTTTTTTCTCCCCCCTTCCAAATTGTTTCTTGTGCATATCTGTTTCTTTATAAATTACTTCCCCAAAACTCTTAATTCATTTATTTATAAATTATCACACTTTTTACAACTGAAGTGAATTTCAGATGCTTGTAACTTAAAAACACTAGTGTTCGCATGTATGTGAAAGACAAGGTTAATTAAGGCATTTTTTCCTCTTCGTCCAGGATTTATTGTTCAGCCAACAACTTTTAGAGTTTTACCTTAAAATAGACATTTTCAGGACCACTGACAACTGCATTTCCTGTGGAGGTGAGAGGTAAGTCTCTGAATCCAGAAAATATGGCTTCATCTCTGAACTGTGCTTCTGAGCCAAAGTGAGGAAGATGAGCCACTGATTGGCAACGTGCCTTGTTGCTAGTAGGACTCACTTGGTCTTCAGTTGTTTTCCACTGAGCTCTTAAATCTCATTTATTCTGAAAGAATGAGGAGAAGTGATTAGGCCTGGCTGAGAGTAGCAGTGATAATCAAAGGGCAAAAGAGAAAAGTCATGTATTCTTGCATTGTTCATACTTATTTCCTGAAATATTGATGAATTGACTCAAATTAATTGACTAATAAATATATTTTCTTATGTCTTTAGACCTTATACCTTCCTGATACGTTTTCTCATTTGGTTCACTGTCTGCTCAGTTCCTAGGCTGTCCATAGATCTAATTAGATCTTAGATAATAGGCTATCCTCTCCTTCCTCTAAAATGTAATTGTATGTTGATATTAATGTCTCATCTGTTACCCTCTAAAACAACAGAAAATAAATGTAGTCTCTTATTCATGTTGAACACCATGTAATGATCAAATTGCCCTCTAGGTCTTCTTTTCAGACTAAGTATGACCAGTTCCTTCAAATCTGCTTACCTGGACATGATTTCCTACAATCAGGGTTACCTTACCTGGGAATATGCCACTTGGACATTGTCTCAAAGTATATTGAAAGGTCTCTTTTCACCACATCTTTGCCAACACTTGCTATCTCTTGTTTTTTTGATGACAGCCATTTTAACAGGTGTGAGATAGTATCTCACTGTGGTTTTGATTTGCATTTCCCCAATGATTAGTGATGTTGAGCATCTTTTCATGTGCTTCTTGGCCATTTGTATGCCTTCTTCGGAAAAATGTTTATTCAGTTCCTCTGCTTATTTTTTATTTATCAGATTGTTTGGGTTCTTTTATTGATTTGTATGCGTTCTTTATATATTTTGAATATTAGCCCCTTATCAAACTATACACTTTGCAAATATTTCTACTATTCTATTGTTTACATTTTTTAAAACTATTTTTTTTTTATTTTTGGCTGTGTTGGGTCTGTGTTGCTGTGCACGGTCTTTTTCTAGTTGTGGCGAGTGGGGGCTATTCTTCGTTGCGGTGCGTGGGCGTCTCGTTGCGGTGGCTTCTCTTGTGGAGCAGGGGCTCTAGGCGTGTGGGTTTCAGTAGTTGTGGCACGTGGGCTCCATAGTTGTGGCTCATGGGCTCTAGAGCGCAGGCTCAGTAGCTGTGGCACACGGGCTTAGTTGCTCCATGGCATGTGGGGTCTTCCCAGACTAGGGACCAAACCTGTGTCCCCTGAATTGGCAGGCGGATTCTTAACCACTGCGCCACCAGGGGAGTCCTTGTTTTCATTTTGTTGATTGTTTCTTTTGCTCTGTAGAAGTATTTGAATGTGATGTGTACCACCTAGTGCGTTTTGCTTCTGTTGCTTTTGCTTTCGGTGTCATATTAAAAAAAAAATCGTTGCCAGGACCAATGTCAAGATTTTTTCTTATGTTTTTTTCAGGAGTTTTACAGTTTCAAATTTTATTTTTAAGTCTTTAATCCACTTTAAGTTAATTTTTGTGACTGGTGTAAGATAGGGGTCCAATATCATTTTTCTGCATGTGGTTACCCAGTTTTCCTAATTCCATATGTTGATAAGACTATCCTTTCCCCATTGAGTATTCTTGGGCCCTTGTCAAATATAAGTCAACTGTATATGCAGGGGGGTTATTTCTGGGCTTTCTATTCTGTTCCATTGAATAATGTGTCTATTTGTATGCCAGTCCTGTACTCTTGAATTACTATAAATTTGTAGTATAGTTAGAAATCAGTAAGTGTGATACTTCCAGCTTTATTCTTTTATCTCAGGTGGTTCCATACAAATTTTAGTGCACTGTTGGTGGGAATGTAAATTGGTATAGCCACTATGGAAAACAGTATGGAGGTTTCTCAAAACATTAAAAATAGAACTACCATAAGATTCAGTAATTCCACTTTTGGGTATATATCCAAAGGAAATGAAAACAGGATCTCAAAGAGATATCTGCATTTCCATGTTTATTGCTCCATTATTCACTTAGCCAAGATATGGAATAACCTTAGTGACTATCAACAGGTGAGTGGATAATGAAAATGTGAGATATAGATAAATTTATATTTACATAGATTTATATAAAATAGAATATTATTCAGCCATGAGAAAAAAGGAAATCCTGACATTTAAAAGAACATGGATGAAACTTGAGGGCATTGTGTTAAATGAAATAAGTCAGGGAAAGAAAAACACTCTGAAATCATTTATGTGCATCATCTTTAAACAGCTGAATTTGTAGAAGCAGAGAGTAGAATGATGTTTACCAGAGGCTGTGGGTGAAGGAAATGAGAAGATATTAGTCAAAAGTTACAAACTGCCAATTAGAAGACTAATAAATTCTGGGAATCTAATTAATGCACAGTATGGTGACTATAATTAACAATATTGTTTATATACTTGAAAGTTACTGAGAGAGTAGATTTTAAATATTCTCAACACAAAAAAGAAATGGTAATTATGTGATGAATGAAGATGTTAGCTAAGCCTAAGGCAGTAATCATTTTGCAATATACATGTGTATAAAATCAACACGTTGTACACCCTAAACTTACACAATATATGTCAATTATATCTCAGTAAAACTGGAAAAAATTGTATGTGAAGTAGTCAAGAAATACTTCAGATAAGTTCTTCAAAATACCAGATAAAAAGAACAGATATGACCAGAGTCAACATTTTAGAATTAAACAATCAAAAAAGACACGGAAGGACAATTAAGGATTGACACATTTGGAGGGCTTACTGATTCTTGAAAACATTGCATTTCTGAGAAATGAAACCTGTATAGGGATTATCAATATCTGGGAATGCTCCATCAAGAAAGTGGGAGATGAGCTAAAGCTAGAAATCTGAGTAGGTTTTGTAAATGACTTACAATGCTGTTAAGTCGTAAGAAAATTATTCCAAATGAAATCATCCTACCCAATGTCCCTTCTGTTTGATGTTTGTGCAAGTGAAGGGTGATGAGGAGAGCATGGATTGGCATGTGGAAGCACAGCAGGTGCTAAAGTAACACAACACATTGTACTCTTGCACTAAATATCATGAAAAAAACACCTTCTCCTACCTTCCATATGCATACGAATGAATTAAATTATAGATTACCTCCTTAAACAATATAATAAATTAAGTCTTCATTTACAAGTATAAGTATACATACATATCTACATACATGTATAGATTTATATTTTTAATAAAATGGTTAGCGTGGAATTCACAGGCTTGTAGGAGATTTTATAGTAGGTTTTATAGTAGTTAGGCAGTTAGACAAACCTTCAAAGTTATTGTATACTATAAAGTTTCCTGTGAAATAAAAAAGTGAAAGAAGATATACCAATGAATACTTGAATTTTCAAAGAATAGATGTAGTATATACAATATACAAAAATGTTAGCATTTTACTCAAAAAAATCAATGAACCAAGGAAACTTAATGATAAAATATAAAAATAGTTTTCACTATTCTTGAATTAGGACAAAAGTTTGAGAGACATAACTTATTGGTTAAGTGATAAGGAAACTCTTTGGCTTATTTGGGAAATCTTGGAATGAAAGGAGTGTACTACACATAATACAAGCAAGTCATCTTTTGTCTACAGAGACGCTAACTAATGTTCTTAATATGTAAGGTTGAATTATCCACATAAAAACTATCAGAATGATCCAAGAAAATTCTTTAAATTATTCTTATGAATTAATGCTGGAGTTTATTTTGTTTAAGACACTGCTTGAAACACATTGAGGATTTCATATCTCTGGAATGTAAAGAAGCCTCTAGTACTTTAATCCTCTATTGCTAGTTCATGTGTGCACACATTTCCAGAAGAAAAGTGCCAAAATCTGGTCAAACGGCTGAAAGTGATGGAGACAAGAATGAAAGTGCATGATCACTATCCCAAAGGGTTCAATCTCTTCCTCACTGACGTTTAGTCAATATGAACTTCAATATACTCTGTGGAAAAAAAATGACAATTTCTTGATTGATGAGAAATGTGGTGATGTGGATTATAATATTGGTATAATAATACCAATAACCAAATATATTGGTATTATTGGCAATCTCTGGCCAATAATACCAATATTATTTTTGAAGTTAATAAAACTTCAAAATTTGAGATGTCATGGTAGAGCAGTTGTAGCATGCTTCTTGGGTGATGGGAAGAACTTTAGTGAATATCTTTTAATATGTGCATTGTTTTTGCCAAATTTCTTTGTCTTTTAACTTACAGATATTCGCTAAGTAAAATGCAATATCCCTTCATTCTTTAATGGCTTATGGATTGACTCATCCTCCTCACTAGTTGTATTTTAATGATTTATGTTATTTGTTGTGTTATTTTCAGTAAATTAAATCTAGACATCATAGAAAATCTTGTTAAATTGTTTCAGTGTTTCAGATTTTCCCCTTTAATATTTTAGCCAATACCCATTCAATATTATTTGATGTATTTCATTCTTCCTGTGTTTTTATTTTTTTATTAAAAAATTTTTTAACATCTTTATTGGAGTATAATTGCTTTACAATGGTGTGTTAGTTTCTGCTTTATAACAACGTGAATCAGCTATACATATACATATATCCCTATATCTCCTCCCTCTTACTTCTCCCTCCCACCCTCCCTATCCCACCCCTCTAGGTGGTCATAAATCACTGAGCTGAACTCATTGTGCTATGCCACTGCTTCCCACTAGCTATTGGTTTTACATTTGGTAGTATATATAAGTCCATGCCACTGTATCACTTGGTCTCAACTTACACTTCCCCCTCCCCGTGTCCTCAAGTCCATTCTCTATGGCTGCGTCTTTATTCCTTCCCTGCACCTAGGTTCTTCAGAACCATTTTTTTTTTTAGATTCCATATATATGTGTTAGCATACAGTATTTGTTTTTTCTCTTTCTGACTTACTTCATTCTGTATGACAGACTCTACGTCCATCCACCTCACTACAAATAACTCAATTTCGTTTCTTTTTATGGCTGAGTAATATTCGACTGTATATATGTGCCACATCTTCTTTATCCATTCATCTGTCGATGGACACAGGTTGCTTTCATGTCCTGGCTATTGTAAATAGTTCTGCAATGAACATTGTGGTACATGACTCTTTTTGAATTATGGTTTCTTAGGGTATATGCCCAGTAGTGGGATTGCTGGGTCATATGGCAGTTCTATTTTTCGTTTTTTAAGGAACCTCCATACTGTTCTCCATAGTGGCTGTATCAATTTACATTCCTACCAACAGGGCAAGAGGGTTCCCTTTACTCCACAACCTCTCCAGCATTTATTCTTTGTAGATTTTTTTTTTTTTTTTTTTTGCGGTACACGGGCCTCTCACTGTTGTGGGCTATCCCGTTGTGGAGCACAGGCTCCGGACACGCAGGCTCAGCGGCCATGGCACACGGGCCTAGCCGCTCCGAGGCAGACAAAGAGTGCTGCAATGAACATTGGGGTGCATGTATCTTTTCAAATTACAGTTTTCTATGGATATATGCCCAGGAATGGGATTGCTGGATCATATGGTAGCTCTATTCTTAGTTTTTTTAAGGAACTTCCATACTGTTCTCAATAGTGGCTGCACCAATTTACATTTCCACTAACAGTGCAAGAGGGTTCCCTTTTGTCCACACCCTCTCCAGCATTTGCTGTTTGTAGATTTTCTGATGATCACCATTCTGACTGGTGTGAGGTGATACCTCATTGTAGTTTTGATTTGCATTTATCTAATAATTAGTGATGTTGAACATTCTTTCATGTGTTTGTTGACAATCTGTATATCTTCTTTGGAGAGGGACTAATCAGAAATTAAAAGCTGTTGTAAACACTCAGGCTCAATATTTTCTCAGCTACTGAATTCAGTGCAGTTAAAGCTAACAAATAGTTTACTGCATTGTGGTCAATATTATACTGTGGTAAAAACTTCTAATTATTGAATGTAAATTTAGAAATATTCCCTGAATTACATTTTTGCTATATTCCAAAAGCTGCAGCCTAAGAAGTTTAATGCTTTTAAATGCAGATTTTCTTTTTCATTCCTCTTAGAAATCACACCATAAAAGGTGAGTTGTTCTCGAGGTTAGTTCACAAATACTATTTACCATCATGTTAAAAAGAATATTATTGATTGCAACATTTTCATTATTATTAACCATGCCTCAGAAAACTGGTTTCTATAGAAAGTATATTATGAATCCTAACAGAGAATGTAAGTCTATTTTCCCCAGTAAAGCAGTGGGAATGGGAACCCCATGGGTTGCTTTGGCAGTAGGAAAGGGATTCCAAAATGAGCTTCCCCAAGGTGACACCTTTAGGTAAACAGAGATTGGCCAGCATAGTATTGGGGCTGCAAGAAACTAATATAGCTTATTCATTAATTACACTTTTAAAAAGGAAAATAAATGTCTAAATGAGAAATTCTTAAATGTTAATATGTATTGATATCTCCTGCTGGTCTCTGGCTACCTGGAACCACACTGATGGGACTCAGCCTATGCTAGAAAATGCCTCACACTCAAAATATTCATTCTTTATCCATCTTATTATAATAAAGGCTGTCATTCTTTTAGAGAAGATGCTTTAGGATAATGTTTTGAGAAGAAATTGGTAAAATAAACTCACAAAAATATTTGAAGGCCTCTAGGTATAATACACTTTAGGCTCTATCTGCATCATAATTTTTTCACAGTGGAGTTCTTACTTGTAGAAGGACTTTTATAAACACCACTCAAATTGTATCATTAATATATGTAGCTTAGTTACGTACAGGGTGCCTTCTGATCCCAAAGTAATATTGGGTTATTTCTTATAAAATAAAGAATGAGAAAGAATTCAACACTAATTATTATTTTAATGGAAATTGATAGAAATCTATATATCCTTTAGTTATAGGATACCATTGTACTTTGCTTATCTTGAATGAGAATGCAACCAATTATAAAAATGATAGAAATAAACTGCTTATGTTTATTTTCTAAACAAGGTGATGGAATTGATGAAAATTAAAAACTTTTAATTTATTATAGTGTATTTATAGCATGTAATCATTACTGACATTGTGTACTTAACTTTTTTTGATAACAATTCTGTATATAGAATTCCATCATATCCTCTAGCTTTTGGGTGGAAAGTAATATCTATTGCTTCAGTTAACAATCATTTTGAGTTTATTCATGAATTAATTAACTTATTAATTGTAGATATATTCTTTAACATATAACAATTTAGCATAAACTCTAAGAAATACTGTCTTAGGTAATGATGAGTAAAAAACACTTTTTTGTTTTCATATACTACTTAAGAAATAATAGCTAATATTGATATAGTGCTTAATGTGCTTCTGGCACTATTCTGTGTGCTTTAGCATATTATTGTATGCAATCTTTACATCAATTCTGTGTGATAAATTCTATTATTACCTGCATCTAACAGATGAGAAAACTGAGTTACAGAGCGGTTAAGTAACTTGACCAAGATTACACAGCTAGTAAATGTAGAGACAGGAGTATGTAATATATTTTCATTATGGAAGATATTTTCCAATTTTCAGGTGTAGGAAAATATTCAGGATACTTTTGAAGTCATCTACCTTAAGAAGGTAGTCTAAAGGGATGATGTTCTTAAATACCTAAACAAACACAGAGAAAATAAATATGCAAAGACAAAGTTTTTCATAAGTTACATGGTGAATTAAATAAGATGTCAGTGGAGCAAATAAGAGAATGTGGTAATTTGGTAGGAATGACATTGTTGAATATTTTCAAGGAGGGGGAATGACATAATTTGACTAAAAGGTAGAGAACAGTGGCTTGTCAGGCAACAGTGATAACTCACAGAAATTCATAGAAGAATTAATGATAGCATGACTAAATTAGTGGCATTGGTAGGAGAAAAATTAGGAGGCATTTAGAAAATAGAATCCATATGTGGTTTCTGGGAGTGAGGGAGGGAATGGGCCAGTGAATAATGACACAGAATCTGGAGTGGGAAGTAGGGTAGTTGCTGTTTGTAATCACTCATTTAGATAAACTGATGGGAAAAACATGAGCACTAGCAATTTTAGGTTGACTTCAGATAAAGGCACACTGTTGTGAACTATAATGTAGGGGATTTTGTATATGTGAAGGCATGGAGATTGGTTGGGTTTCACTATGAATACTGTACTATAATTCATTATTTAATTAAATTGGAATTTTAAAAAAATCTGAATTTAAATCAAAGTATTATAGGTATACGTAATTTAATGAAATCTCACATGATTTATATAACAAAATGATGGTTTATTGGTTATGAAGTTCAAAGATAAGTCTATTTTTAAATATTTATAAAAATGAATGTGTAGTGTGTGGCATTTTTAAAAACAAAAATACCTCCACCTATTTAACTCTATTAAGCAGTCATATTTCTGGAAATTAGTCATGCAAATAAATTAATATATTAGAAAATAGAGTTAGAAATTAGAAAATAAAGCATTTTCTCCTGCTGTGTTATTCACTGATTACTTGCTGCTAATAAGAATTTTCCCTGCTATTGAATCAGCCTGATTGTGCCTGTACAGATTATACAAACGAATACATCTGTGCCCTTTCCCCCTAAAAAATAAGAGTAAAAGTCTCTGAGATGACGAACATGCTATTGCTACTTAAATCAAATTTCTTCTCATGGTTTTAAAATTATGTACTTTTCTGATATGTATGCAACACATGTAGAAATATCAACTGTGGTCTGCATTTTACTTTGGCCTGTATTTTGTATTTACTGTTAGCTTAAGAAAGGATTGAGACTTGCACATATCTGATAGTTGTCCCTTGATAACTGTGAGCAGAATGAATTGTGGTAAAGAAGGGGAACTAATAGGTTATGATGAAATATTTCATTCTATTATTGAGAGATTATTAGATTAGTTATGAGAAATATTTAACACTTTCCAGTAGCCTGAGGCAGCTCATAGATATCTCTTTAGTGAAGTCCTGTAGCATATATCTAAATTAATTTTATTCAACACATTTTTTATGACCAGTTTTTATCAGGAGCTAAAAATATCCTTGAAAAAGAGTGTTTCCCGCCCTTCAAGATAAATATTCAACACAATACTCTTTAAAAAATAGACTTTGGCTTAATAATCAGAAATTATAGTTTATGAGTTTAGCCAAAGAATTTGGGTACACAACGACCTTTGGGTAATATTCATTCCTGGGAGACATATTATGAGACACCTCTGAAAAATAAATGTATTCTAAATGGATGTTCAACGTGCAAAATAGAAAATATAAAATAAAATGTGCATTATTTGCCATGAATCTGTTAATAAAAAATGGGAAAGTTGATTAATGACATTATAAACATGACCTCAATGAAACTTGTATTAAATAAAATATCCAATTGGTTGTATTTCATTAGCTTGCCAAAAGAATTCTCTTGTGTTCTATAGAAAATGTTGCAAAAAATTGGAAACCTTTGAATGATGTATTATGTTCTCTTATAGGTTTAAATTTTAGTGGTGGAAGAGGGAGAGTGTAATCTGATTTGTGAGTTTGGTCAGATCACTCTATTGATCTTGTACATGATAACATTCTACTTGGGAGATGAAATTGAAAATGAATGCCCAAAAATGATGCATTTTATTTTCAGTGCAAGTAGTCATTATAGCTAGAAGTCAGAATGCCAACAGCTACTATATCCTAATAGCTGTACTGCAAATTTTGAAAGGTAATTCCACATTACCACATTCTGAATAGTGTCCAAAACAAAGTATCTGATTTATGCATGTTCATACTATAACACAAATAGGCATATTTCTTTACTGATACATGAAGTTGACCATGTTTAGTTCAGCGTAGTAAGCTTATTTAAAGGTATATTTACTTTTTAATTCTAACTTATAAAGCCGGGAACAAATATTTATGTAAAGTATTTCAAATTGTGCCAAACAGTTTAGCTACACTGCACTGTAGTTTCCCTACTTCGTCATTCTTGTACCTAGTGTTGGCTACAAAGTAAGGGTTTATACTTGTACTTTACAACTTTTCTGAATGTCTTGGTAATAAGAGTTTGATTCATAATTAGGGAAAAGGATAATTTCCCAAGACATGAAATTGCAGCACACTTAGTTGTTACTGTATTTTAGATTATCTCTTTCTTAGAAATTTTTTGCATCCATGACAAGAGGGGAACAAATTATAATAATCATTTCCAGTATGTATTTCCTTACCAAAGATATTTTCCATTTGTCAGGTGAAGGAAAATATGCAGGATACTTTTGAAGTCATATAACAATAATTTGAAATTACTTCTCTAATAATTTAGAGAAGTAGCATATTTGGATAAGATGGACTGGACAGCTAGATATATTTTTGTGTTTATCATTTAGTTACAGTAAAATTTCCTTTAATAAATATCTGAAAAAGGTATTTTCTCTGTACCTTCCATATTTATGTGAACATAAAGAGCTCAATCAAGGTAAAGTACAGCTATAGACTAGTGTACTTAAAAAATTAACCTTACTCAAGAAGAGTTCTGGTCTTTGCCCTCATTTTCTGGGAGCTAATCTCTAACCCCTTGGAATATCCTACCTGAAAAAATGACTTTGTTTTCCAGTGGGCCTTGGGACATTCCTGATAGTCTATACTGATAATACTTTATCGTGGGAGCTTTGAACCAGAAGGTATCAGCTAGATCTCTGCAGAGGCTAGAGGCTGAGGTCAGCCACATGGGCAGTCAGCCATGTCCACTTGACCAAACCCCATTAAAATTCTGGATACCAGGGCTTGGGTAACTTCTCTGGTTTCCCATACTCTATGTATATTGCTATACATTATTGCTGAGAATTATCAGTGTTGTTCACAGTTCCACTGGAAGAGTACACTGGAATCTTCAAGTTTGGAAATCTTCTAGACTCTACCCCATGCATCTGTTCCCGTGGATGATTTTAATCCGTATCTTTTTTTTTTTTTTTGTGGTACGCAGGCCTCTCACTGTTGTGGCCTCTCCCGTTGCGGAGCACAGGCTCCGGACGCGCAGGCTCAGCGGTCATGGCTCACGGGCCCAGCTACTCTGCGGCATGCAGGATCCTCCCGGACCGGGGCACGAACCCGCGTCCCTTGCACCGGCAGGAGGACTCTCAACCACTGCGCCACCAGGAAGCCCCATATCTTTTTACTCTATTAAACAGTGACTGTGATATTACAGCTTTCAGTGAGTTCTGTGAGTCTTGAGTGAATTATTGAACTGAAAGGTGGTCCTGGGGACCCCTGGACTTGTAGTTTGTGTGAGAAGTGGGGATGGTCTTAGGGACCTCCAAACTTTGCAAAACTCAATATTTTCTCTTTAAAATTTGGTTTTGTAGTAGAACAGGACTTAAGAACAGGTTTCTAGGATAGTTAATGCGAGTCTGTGGATATAGAGAAGCTGTCTTGTGAAGATTCCATAAATTAATGTTTTAAAGCACTTAAAACAGTGCCTGAAGCAGATTGAGCACTACATAAACATTAGTTCTTATTGTCTTCTTTATTTGATATACAGGTAAGATCCTTTAAGAATGGCTTTAATATAGGAAGTACTAGTTAAAGAAATGTATGTACAGTCAGTCATTGCTATGATCTTAAGTGATTTTTGGTTGACTTGTGGCCAATTTCTATAGTTTCCACTCACCAGTTTTCATTCACTCTCTTAATGAAGGGACTGAGTTTTCAGTCCAGGATTCTTTGTTCTAGGATTTCCCTTCCTGTTGATGTGATAAAGTTTCTGTCCTTGTACCTGCCAGGCACAGATCTGAATTCATCTATTTTCCCAGATCTTTCCCTGAGATAATTAACCAAACATTTGTTTCTTCAATAGTTATTTCTGTCCTACTTTAGGACAGTCTCAGGAACCTTTTATCCTTTACTCATATAAAACGATACATTGATTTAATTTGTAATTGATTTGCATATAACATGTGCATTGGACTCTCTCTCTTAATACCTTTTAATCTTTATGTTATGATTAAATTCAGTACCTAGAAATCTAGTGATGCCTCCTGAATTCTTATTTATAAGAATATCTTATGTATTTTCATTTTGATTTATTTTGAAACAATTCCTTGCATAATTTTTTTTAGTGATAGGTTCAGTAATGCCCATTAGCTTTTGCTTTAGGAAAAGTATTTTTATAAATCTTTTATATATATTTACTATATAACCAAAATTTAATTTTTAACGTGCATTAGTCCAGATAATAGACTAGTGACAAGTATTAGTATATTCCCTGGCTTCTTGTCAAGTTATTATAAAATATATTTTTTCTTCTTTAAGCAACAATTAGAACATACGGATTTCACTAGATTGATTTTCAGTTAATTATTATGTGATTAGTCTCAGTGATGATTTTCTTTTCTTATATGAAAAAAATGTTGCTAATATGTTTTGTATTCAAAACCAGATAATGAATAAATCATTCTTTGCTTCTCAGTGGGGAGATATTTATTCATTAGATATGTTATTAATGAATTACCCACAAATGATTCTCACAAAAATGGTTTAAAACTTGCTACTAATAATAAAACCTAATCTCAAGCTCATTAATATAAAGATATTTTGCTATATTTTTAAATTATCTACATTCAATATCAGGAGTTTAATTTGCTATTACTAATAAAGCCTAATCTCTTAAGCTCATTAATATAGAGATATTTTGCTGTATTTTAAAATTATCTATATTCAATATCAGGAGTTCTCAAACTTATTCTTTAAAAGTCCAGATAGTAATATTTTAGACATCTGGTTCTTGTGATCTCTGTTGCAATTACTTAATTCTGGCATTGTAGTACAAAAGAAGTGTTAGAAAATATGTCAATAAAAGGAAGTATCTGTAAGCCAGTAAAAATTTATTTAGAAAAACAGATGGCCAGAGCATGGGCCACAGTTTACCAACCTCTGTTGTAGATTATTGACATATAAATGGGTAAATCATTAGGCAGGATGAAACTATCTGAATATACTAACACACTATAATAAACTTCACTGTTTTTATTGCTAAATCTTAATGTTAAAAACATAATACTATCCTATCAAAAATGACATTTGATTCTTTAATATTTACTTACATAAACCTAGACTAATAGAGTATTTTTCTGTGCAAATTCAAGAATAGATAAAAGATTGAAAAATAAACAGACCTTTAGGGTCATGTGGAACAATATCAAAAACTCTAAGATATCTGCAAATGGAGTCTCAAAAAGAGACACATTATTTGAAGAAATAATGGCTGAAATTTTTGCAAACGTAGTGGTAGATACAAATTTACAGATTCAAGAAGCCCAGAAAAACCCACATGAGATAAGAACAAAGAAAATTACCAAGACTTCTCATCAAGCCACTGAGAACAAAAAATAAAGAGAAAATCAACATTAATCTTATAAGAACAGCCAGGAGAAAACAGCATGCTAAGCACAGAGGAATAATGATTTAAATGATCATGGATTTTTAAATTTATAGTCTTAAATTTTATATTAGAAAAAAATTGAAGGTAATTGTATCCTTACAAGAAAGATTCTTCCTGTCTGATTCATTTAGGTGAATTTCTAGAAGAACCCTGATTAACATGTGCTGGAAAATAATCAGAATTGCTGTTTTCTCTAGGTAAATGAGTAAAAGAATTGAAAGAGGAGGAGCCATGAAGGAAATTTCTGTAAGGATGATGTTCTCTCTTGTTTGGGAATTTGATTACAAGTGGCGTATGCATGAAGCTTGACTACCCCTAGGGCAAGCAAAAAAGATTCATAGTAATAAGTTAAAAATATTAGAAAGAGCATTCTCTGACCAAAATACAGTAAAATTAGAACTCCATGACAAAATCAATAATTAAAAACACATTCTTCTTGGAAATTTCAAAATTTTATTAATCAACTATTAGGTCTAAGGGAAACTACAGACTGAAATTTCAGAACATCTTGGAAATAATAATGAAAACAAAGCAACTGGAATTATGGAATAGCAGTTATGAGAAAGATTTATAGTAAATAAATTTATATTAAAGAGATCAACAATAACACAAAATATTATTTATACATTTTTATCTTGCATGTTTTAGTCATATTAAAGATATAAATAACAAAAAATGAAAAGAAATTAAATATATAATGAATAATGCTAGAAAAAGCAACAATTTAAACCAATAGACTGTTTTTAATCCAGATATGCTTCAATTAATCAAGGGATTAGTAAATATGAGTAAACTATAATACATGCACTCAGTGTGACACTATGGAGCTTAAAAAGGAATGAAGACATGCTATATACACTGATATTAATAGCTTTCTTGGATATATTCTTTTTTTTTTTTTTTTTTTTTTTTTTTTGCGCTACGCGGGCCTCTCACTGCTGGGGCCTCTCGCGTTGCGGAGCACAGACTCCGGACGCGCAGGCTCAGCGGCCATGGCTCACGGGCCCAGCCGCTCCACAGCATGTGGGATCTTCCCGGACCGGGGCACGAGCCCGTGTCCCCTGCATCGGCAGGCGGACTTTCAACCACTGCGCCACCAGGGAAGCCCTGGATATATTCTTAAGTAAAAAATAAGTTGGATGATACTGTGAGTAGTATGCTTCTGTTTAAGAAAGACTGGATTATACAGGCACAAATGCGTGCATATATTTTATATTAAAAAACAAACAAACATGAAATAAACCAGTAAATTAAAATAGTATGGTTATCTATATCTATCTATCTATCTATATATATATATATATATGGAGAGAGAGAGAGAGAAACAGGGTAGAGAGCACACGAAGAAAAGTCACAGTTCTCTGTTTCGTACAATTAACTTTGGATGTAGTTTTTATAATTATAAAACAAAGTTATATTAGAAGAGCAAATCCGAAAAAATGAAAGTAAGATAAAACAAATGAGTATAATTATATTAAGCTGTTTGCATAGCTCATATAGAGCAAATATCTTAATTGATTTTAAAGTGTAATAATATGACTGATGGGATATGTCTTAAAGAGAAAAAACTGCAAAGAAAAAAATGAACTTTTCACTATTCAATTGTTGTTAGTAATATTGGTATTTTTATTCAGAAAATGGCCCACAGGATAAAGCAAATTATTAATTATGACAATGTAATTATGATTCAAGTTTTTAAAATAAACACATTAGTATAAAATCAAAGAAGTAAAAATCCAGAATCCTACATATGATCTGGAAATATCAGAATGAACTTATGATTTATTTTCTTATTTATATATATATGTGTGTATATGTACTTTCTGGCTTTATCCCTTGAAAAGGAAAAGATAAGACCAATGACTATCACTATTGACAGATTATTGTCTCAATATCATTCTCACATGAATGAGGAGAAATGACTGATTCCAGTTCTATGACAAGAATTATGCAAATACTTTGTCAGGAAAGAAGGAAACTGTTAAAGATAGAGGTCATGTCAAGAAGGTGTAGAAGTTGTCCTGAATTTGCTCCCACTGGCCAAAGATATGACAATTTTGAGCATCAATAAGCATGATAATTGTGAAGTATTGAAACATAACCAATAATTTGAATCCAGAATATTATGTTACTCAGAAATGTATATTAATAACACATAGGTCGCCTTTGAATGATTCTGGAAAGCAACTCCATATTCTGAATATTGGCAAATGAAGAGAAATAAACTTTTAATCTCTATACCAGGGACAAGCTCTGCCTGAGAGTAGCAAACAAACTCTAAGGGAAAATTATTCTGTGTAGTATTACAGCTAAACGTGAAAAAGGGCTGATAGAATCTGAACATTTTGCCATCCATGTCAAAATAATGGAACTGGGTAGATAAATTTATCATTCATTATGGAATAGGAAAAATAGTGATTATCATTTATATGTTTCCTGCTGGAAGAGTATACCACCTATGAAGTATTCTTGGAAAAAACTAAGTAAACAAGAAAACAAAACAGAATCAGACCAAGATTCTAGAATTAACATTCAGTTGAAGGAAAATACAGGTGACACAGCAATATGTTCAAAGACACTGCATGGAGATATTCAGCAAAATCATAAAACAAGATGAATGGCCCCATTTCTTAAAAAAACAAAAATTGTTAAGTAATCAATATAGAGGCAGGGACAATTATAAATTAAGGGATTTTCAAGAGATATATAAATGACAAGTTACTGGCTTTCTGGTTGTGCTTCCTGATTCAAACAAATTGTAAAAGCAATTATAAGGCATAAGAAATCTTAGGAAATGCAAACACTGACAGGTTATTTAATATTAGAATTATTAATTTTTAGGTGTTACAGTGGTTTGGCATTATATGCATATTTTAATTAAAGAACTTCTGTCTTAGAAATAAAGTAGTAACTGATGATAAACACTGATGCATAATTATGACAGCTTCCAGTCAAGTCCTATAGTTAAGCAAATTTCCAACTTAAACTGGAAATCAGTTTTGATATTAACCAAGGTTTTGATTATGTTGTACTGAAATAATAATTTCCAGATATATATAGATTAGATGGATAGATAGAAGATAGATATATACATATAAATACATATGTGTGTATGTGTGTATATATATATATATATATATATACACATACACACATATGCGGATGGATGGATGGATTGGAAGGAGAGAGAGTGTGACAGATGAGGTGGAGGAAAGGAGAGAAGGGAAAAGGAGGGGAGAGGAAGGAAGAGGAAAGGAGGGGAGGAGAGAAAAGAGCATGTGCGCTATGTGAATGCAATTGCACAAACACTGTCTCATAAACTTACTAGTCATCACCAGATATTTTCCTATTTTACTGTGATTTAATTCCCCTCAACCTCTTTTTTCCTTTCCAGTATTTCTACAAATGTAACCCCAAAGGGGAAACTGCAAAAACTTAGATCTCTAGTAAAATTGTTCTTGCATTATTATCTAGGTTAAATGATTGTAGCTGCTTTATGAATAATCAAGTATTTATGTGTAAGTATATTTGATAGGCAAATAGAATGATCTTTATTGAAGTTGAAAAAATGCACAGATGAATAGCTATTTAACATAGAAAATTAAAAAAAAAATTTATATGGGATATTGTTAATTGAATGATGGGGAATAGTGGCAAAATATTACTTATATAAAATATATTCAAAACCAGTTAGAGCTAGGCAATTAATTTAATAAGAACATAGCTGTTGTGTGCTCTGAGAGGATTCTCTGAATCATTAAATGAGGTAATCTAACTTCACTGCTATGTAAAAATGTACCAGAATTATCATTAGTCACTTCTATATTTGGTTTATTATATGTATTATATTATCTTGGAACAACAAAATTCAATCAAGAATTCCTTAAGTAAAATGATTTAGGCAACATATAATTTATTTTGTCATTTTGTTCAGCTAAATATTAAATCTGGCAGGAAATTCTGCCTTGGTTATCATTAAGTTATTGGCAAAAGAATTATGCAAAATAAATTAGTCCTTAAAAAGCAAAACCTGAAAATTATTTAATGAACAACAACAAAAGGAGTGTGTATTACTTTGCTGTATTAAAAATCACTCTTTGTAAGAATTGTGATGATATGGTTCAAGAAAAGATACAAGGTTCAAGAATTAACCCTTTCTTTATACCTATTTTTGCTCTTCAGCTACTCAGAATGTGTTTCAACCTAAAAAAAATGTATCCACCTAGTATATATAATAGCTGTAGACTCTTATGATCCTGTTTAACAAAATAAAAAATTAAGTGCAAATTCAATTAAATATCATTCGTTGATTTTTTTAATATCCAGCACTGTAATACCCTTTCTCTGTTTGGATACACTGTCCTGCTGCCTTCTAAAAAATGCATCATTAATGAATTATTTCTTTCAATTAAAATGAATTATATTTTGAGAATTTTTGGCATCTTCATGACACCTCATAGCTAACTATTCATGTGGAGTGAAAGCCATAGGCCAATTTATTATTCCTTTTATAATTCTTATTGCCATTTTCTCTGAAGGAGACTTAGTTGTACCTCAGTGAGTTAATTCTGCTATTCATCCTTTATATAATGTAAATAAATGTCTATAATTTTTCCTTTTTCAAATTTAAAGGGTGTTCAAACTGTTTATAATTAGAATCATGTATCAAGATTATGTTTTACTTTGTATAACATTTCCAGTATGAAATGTGGAATCTATGCAATTTAATATTTATCCTTACATTATTTATTGTATTGTGGAAAATAGCAATTTTTTAAGGTTTATAGAAGTTAGCACTCTAAGCTTGATTCCACTGCAAAATAAATAGTAACTCTTAGTGAAAAACATTGTACCTTAATTTTTTTTCATCTTTATTGGAGTAAAATTGCTTTACAATGTTGTGTTAAGTTTCTGCTGTACAACAAAGTGAATCAGCTATATGTATACATATATTCCCATATCCCCTCCCTCTTAAGCCTCCCTCCCACCCTTCCTATCCCACCCTTCTAGGTCATCACAAAGCATTGAGCTGATCTTCCTGTGATTTGGAGCAGCTTCTGCTAGACATCCATTTTACATTTGGCAGTGTATACATGTCAATGCTACTCTCTCATTTCATCTCAGCTTCTCCTTCCCCTTCTGGCCGTGTCCTCAAGTCTGTTCTCTATGTCTGTGTCTTTATTCCTACCCTGCCACTAGGTTCATTAGTACTGCTTTTCTTAGATTCCATATATATGTGTTAGCATACGGTATTTGTTTTTCTCTTTATGACTTACTTTACTCTGTGTGACAGGCTCTAGGTCCATCCACCTCATTACAAATAACTCAATTTCGTTCCGTTTTATGGCTGAGTAATACTCCATTGTATATATGTGCCACATCTTCTTTATCCATTTATCTGTTGATGGACATTTAGGTTGCTTCCGTATCCTGGCTATTGTAAATAGTTCTGCAATGAACATTTTGGTACATGCCTCTTTTTGAATTATGGTTTTCTCAGGTTATATGCCCAGTAGAGTGATTGCTGAGTCATATGGTAATTCTATTTTTAGGGTTAGCTTTTGCACAGCAATAGAAACCATAAACAAGACAAAAAAACCACCCTCAGAATGGGAGAAAATATTTGCAAATGAAGCAACTGACAAAGGATTAATTCCAAAATATACAAGCAGCTCATGCAGCTCAATATCAAAAAAAAACAAGCAACGCAATCCAAAAACGGGCAGAAGACCTAAATCGACATTTCTCCAAAGAAGACATACAGATGGTCAAGAAGCACATGAAAGGATGCTCAACATCACTAATCATTAGAGAAACGCAAATCAAAACCACAATGAGTATCACTTCACACACCGGTCAGAATGGCCATCATCAAAAAATCTATGAACAATAAATGATGGAGAGGGTTTGCAGAAAAGGGAGGCCTCCTGCACTATTGGTAGGAATGTAAATTGATACAGCCACTATGGAGAACAGTATGGAGGTTCCTTAAAAAACTAAAAATTGATGTACCTTAATTTTTGTTGACTATTCATGACAAAACACTACTTATGGACGGGATAAGTTGGAAATTTAAACTGATCACTCTTAAAATATTAAAATATGCCTGTAGGATAAGTTTGGGAGAATATAAGAATACTTTTTAAATTTTATACTATTAATATCCTTTTTGAAGTACAGATATTTATTGTAGGAGATCTGCCATATTACTTTCTGCTCATCACTGGATACCCATATCAATCTCTGATGATATCCTCTCTCTCTCTCTCTCTCTCTCTCTCTCACACACACACACACACACACACACACACTCACACACACACACACACTCACATGCACATATTCTTTTTCAATGCCAAGTGTAAATCTTCAACTTTTTAAACAATGGAAATTCTGTAAATTTAGAAAAAGGATGCATTATTTTATACTTTTTAAAGTAGAGACAGACAACATTCCCTAGAGTTTTACTAAATCTTCTCTTATCTCTGCATGTCTGTCTTTATCTACCTACTTTAAAATAGGTCTGTTTTTATAGATTTCCCTAGTGGTTCCTAGTCTGAATTTTTTAAATAAATGGATAATACAATATAGGTATTTCAATCATGTTTCTTTAGTGTTGCAAAAATCATGCTTTGCTTGTTTGTTTTTGTTCTTATTTTCCATTTTTTAGGTTCCATTAATTTCAAGGCATTGTTAAGCCTGGAAAAGGAGCAAGATATACTATTTATCAATTAGAAAGAGCTTCTTACTATTTTGGAATTTCAAGAGTGTGGTCTGCCTTTCAATCCTATAGAGTATTACTATGTAGCTCTAATTATGAAATAAATCTTGGTATAGCTATAAGAACCTTCCTCAGCCTCAGTAGATTTGTTTTTTTCTAGAAGACTTAGCTTAATAAAGTGGCTCTTTCTTTCTACTTAACTATTTAAACATCAGTGTTCTAAGAAAACTTCCAAGGTGGTAAGTTGGGTCAGTGTGCAGTAGAGAGATCTTTCAGACTGATTTATCTCTGTTTTATGAACATTTCCACATTTGGCTGTCTTATGCCCTCTGGGAGATCAACCAACCTCAGAGTATTTTCTTAAAGCTGTTTCTGAACTTCTTCTACTTTTATTATAAGAATCATGAAGTATTTTCTCTGAACCTTTTCCAGTTGATTAATGTGGTCAGTGCTGTGTCTTTGTGTGAACCATTTTGATTCCTCTCCCTGGGACTGTATTCACAATATTGTACACTTTTTTGTTCCTTATTGATTCTCCTGCTAAGAACTTCTCTTTTTTTCCCCAGGATATTGAGAATCCAGATTGCACATCCAGTTCTTTTAGCTTTTAAGGTTCTTACTGAGTTGTTCATTCTACAGTCGGACTGGGAGAAACCAGTAGAGCAGAGAGGATTCCATGTCTTCAGGCATTCCCAAAAGGAAACCAAAACTAAAATAAAAATCAATAAACAAATGAACTTCAATAAATTATTTAAATCCAAGTATGGAATGTTGACAGAAAGGTGCTGTAAATTTCATGCTATGGAATATTGGAGACATAAATGTTTGTATTTGTAAATATCAGTGAGTCCAACACTTCATTTTACAAATTTTGTGCTATAGAATGTTGGAGACATAAATGTTTGTAAATATCACTGAGTCCAACACTTCATTTTCACAATGCCAAGCAATGTGCTAAATATGATCTGAAATAGGAAGGCAATTATGGTAACAATGTCAAACAAATAGATCACAATCTCTCCGTTCCAAACTTTTGCAAACTTTCAGACTTCAAATGTAATTCTAGGGTCTTTGATATGCATTAAGTTAAATGGTTGACTATTCCAATTCATTCAACAAATGTATATCAAATGCCTACTACATATCTGACTATAATCTTTGCAATGAGTATACAATTATGAATGAGACATACTTCTATCATTTATTGAATTACAGTAAAAAGTATGGGGTACATACAAAAAGATACAACACAAAGTTGTGCATGCATTGATTAAAAAATGAGAGATCTATTGCTTGAATATTAGTGTCAGCCAATGTCTTTGGCAATAAAGTTAATAATAAAGCATTATTTTAATTGCCATCATGTTTTAAACTTCAGATTTTCTTTTTCCTTTTGGCAGATACCAGAACTTTCTGTGAAATAGACAAAAGAAATCCTTATATATTTTAATTAGCTGAGATTTTTGATATTAATTTTGTAAAATATTCAGCTCATCACACATTTAAAAGCATTATATTTTTTTTCACATACATAGAGTATATAAAAATACTTGAGATGTCTGCTTAAAGAAACATCTAATAAGAATTATTAATCTGTATATTCAAAAGCATCTTATGCATAGAACATGTAAAATGTTTGAAGAGATTTGAGAATAGTTTAAGTAATTTAACTACTTTTTCTTAACATGCATTGAAACAGTAGAGAGTATCTTCGTGAATGTCCACCTAACACCTTTCTGGATTAGCTAATGTTCTTCTTTCCTACGGTAAATTATACAATGATATCTCGGACAACATAAATATTTGTCATTAGGAAGCTCCTCTCATGTGTACTTTGATTCTTATCAGGTGAAAAGCATGTTGTTCTCAAACTCTATCTTGGGTTCCTGGATGCAATTCCAAAGTGTGTGTTAGGAGGAGGGGCTCCCCACACCAAAAAGCAATTATTGGACACCAGCAGGGTGTCTGGGAATTCAAATCAATTATGACACTGTCTACCCAGAATAAGCATCAGATTCCACATGTTTAGGGTCCAGTCCCTCAAGACTGCCCAAACATATATATATAGGAAGTGAAATAAATAAAATATTGAAGTATGTATGTACTGTGATTTTGCTTGAAGACCTTTATTCCACATATATAATGTGTGTTAAATTTCCCTACAACCAATGACTTTCATTTCTGTTTAAGTCCATTTGTTTGTTTAGAGACAATAGCAAAGACTATGTTGCTATTGCTAAGAGCAGGAAACTTGGCTTTTTATTTCCTATAATTTTCTAAAAGCTTAAGTAGTTTTTGAAATTCACGATCACTCCCCTTCCAATAATTATGACTTTAACAAACTTTTGTGGAACCAAAAGTAAAGGGTAAAAAAAAATTACACTCTTGTCTTTACTTTTACTAGGAAGATCAATCTCTGTGTCAATTGATTTCTTTGGTGGAATTCAGGATAATTTTACATTAACTATTGCTAGTGCCGAGTGTAGTTAGAAAAAATAATATTCTCATCGAAAAATAAAAACCAGAAAGAAAGTGTGCCAAAGACATCTTTTTTATTTCAAATTTTGGATAATGTTTTCAGTAACCATAAAAAAATCTCTCCTATACTTTAGAGACAACACTCTTGAAGGGAAAAATCTCTGATGATTTTCCTCCTAATTCTCCCTTTTTTATCATATAGGTTTATATATTTATGTTTCAAAAAGAAAGGAAAATGATGTGAGCAAAATAAAAGAGCCATGATCCCTGATTATCATTAACTCAGAAAATATCAAAGATTAATGATGATTGATGAGTGTGAAGGCAGAACAATACTCAGATACATTACCCTCTATTTTAATATTACATTGAACAGATAGGTTAAGTCAGGAAATTAAAAGTATAATTATTGTATATCCCTTCATGAAAAGTGTTAACCATAGGTTGGAAAAAAGATGAAAATAATTTCATTAAATATTCTAACTTCTTACTAATATTAAGTCAACTTTATTAACTACACATACTACAGATCAAATTCAGTTCTGGATATGAAATGCAAAGGCATAAATGTTATGGGCTCTCAATGAGCTTCCAAATTAATTGGGGAGAGAGACCTGTTATGGTAATTCTTCCTTCCGCAAATAGAAGGGAGTAACTTCTAAACTGAGTTATGAATGATGAATCAGAATATCCACAGAGTTTGGAGGAGGGGTCGGACAATAAAACAAGGGTAACCGCAGTGAAATATTCTAATACAGTGTAACTCATGAGCTAATTCTCTGAGGCAAAAGAAAGAATGTCACATTAGGAGAAATAAAATAATCATATTATAGTTGGAGTGGGGGTGGTAGTGTATGTATGCATGCATATATGCACACACAGGTGCACCATCATTTATATTGGAGGTCTCACCGGATGGACAGGTTTAGGAGCAGCAATCTGTTCAGAAAGAGAAGCTTGAGAATGCATTCATTTCACCCTTTTCATAAAATGAGTAAATGCCAGTTTTCTATATCAGAGTGTTGGCTCCATTGGGATGATGATGTAGAGCCATTCCAGCTTGACTTCTTCCAAACCTGCGGATAAACAGGCTGGGCCAAGACACTGAGGAGGCTTCTAATCCTTGCTAAGGAGGTTGGCCTTCGTGCTGAAGGCAGAGAAATGTCATTGAATGGGTTATGAGCAGAGAAATGTTCACAATGTTTTTTTTAAGATCAATATAAATACTGGATGAGGAAAGAGTAAAATTAAAAGCAGAAAATAAGTTAGGAGACTGACAATGGGAAGGGATATATAAATTGTTTGAGAGAAATTTTATGCACATTAGTAAGAACGATAAAAGCAATCCCTGACATCTGGGACAGGACAGCTAGGTCTTGTTCTTCTGTTGAACATAAACAATTTCATAGAATATCAACATTAGTAAAGTCATTCTGACTAACATCGTTCAAAATAAAAACAAGATCACTTTGTACTCAGGTCTGAACACAGACATTGAACATTATCTAAAGCATAAAAATGACCAAACATCTCGCTATCCTTAGCAAGAAATAAATTACTACTGCCTCTTTACCAATTAGGGTTTAACCCTTACTCTAGTCTTCCGTCTTCCTAAATAAGAAGGTACAGTCACAGAATTACCTCCACTTCCTGACAGTAAAACCAATCCAATCCAAGAGCAAAGCCCCACCACATAAACTGTCCCTAAAATCACAGAACACAAGTCCAAAACCTATAACGAGTCCGTTCTAATACGTTCTTTCTGGGGTGTCCAACAGTTGCTCCTACTCTGTGTGTGTCTTTCCTTATTGTAAACCAAGTATGTTCCTAGCAGTCTTTGCTAGACACATTAGTGAGGTAAGGTAGCTATGAAAATATTCAATTACTTGTTTGGTTTCTAAATTAAGGTTTAATACATGAAGAAATATCTTATTTGTACTCTCTTAGAGCAAAAGTAAAGGGAAAATTTATGACATGTGGGGAGATTGTTAGTAAAGCGCCTGGAATTTAAGACATGGAAATTAGGAAATTCTTTATATGAATCATTAGTCTCTTTCTCTCTACTTCTTTTAAAAGGATTGCATCTCAAAATGGCAGATATTTGATTAAAAAGCAAAATGATTTTTATTATGTTAATTACCATGAATGCTATAGCACTCTTAGTTTATAAGTACTTTCCAATTATCTTACTCATTAGGCTCTTTCAAGAATGTCCTCTAAAAGAACAAATTTTTCTTTCAACATATTTGCTTGAGTCCTATATTGTGAGTCCTGATAAATTTCCATAGTAGTACTAACATAATTTTTAAAAATTATTCTTGTTTTATTCTTTAATTCCAATAATTTTTATGCTTTAAATAGTAAAGAGATGCATCTCCCTATCAAATTGTGCTTGAGACTAGGTAACTGGTGTGAAATACAATTAAAATTTTTTTCATATTTATTAAATACAAATGCAGTTTCAGTCATTGATAGTTAATACTGATATAAGTTTTGCAGTTCATCATAGATAAAAAACCATAATATTATATTTTTGAAATATAAAGATAGAAAAACTTGCATAGTTTTTAATTAGTTCTGAATTTATGAATGTATCTGTTCATATCCTTCTACCTCAAAAAAAAAAAAAACCTGAGAAAAAACCAGCTTTGTTTTTTATTTTGTTGAATTCCTATGGCTAAATATTCATTGTTTAATTATGTTTTTTTGTTTGTTTGTTTTTTTGTTTTGTTTTGTTTTTTTTTTTTTGTGGTATGCGGGCCTCCCTCTGTTGTGGCCTCTCCCGCTGGGGAGCACAGGCTCCGGACGCGCAGGCTCATTGGCCATGGCTCACGGGCCCAGCCGCTCCACGGCATGTGGGATCCTCCCAGACCGGGGCGCGAACCCGGTTCCGCTGCATCGGCATGCGGACGCGCAACCACTGCGCCACCAGGGAAGCCCTATTATGTTTTTATGTACCAAAATATATGGATGTTGTGTCACATAAAACAAAGTGAGTAATATACAACACTTTGATATAGAAGAGTATCTAAAAATATTTAAGCCATAAAATACATAACTGGTATGAAAAATAATCATGGGGATTTTTTTGAATTTATCATTTGAAATGCTTATCTAGACCTCTGATTTTTATTTTACTATTTTTTGAATTTTGAATTTACCAGGTGAATTTCTTGGGCATAACATGCAATGGTATTTGTGTTTTAGAGTTCTTCAGAGAAACAGGACCAATAGAATGTGTGTATATGCGTAAAATATTTATTGTGAAGAATTGGCTCACATGAATAAGGAGGCTGGCAAATGCAAAATCTTCAGGGTAAGGCTGAAGGGTTGATGGAGACCTAGGGAAGGGATGATGTTGGAGCTCAAACCTGAAGGCCATCTAGAGGCAGAGCTGCCTCTTCCTCAAGGGACCTCCTTCTTTTCTGCTGATTGGATGAGACTTACCAGCATTATTGTGGGTAATCTGCTTTACTCAAAGTCTACCAATTTAAGTGTTAATCTTATCTAAAAATAACTTCATAGCAACATCTAGACTGGTGTTTGAAATATATGAGTGTTGTAACCTAAGCAAGTTGACACATAAAATTAGCCATTCACAATTTCTAATATCATTTATATGTCATTGGCATGTTGAATATTTACTCCTCAAACTGTAAGTGGAGTTGCAGTGCATTACTCATGCTTTCCCACAGAACTTTACTAGCTTTATAAAAGACAGGAATATTCTCTTCTGTCTTGAGACAAACCCTGAGTTAATTACATTAGAGTAGTACTATGAATTTCTTGTGAGAAGGGTGTGATAGAAATATGTTTTTACCATGAATATTTGTTAGTTGGGCTGGTAGTGTGACTGTGTGTGTTAAGTAGGTAGGTGTTTAAAAAATGCTGAGACATTTAAACCATAAATACCTGATTACAGGCCAAATAATGAGAGATTAAGCTGTTCTCAATCTAATACTTGTTTTCTTGAATGAATACGAATTTTAAAGTGAAAAAAAAATGAAAAAACTTGGAAAAATAAAAACTGTCTTCTTCATGAAAATCTACTATAGCAAAAAATGCAAATACTTGTTTTCTAAATAGTTTCATATTCTTAAAAGAAACCATTAATTTTGAGGAAAAGTCTAAACATCCTGAATCTTTGAATGTAATGATCTTTCATGGGACATCAACTAACTGGTAGAATTAAGGCCTGACCTCTCTTGTCCCGTCTTCTTCTTTTTTCCTCCCTCCCTCCTTTCATTCCTTCATTCCTTCATTTCTTCGTTCCTTCCTTCCTTCCTTCCTGTCTCCTCCTTCTTTTTTCAAGCACTGTGTATTAATTTTCATTTAAGGGGATACAGAAAGGTAAATTAAAAAAGAATGTTCAAAATTTTAAATGAGGATTTTTTTTCATTATACCTATGCATATGTGGGGAGAGTATCTAATACTTTTAACAAGGTTTTATTGCATTCATAACTGAGTGAAATATTTAAGCACTTTGAATTGTTTCAGAGGCATGATCTGCTTTATGAGCAGTACATTTTATTTTATCCTAAATGCTTATGATCTAAAGAATGAAAACAATTTAATTGTTTAAATGTTTATGTGACTTTGAATTTAGCATTTAATTAGTTAGAAATAGTTCTGTTGCTATGATATATACAATTAGTAGCATAGCATACATATAATGAAAGTTCCAACTTTGGCTAGCTTTAACTCAGGCAGTATCTACTCTGTTATTGCTGATGTTGGTAAGTCCAACACAGAAAATAGCACAACAGAAATTTCAAATACAAGGCAATGGCACTTTCATAACTCATTACATTTAATGGGAAGCTTGCACACATGTAACAAAAAGGAGAAAATTTAGCTAATAAATCTCTAAGACATTTTCTTTTATTTTTTCTTTTTTTTTTCTCTACACAGACATTATTCTACATTTCAGCATCTTAGATTGTTAACAGATAGTTAGAGGTAAAAAAAAAAAAATCTGCAAAAGTTGTTGTTATCCAAACACACATACACACACACAAATACAGAGTGAGAAAGGTAGCATAGTTCATTAAAATTACTTATTAAAAAAGCTTTTACTGTTTTTCCCAGCAGTATTGGTGCTATGAAAATATTTTGCTACGAATTCCTTGAATCTTTCAATGTTCTAGTGGATCCAAATGTTTGTGGATGTTTTGTGATAGTTTCGTACTTTAGATTGGCTTTGTGAGTGTATGTTAATGTTTGTGGGTATAAAAAAGTAACAGAAACAGCAAAAAATATTTTCAATCAAATAAAAAACTTGATATAAAATAGTGAAGACAGATATATATTTTTATTCTCAAAAGTATTTCTAGATAGACCTATAATACCGAATCTTACCTTGACGTCCATGCATAAACATCAAGAATATTTTAATTCCTAAATCTATGTAGAAAATTTTGCTTTGTTTTGATGCATATTTTTAATTTTTTTCTGGGATTTGAGAAAAAAAAACCTGATATTCAGATGAGGCACCTAGTTTTGTATCTAGCCAAGCCAGGTACCCTTTATTATTTGGTGAAGGTTTTTACGTATATCAAATATCACCGTGACTTTTCCAAGAATCATAGTTCTAACTACATTCTTAAGGAGAAGTCAAGTCCTCCTCAAAAAGTTATCACTAATTCATTTGGCGTTTTCTGGAGAATGTCTGATTTTTATTTTTTTGAGACAGCAAATTGCTGATATTTACATCATTTCGACAAAAATATCGAAGACCCAGTAGTAACATAAATCATCCCAGATGCTTAATATAACATTATTTCAACACAAGACAATGGCATCTCCTGAAATTCAATTCTTAAAGTCTAGGCTTTGAATAAAACAAATCTCTTTAATAGTAAATAATGTTGTTTCCTTCCTTCTTTCCTTCTTTCCTTCCTTCCTTCCTTCCTTCCTTCCTTATGCATAAAGTAGATAAATTTGTCACTTTTAATGAACATACAAAAGTGGTCACCATATTCCTTTATGCTAAAACAAAAATATCATGACCAACTCAATAAAATATGTCCAGAAAATAGGGCAAGAGGAACTATGTTAAATATCATTAACTGTTTTTCAAAATCCCCAAGAACACAAGACTTACAGTAAAGCATCATACTAAGAATTTGATACTGCAGACTGAGCTTCTAACTTTGTTTTAGTGAGAAATACTAAATCTTGACAGACAGCTTTGCCCAGACACCTTCATAATAAATTGAATACAAGGAATGTGCAATATGAAAAATGTGTAATATATTCCAATAAAATAGAGGTCCAAACAATCAAACAGCACATCATTCTAAAGTGATCTGTATTGTTCAGTTAGGGTATGACTCCCTCCCTTGATTTAGGACAAAATATTCGCAGAGGATATTTACAAAAAATTCAAGAACCAAAACTTAGAACCACATTCCATGGTGGAAGTAGAGGAAGAATAACATACATTGTATTTGTGATCATGTGGGAGAAGAGGCATGAAATATATTAAGACTCTTTGGCAGCATCACTAAATAGAAGACTGGAGGTGGAATGATCATTAAATTTTGGATAAAAAGGTAGGGAAATTTTTCCCTCAACTTTTTATTACTGTGACACTATGCCTTGTTATGAAGCTTGTTTGTTTTGTTTTTATATTTTCTTATAGACATTTTCCTGATTTCCCCACAAAAGCATTATAAATTCAGCAGACAGTTTTCCTTTCCATTCCTCTCTGCTCTGAAGTCTCTAACTCAGTCTTTCTCATAAAATCAACAATAGAAGTTACTAGACAGTGTAGAGAATAAGAGAGTTGAACAAAAAAATCAAATAAGCAAGGAGGAAATAGCATCCTTCCTCTCAGAGGTAGACTAAGACTCATTTTGAAACTCAGAATCATGCTGTTATTTAGTCTCTCTCTATGTCTGGGAAATAATAATGAGAGAAAGGTCTGCATTTGCCAAGTTGTGGGGTATTTTTTAGGCAGTGTTTCCTACACTGTGTCTGCTGATGCCACTTGAATTTTACTCCCTGTTATGTATTAAAGGTTTGTGTCTGTCCCACCAGATTCATATGTTGAAGCCCTTACCCCCAGTGTGACTGTATTTGGAGATGGAGTCTCGAAGTAAGTAATTAAGGTTAAATAAGGTCATAATGAGGGACTGTGATGCCATAGGATTAGTGTTTTATAAGAGATAACAGAGAGCTAGTGCTCTCTCTACATGTATATGTGCCTAGGAAAGGTCATTTGGGAGAAAACAGCCACTGGCAAACAAGGAAAAGAGCATTTTTCAGAAGCCAAACCCGGCTGCAACCTTGATCTTTGACTTTCCAGCATCCAGAAGTTTGAGTAAAATAAATTTTTTTTGTTTAAGCCACCCAGTCTCTGGTATTTTGTTACGGCAGACTGAGCAGACTAATACACTCCCCCTACTCCAGACTGCAACTCCAAAAACTCCTTTAATATGTAGATTTACTGCAGCTTACTGAGTTTCCTGGCTAAGTTTTATTACTACTGAGGTAGCCCTTCTACATCAGATCATTTACAGTTCTATTCCTACTTCTTCAATTGTCCAGATATCTACTGCCCACTCTGTACACGTACTAACTACCACCATGAACTGTTATATTCAAAAGGAGAAATATAAAAGCTGGGGACTAACTCTGGTGATATAGCACACAATTCTTTCCCACAGAGATGGATAAGGGGAACAATGACCAAAGGTAAGAAATAGTAGAGCACTTTTATTCTGTGGGGCAATAGGCAAAAGAGAGGGCTGAGAGAGGGCTAATATCTCCTTTATATGTACATGTATGAATCCTACCATATGCATTTTTTTGCTCTTTTTGTAAATGTATTCTCTCCTGCAGTGAATATGATGGCATTTAATAGCAGAGTTCAGTATCCCTTTTACTTTGTGAACAATGAAGCCCTGAAGAAAGCACATTTATTTTAATTATGAATATATGGTGCTATTTAAAACAACAGTGGACTTTGATAGCATTTACTTTAAGGCACTCTGAATTTTGACCCAATTCTGTCACTCGGTGGTTATTTGTTTTGTATGTTTGATTTATATGTACAATTTTACATATTTAGAGATTGTATCAAAGTTTATTTTGGTTCCTTTAACATCTTTATTATATTAAAAATTTAAATTAATGTCATCTAAACTAGAATGTTCAGACAATTCCTCCTTCTTTTTCTTCTACAGAGAGGTAACTTTATTACTTAATAAAAATAACAATACAACACAATGAAATTTCTAGAAGTCCACTGCAATCTGGGAGCCCTGAGGTTTTTTTTTTCTTTTTTTTTAACATCTTTATTGGAGTATAACTACTCTACATTGCTGTGTTTGTTGCTGCTGTATAATAAAGTGAATCAGCTATATGTATACAAATATCACCATATCCCCTCTCTCTTGCATCTCGCTTTCACCCTCCCTATCCCACCTCTCTAGGTGGTCACAAAGCACCACGCTGATCTCCCTGTGCTATGCAGCTGCTTCCCACTACATATCTATTTTACATTTGGTAGTGTTTAAATGTCAATGTCACTCTCTCACTTCATCTCAGCTTACCCTTCCCCCTCCACATGTCCTCAAGTCCATTCTCTAGGTCTGTGTCTTTATTCCTGTCCTGCCCCTAGGTTATTCAAAAACATTTTGCTTTTTTTTTTTATTTCATATATATGCATTAGAATATGGTATTTGTTTTTCTCTTTTGGACTTACTTCACTCTGTATGACAGACTCTATGTCCATCCAGCTCACTACAAATAACTCAATTTCATTTCTTTTTATGGCTGAGTAATAGTCCGTTGTATTATGTGCCTCATGTTTATCCATTCGTCTGTCGATGGACACTTAGGTTGCTTCCATGTCCTGACTATTGTAAATAGAGCTGCAATGAACATTGTGCTACATGACTCTTTTTGAATTATGGTTTTCTCTGGGTATATGTCCAGTAGTGGGGTTGCTGGGTCATATGGTAGTTCTATTTTCTAGTTTTTTAAGGAACCTCCATACTGTTCTTCATAGTGGCTGTATCAATTTACATTCCCACCAACAGTGCAAGAGAGTTCCCTTTTCTCCGTTTCTCCACACCTTCTCCAGCATTTATTGTTTGTAGATTTTTTGATTATGGTCATTCTGACTGGAGTGAGGTGATACCTTATTGTAGTTTTGATTTGCATTTCTCTAATGATTAGTGATGTTGAGCATCCTTTCATGTGTTTGTTGGCAATCTGTATATCTTCTCTGGAGAAATGTCTACTTAGGTCTTCTGCTCATTTTTTGATTGTTTTTTTTTTGTTTTTTGATATTGAACTGCATTAACAGCTTGTATATTTTAGAGATTAATCCTTTCTCAGTTGCTTCATTTACAAGTATTGTCTCCCATTCTAAATGTTGGGTTTTCATCTAGGTAATGGTTTCCTTTGTTGTGCAAAAGATTTTAAGTTTCCTTTGGTCCCATTCATTTATTTTTGTTTTTATTTCCATTTCTCGAGGAGGTGGGTCAAAAAGGATCTTGCTGTGATTTATGTCATAGAGTATTCTGCCTGCTTTCCTCTAAGACTATTGTAGTGTCTGGCCTTACATTTAGGTCTTTAATCCATTTTGAGTTTATTTTTGTGTATGGTCTTAGGGAGTGTTCTAATCTCATTCTAACTGTCCAGTTTTCTTAGCACCACTTATTGAAGATGCTGTCTTCTCTCAATTGTATATTCTTACCTCCTTTATCAAAGTTAAGGTGACCATATGTGTGTGGATTTATCTCTGGGCTTTCTATCCTTTTCCATTGATCTACATTTCTGTTTTTGTACCAGTACCATACTTCCTTGAATACTGTAGCTTTGTAGTATATTCTGAAGTCCAGGAGCCTGATTCCTCCAGCTCTGTTTTTCTTCCTCAAGATTGCTTTGGCTATTTGGGGTCTTTGTGTTTCCATACAAATTGTGAAATGTTTGTTCTAGTTCTGTGAAAAATGCCATTGGTAGTTTGATAGGGATTGCATTGAATCTGTAGATTGCTTTGGGTAGTAGAGTAATTTTCACCATGTTGATTCTTCCAATCCAAGAACATGGTATATCTCTCCATCTGATTGTATCATTTTTAATTTCTTTCATCAGTGTCTTATAGTTTTCTGCATACAGGTCTTTTGTCTCCTTAGGTAGGTTTGTTCCTAGGCATTTTAATCTTTTTATTGCAATGGTAAATGGGAGTGTTTCTTTAATTTCTCTTTCAGATATTTCATCATTATTGTATAGGAATGCCAGAGATTTCTGTGCATTAATTTTGTATCCTGCTACTTTACCAAATTCATTGATTAGCTCTAATAGTTTTATGGTAACATCTTTAGGATTCTCTATGTATAGTATCATGTCATCTTCAAACAGTGACAGTTTTACTTCTTCTTTTCCAATTGGATTCATTTTATTTCTCTTTCCTCTCTGATTGCTGTGGCTATAACTTCCAAAACTATGTTGAAGAATAGTGGTGAGAGTGGGCAACCTTGTCTTATTCCTGATCTTAATGGAAATGGCCAAAGTTTTTAACCATTGAGAATGAGGTTGGCTGTTGGTTTGTCATATATGGCCTGTATTATGTTGAGGTAAGTTCCCTCTATGAATACTTTCTGTAGGGTTTTTGTCATAAATGGGTGTTGAATTTTGTTGAAAGCTTTTTCTGCATCTATTGATATTATCATATGCTTTTTATCCTTCAGTTTGTTAATATGGTATACCACATTGATTGATTTACGTATATTAAGCAATCCTTACATTCCTGAGATAAACCCCACTTGACCATGGTGTATAATCCCTTTAATGTGCTGCAGGATTCTTTTGCCTAGTCTTTTGTTGAGCAGTTTTGCATCTATGTTCATCACTGATATAGGCCTGTAGTTTTCTTTTTTGTGACATCTTTGTCTGGTTTTGGTATCAGGGTGATGTTGGCCTTGTAGAATGAGTTTTCGAGTTTTCCTCCCTATGCTATATTTTTGAAGAGTTTGAGAAGGATATATGTTACTTCTTCTCTAAATGTTTGTTGGAATTCGCCTGTGAAGCCATCTACTCCTGGGGTTTTGTTTGAAGTTTTTTAATCAAAGTCTCAATTTCAGTGCTTGTGATTGGTCTATTTATATTTTCTATTTCTTCCTGATTCAGTTTCAGAACATTGTGCTTTTCTAAGTATTTGTCTATTTCTTCCAGATTGTCCGTTTTATTGGTATAGAGTTACTTGTAGTAATCTCTCATAATCCTTTGTATTTCTCGAGTGTCAGTTGTCACTTCTCCTTTTACATTTCTAATTCTGTTGATTTGAGTGTTCTCCTTTTTTTTTTTTTGATGTCTGGTTAATGGTTTATTAATTTTGTTTATCTTCTCAAAGAACCACCTTTTAGTTTTATTTATCTTTTCTATTGTTTCCTTCATTTCTTTTTCATTTCTTTCTGATGTGATTTTTATGATTTCTTTCCTTCTGCTAACTTTGGGGTTTTTTTGTTCTTTCTCTGATTGCTTTAGGTGTAAGGATAGGTTTTTTACTTGAGATGTTTCTTGTTTCTTGAAGTAGGATTGTATTGCTATATACTTCCCTCTTAGAACTGCTTTTGCTGCATCCCATAGGTTTTGGGTCAACGTGTTTTCCTTGGCATTTGTTTCTAAGTATTTTTTTATTTCCTCTTTGATTTCTTTAGTGATCCCTTGGTTATTTAGTAATGTATTGTTTAGCCTCCATGTGTTTGTATTTTTTACAGTTTTTTTCCTGTAATTGATATATAGTCTCATAGCTTTGTGGTCAGAAAAGATACTTGATACAATTACAGTTTTCTTAAATTTATCAAGGCTTGATCTGTGACCCAAGTTATGATCTATCCTGGAGAATGTTCCATGAGCACTTGAGAAAAAAGTGTATTCTATTGTTTGTTGATGGAATGTCCTATAAATATCAATTAAGTCCATCTTGTTTAATGTATCATTTAAAGCTTGTGTTTCCTTATTTATTTTCATTTTTGTTGATCTCTCCATTAGTGAAAGTGGGGTCTTAAAGTCCCTTACTATGATTGTGTTGCTGTTGGTTTCCTCTTTTATGGCTGTTAGCATTTGCCTTATGTATTGATGTGCTTGTATGTTGGGTGCATAAATATTTATAATTGCTATATCTTCTTCTTGGACTGATCCCTTGATCATTATGTAGTGGTGCCCTTCTTTGTCTCTTGTAATAGTCTTTATTTTAAAGTCTATTTTGTCTGATATAAGAATTGTTACTCCAACTTTCTTTTGATTGCCATTTGCATGGAATATCTTTTTCCATCCCCTCACTTTCAGTCTGTATGTGTCCCTAGGTCTGACATGGGTCTCTTGTTGGCAGCATGTATATGGGTCTTGCTTTTGTATCCATTCAGCCAGTCTATGTCTTTTGGTTGGAGCATTTATCTCATTTACATTTAAGGTAATTATCAATATATATGTTCTTATTACCATTTTCTTACTTGTTTTTGTTTTGTTTTTTTAGGTCTTTTCTTTGTCTTGTGTTTCCTGCCTCGAGAAGTTCCTGTAGAGTTTGTTGTAAAGCTGGTTTGGTGGTGCTGTATTCTCTTAACTTTTGCTTTTCTGTAAGGTTTTTAATTTCTCTCTTGAATCTGAACGAGATCCTCTCTGGGTAAAGTAATCTTGGTTGTAGGTTTTTCCCCTTCATCACTTTAAATATGTCCTGCCACTCTCTTCTGGCTTGCAGAGTTTCTGCTGAAAGATCAGCTGTTAACCTTTTGGGGATTCCCTTGTAGGTTATTTGTTGCTTTTCCCTTGTTGCTTTTAATCTTCTTTCTTTGTATTTAATTTTTCATTGTTTGAATAACATGTGTCTTGGCATGTTTCTCCTTGGATTTATCCTGTATGGTGGTACTCTCTGCACTTCCTGGACTTGACTGAATATTTCCTTTCCCATATTACAGAAGTTTTCAACTATAATCATTTCAAATATTTTCTCAGTCCCTTTCTTTTTCTCTTTTTCTTCTGGGACCCCTATAATTCGAATGTTAATGCACTTAATGTTTTCCCAGAGTTCTCTGACCCTGTCCTCATTTCTTTTCATTCTTTTTTCTTTATTATGCTCTGTGATAGTTATTTTCACTATTTTGTCTTCCAGGTCACTTATGCGTTTTTCTGCCTCAGTTATTCTTCTATTGATTCCTTCTAGAGAATTTTTAATTTCATTTATTGTGTTGTTCATCATTGTTTGTTTGCTCTTTAGTTCTTCTAGGTCCTTGTTAAACATTTGTTGTATTTCCTCCATTCTATTTCCAAGATTTTGGTTCATGTTT
>NC_041214.2:124366872-124417877 GCF_002837175.3 Physeter macrocephalus
CTTTTGCTTGTCTGTAAAGGTTTTAATTTCTCCATCAAATCTGAGTGAAATCCTTGCTGGGTAAAGTAATCTTGGTTGTAGGTTTTTCCCCTTCATCACTTTAAATATGTCCTGCCACTCCCTTCTGGCTTGCAGAGTTTCTGCTGAAAGATCAGCTGTTAACCTTTTGGGGATTCCCTTGTAGGTTATTTGTTGCTTTTCCCTTGTTGCTTTTAATCTTCTTTCTTTGTATTTAATTTTTCATTGTTTGAATAACATGTGTCTTGGCATGTTTCTCCTTGGATTTATCCTGTATGGTGGTACTCTCTGCACTTCCTGGACTTGACTGAATATTTCCTTTCCCATATTACAGAAGTTTTCAACTATAATCATTTCAAATATTTTCTCAGTCCCTTTCTTTTTCTCTTTTTCTTCTGGGACCCCTATAATTCGAATGTTAATGCACTTAATGTTTTCCCAGAGTTCTCTGACCCTGTCCTCATTTCTTTTCATTCTTTTTTCTTTATTATGCTCTGTGATAGTTATTTTCACTATTTTGTCTTCCAGGTCACTTATGCGTTTTTCTGCCTCAGTTATTCTTCTATTGATTCCTTCTAGAGAATTTTTAATTTCATTTATTGTGTTGTTCATCATTGTTTGTTTGCTCTTTAGTTCTTCTAGGTCCTTGTTAAACATTTGTTGTATTTCCTCCATTCTATTTCCAAGATTTTGGTTCATGTTTACTATCATTACTGTGAATTCTTTTTCAAGTAGACTGCTTATTTCTTCTTCATTTGTTCAGTGTGGTGGATTTTTACCTTGTTCCTTCATGCTGCATATTTCTCTGTCATCTCATTTTGCTTAGCTTACTGAATTTGGGGTCTGCTTTTCACAGGCTACAGGTTCGTAGTTCCCATTTTTTTTGGTGTCTTCCCCCAGTGGGTAAAGTTGGCTCAGTGGGTCATGTAGGTTTCCTAGTGGAGGGGACAGGTGCTGTGTTCTGGTGGATGAAGCTGGATCTTGTCTTTGTGGTGGGCAGACTGTGTTTGTGGTGTGTTTTGGGGTGTTTGTGAAGTTAGTATTGTTTAAATCAGCCTCTCTTCTAATGGGTGGGTTTGTGTTCTTGTTTGCTAGTTGTTTGGCATGGGGTGTCCAGCATTGGAGCTTAGTGGTCATTGAATGTAGCTGGGTCTTAGCATTGAGATGGAGATCTCTGGGAGAACTCTCGCTGATTGATATTACGTAGAGCCAGGATGTCTCTGGTGGTCCAGTGTCCTGAACTCAGCTCTCCCACCTCGTAGGCTCAGTCCTGATACCCGGCCAGAGCAGCAAGACCCTGTCAGCCACATGGCCAGGTACCTGGGGAGTTTCTTTCCTTTGGGGAAGTCTAAGGTCTTCTGCCAGCATTCAGTGTTGGCTCTGTAGAAGTTGTTCCACATGTAGATGTATTTTTGATGTATTTATGGGAATGAAGGTGATCTCCATGTCTTACTCCTCCACCATCTTGAAGGACCTCCCACTCAATTTCTCTTTAAGTGATCTTTGAGAAGCCCGAAACAAAGCCATTTATAATTTCAGTGATGTATATTTCCTTTGAAATTTAATGAATATTTGAATGATATATGTATATGAAAAAGAATTTACATAATGTGTAGGTTTTATGAAGTGGAAAATTACAATCGAAATTTCTACTTTAGTTTTGTCTTAACTCTGACTTTGGCATCAGCCACTCCTCTACTTGTCTATATGTGGTTGTATAGGTGACAAGTGTCTGGACAAAAACATTTAATATAAATGATCACATTAAAATGGTTTGCTTGACTACTTTAAAAATTCAGACTCTTGGTACTTTTCACAGTTAAAAAAACAAAAACAAAATCAAAAAGAATAGCTGACACATCTAGCCTGTCTCAGCAGTAAATAATTCCTTTTGGTTGAGAAAACTATAACACATTTTTCAGGAATGAAAGATTCTGATAAACTTATGATTTAGGAAAGTAGAGAGTGCCCTGTGTTAACTCTGTAAGGGGATATATCTGCGAGAGAAGCAGCCTTCAGTGTTTACTTTGAATCTTACTCTACAACTTCATGTTACTCCAAAGATCTGTTTGACACAACTATATATGTGATCAAATTAATTTTACATTCATTTAGTAATTTACTTTGCAGTTAATTTTTATTATATTGTCTTAAAATTAGGCATATCATTTGGGCAGATTGGTGAATAAAATGCAATTTGATTGAACTGTGTTTTCTAATATAATCCTTCAGTTTGCTTTTCAAGTCACTTTTACCAAAGAAAATAGTGCAACTAATGAAATAAAACAATATAAATCTATACTGGATACTTCTATTCAAATAACCATCAACCCAGAATTATGAGTCTTAAAAGACTCTGAAATTTCACTCCTTACATATGCTGCCCTGTTTTACATAGTGATTGAAGGGATGAAGTATATTTGTTGAACTAAATTTATTTACAGCATTCCCTGAGAAATTACACCATACTGAATCCAGGTTTATATCACATTTTAGAAAAGTGTACCTTAGTGTTAATCTTGTGTAATGTCTGTAAGACCTGAAGATACAAAAAACTAAAACAATCATCTATCTGACATCTATAAAGGTGAATGGCATTTTTCTCAAAAGTACTCACTGAAGATAATGTTTGGGACTGTTTGTTGTTTACTAGTCCTGAGACGTCCACATATAGCTTTGTAGAGTTGTTCATGCCATTCTTTAATAAAAATTGCAGTTTTAATTTTTTCCCAGTGTGCAGCAGAGGATAAGAGACTAACATTTATGTTTTTCTTAAATTCACTTGGATGCATATCATATTATATATTTTCTGCTGTTTCTGTTTTGCTGAAAACTTAGAATCCTACTTTGTCCTTTGAGACCATTTTTCATCACATGTTCTGCAAACAGACAACGTATAAAAAATAGTCATCCTATGCAATTATTACAGTTCTTGCCTGTCTCCTATATTTCTCTTAAATGTGAATTATTTGGGTTCCTAAGAATTTCCAGTTCTTTCCTTTAGGGAATCTCACCCTATTTTTAATTGTGATGAAGCAATGACCATATATTTCATTTTTGACATCTGAGATGAAATTGGCCTTGTCAACATCACAACTAATATACTTTTGGCCTTCTGAAACCACACAGATCTATCACAGAAATTAAATAAAATTTTGCCTTAATTAAAGCACAATATTCAATTCAAAACAAAAGGAAAAGAATTTGAAGTCAATCAACTTGTTTGTTGATAAGTTCAACAACAAAAAAAATTTTATAGGAAAAGAGAAAAATCAGTTCTATAAATTTGAAAAAACTCTAAGCAAAATATCTTGGATTTCATAGCATTTTAGACTAAGAACAATAATGTGAGCTAATAACTTTTGAATATTCTAGAAAAGAGACATTTTTGTACAGCAATATTGATTATCATAAACTTCCACAAATGGACTTAGACTGTACACAGATAACTTATTTTCTTCGTTAGAGTATGAATGAATTTTTAAATATTTCTCTACTACTTTGCCTTGGGCTTTCTTCTGAAAGAAAGCTAAGCAGACATTTCCTGAATAGTTTTATAGTGAGATGGAAGAATTGAAACGACACTGAATAAAACTAATACAAACAAAACTTTGATTCACTATTTAAAGCTTCATGGAATCTAACCTTTTAAACTTGTATTTTGCAAGCACACAAATGACTTTTAAATCTAAGTGGTAAAGTCTGTTGTTAGATTCATTGTGGTTTGCTACTGGTGGTGGGTGTTGGAATTTTTTTTTTTCTTGACATATCTTTAGAAATGCTTCTCTGTTCCAATAAATACTGATTAAATAACATAAAAAGGAAAAGAAAACCTGGTCAGAAGAAAATTTCCTGTCTATGCACATCTTAATTTAAGCAGAAGATTGGAGGAATTTTCCAGGGATGCATTAACAAAGTTTGTCTTACAATATTCAGAAGCAGTGGTTCACCTCTGGCTATTTAGTCTGTTTAACATAGAAGTTAAGGTGGCAAGAGCTAAACTCTGAGATTATATGTACCTCTTTCCCAACATGTTAATTAGCCTTTCTAAATATTTTTCGTAATCTAGAAAGTGAAGCTAAGACTTGACATTCCTCATAGGGTCTCACTGAGGATCAAATGAGGCAGTGTTTGTAAATCAGTTATTCTGGTACCTAGTTTATGCTCAGAACTCAATATATTTGTGTAATTATTATGGTATTATACAGAAAAAAACTCTTGTATACAATGTTTTATAATTTAAAATTTTATAATTTCTGATATTTCTGAAATTGTTGACATCTTTATGTTTCTGTATTTTCTTCTTTAATTATATTGTGAACATTGCCTCTGGATTGCTTTTCTTTTGAGTGGACCAACATAATGCACATAGTATATATTCATTTTTTGACAAATATCATAACTTTGATAATAATGAAAATCATTGCTATTAAACAATTCAGTTAATGGCTACAAACAACAGGAATTTCCCAGTACTCTTACTGATGGATTCTTTTGTCTTTTTTTCCCATAGTCTGTTTATTCATAAGAAGAAGCTGAGGTCTTGATGTCTGTCTTCCAATTCATGTGGTAAGTAATTTCTCAGAATTTTTTCTCTCCTGCCATTTCCCCTTTGTTTTTAAAAGCTAACTTTATTCTGATAGAAGTACTTTTATTATTATTATTCTTTACTGACATCCTGGGATGATTGTACCAGTGCTACTCTTTGCTCTGTGCTTAAACTCAGTGACTTTCTCCCACAGAAATAAAAATTATTTTAGAAGAAAAATTATATGTTGTGCATTACTACATTATATAGTTTAATTTATTTGGAGTCCACCCTTTTGAAGTGGAGCTCCTACATAGTGTAACTTATTAACCTCTAGAATTTCAAAGAAATTATACATAAGCTTTTTTCTTTCTCCATTATCAAATATTATTTACCCATGGTCATAACAACATTCATATGGGATTATTGAGTTTTGTATATTTTAATCATATCATATATCTTATAAAGACTGTTACATAAAGCAACATATAAATATGTATATGCACATATATAGTATGTGTGTGTATATATATGTATGTATTTATATGCCAAAATAATGTTTTGAATGAATATTCTTGAAAGAATCAGATAGAGATTAAAAAATCAAATATGAGTAGGCCATACTGGACACCCATGGCTGTATTTAGGGATTGGTAGATGTAAAATTTCTGAGAAGAACTATTTAATTTAGTAATGGAAGTGAATGATTCTCGTATTGTGAATCACAGGACAATTATAAGAAGTATATTGATTTCTACTTTAATATGATCTCTGCTTTAATGGAAATTTGAAAAACGATGGAACCAGACAAAGTATGCAAGTTAAGGGAACTAATTATAGTTATGGTTGGGAAGGATCTTCAGATGTTGTAGCTCAAGAATATCAAGAGAGGAAATTAACATGGGAGAGCACAGACACGTATTTTGGGGACTGCAGGAAGAGGAGGTCAGGAGAACTGAAATTCCAAAAGGTAAAAATTAGCAAGCAAAACCTGAAGATTCACAGAGGAAAATTTAGGTATCATGTATATATATTGAATGGAGGAGCAAAGTAAGTCTATTAACACAGATGTTACATAATTTTGAGAAAGTAGCTCCTAACATTGAAGTATTTATTATGTCCTATATCTGTGATCCTCACTGGGCATGGGGAGTTCTGAATAAAAAGATACTAATTATAGCTGAAAAGAAACATAAAAATATTTGTATGTTCTTCTGGATAAAGAAAGTTAGAGCTTCTTCCTGTATCTCACATATTTCTACAGAGACAAAAGATCATGAGTTAGAAATTGACAGCCACAGCACACAAGATGGATTTCTCATGGGCTTGTCCATAACAAGAAGAATATCCTAGATAAGACTGTGAAGTAAAGGGTTAGGATAAGACCTGAATTATACACTTGATGAGAAACAGGAAGGAATACAAAAACTTTTCAATAGACATACTGTATTTCCCACATACAAATCTACTGAAAAGTCAGAATAGCTTAGGGCTATTTTATCACCAAAGCTATTTGTTTCTTCAGGAGTTATTTGAACTGCAGAGGATATATAACTCTAAAGTTCATTAGAAAGTTTGGACTCAGAGGAAAGGAGAAAGATTGGTCAAGGTTACATGTAACACAGCATTTATTTATAAAGCATGTTTAATATTCCATGGGGACTAATGGAGAAATTATTAGCAAGAATGTGTACAGAATATTAATGGTACTCTTTTGAAGCAAAGATCATTATAATTACTTTGAGAATATTCTAAAATGTTGTTTCTTTTTAAAATATTTTGAGGAAAAAATTTAAAGATTAAAAAATTCAAATTTTCTTAAATGGTAATTTAATGATTATAATAAACTATTATGCACATGAATTAACAGAGGAACTTCTTAAAAGTTTACAGAAATATTAAGGCTTATGAGTCCAATGTCATCCATATTGTCTCAGGATCAATGCTACTTGGAAACTTAATAGAAATCTAAATTCTTGAGTTTCTCCCCAAATTTAGTGAATCAGATACTCTAGGGGTGGGTCTCAGCAATCTGTGTTTTATCAAGCTCTCCAGGTCATTCTTATACATGCTAAATTTGTAGAGCCACTAATCTACTACTTTTGTACTTGAATTAGGGTTGCAAGAAAAAAATAATAACTGAGAACAATAGCAACAATAACAAAAAACACTTAGATTAGATTTTCAGAATAACAGCAAATAATGTTTAATATAAGCATGTCCCACATAGGGCATGGGTGATGTTAATACTAAAGCTCATTAATTATTTATCTGAAATTCAAATTTAACTGAGTGTCTTATGCTTTATCTGGCAACCCTTACTTGAATGGCTAAGACTAGTGATAGGTCAGATAATGTAACCCTTTCATTTTGAACATGGAAATACTCAGGTTTAAAAAGATGTTATAAACGACTATGTTTCAGAGTTGGTTTATTTCAAAGGGCGGGTCTGTGTGCAAGAAATATGTCAAATCCTTGCTCAGTGCTCTTTCCACTACTTCCTCTTCTATATACCCTAAACTCCATGAACGGTTGTCTTAGTCTGATTGGACTACCATTAAAAAAATACTATATGTTGGGTGACTTAAAAAACAGAAGTTGGTTTCCTCACAATTCTGGAGACTGAAAGTCTGTGATCAGGTTTCCAATATGGTCAGTTTGTGGTGAGATATCTCCTCTCGATTGGCAGAAGGCATTCTTGCTATGTTCCCATGTGGCAGAGAGAGAGAAAACAATCTCTCTAGGATCTCTTCTCATCATTAGAGTTCCACTTTCATAATGTCCTCTAAACCTCTAAACTTGATTACATCCCAAAAGTCCCATCTCCAAATACCATCTCGTTGAGGGTCAGGGCTTCAACATATAAATTTTAGGGGGACACAGTTTAGCCCACAGCAAGTGTTAATCTGTATCTTATAAATGTATAAGAATTTCAACTTTGCCTTGAAAATTTATATCTAAAAATTTGATATAAAGAAAATAAGTGCAGAAATACCTAATAAAATATAGTATTTCTGAGAAAAATTCTGGAGTGTTTTTGATATGAATTGCCCACACTCATGGAGTTCTAAACTGTACAACAGTCAATGAAGCCATATAATCCAGAGTATATATTGAATCTGCCTATATCGTGTAGACCAAAGTGCATATCAACTAACAAGGATTAATTTTTTAAATTAATAAGCTTTATTTTTTGAGCAGTTTTCGGTTTGCAGAAAGTAGAGTTCCAGTATACCACCCTCTATTTCCCCCGTATTATTAACATCATTTTAAGTCAATGGACGTATTTGTTACAATTGATAAGCCAATATTGATATATAATTATTAACTAAGGTTCTTGGTTTATTAATGTTCAGTCTTTGCAGTTTATATTCTGAGTTTTGGAAAATGTATAATGCCACATATCCATCATTATGTTATTGCTCTAAACTCCCCTGTGCTCAAGGATTCATTTCTAAACTAGATGTTTTCAGTGATTGCAAAGTGAAGTCTTTACTGCAGATGTCTAAAGAGTTACTTGAATAGAGGAAGAGAAACAACTTTAATTCTTATTCCCACAGAAGCAATTTCTAGAGTTGTACATTTGTTACTGCATTCTTATTTCCTTTTTATTTTCAGTAAGTTCATGGCCCTAAATTATATGAACTTTAGAGATGAAATTTTTCATCTCTCAAAATTCACCCTGAGTACCACCAAATAAAATCAAACACAGAAAATAAGAATAATTAAAAGGACTCAAGTAAAATCAGAATCTTCCTCTCTGAGTCTCTTGGCTGTACTAAGTCATGTAGAGGAGAAATTTATGCTACCTTTCTAATAGTAAAGCAATCTTTTTTATTTGCTGTATTCAAGCACTAGCATCTGGTTGGTTACATTTCAGCTAAATTTCATGTTGTTAATAGTCTGTTCAAAACAGCCACTTCAAAGATTTCTTTCCGCAGCCGTGTTTGATATTGGTATTTGTTCTTAGTCCTTTGTGGGGTGCATTAATTGGATCATTTTACACTAATCGAAACTGTTTGCCAAACAGTACTTTGACAATTTGGAATGGAGTTTCTGTGTTTGCCTTGCATGCAGGCTCAGTCTGGATCAGGGTAGATACCAGAAAATTGATAGATATGCATTCTTCTTTTACCACTCTTCAATATTTTAACTTCATGATTAATTATGTTCAATCTGCATACCTTTATAGATAGTGGGAAATTTTAATTACAAAACTTCTTTTTATTTTTGTACCTTTCTAGTTCTGTTGGCTAGAAAACTATACCTATTTGGGTCACTGTACATTTTTCTTTTAGATTTTATTGGTTATTTAAGTTCTAACAGAAAAAAAAACAACTCATCTCTTCTGTCTAATAAAAACATCGTCAAATAAAACTGAGCTAACTTTGAGACACACTAATTACTTTCACACATTGAAATCTAACATATATTTTTGAAGGAAAATTTGAGCTGTGATTTAGATTATTAACAAGCATTCTAGTTAAGCTACAAAATGATATTCAGGAAACAATTCACGGACATTCAACAAAGAAGAAGTATATAGTCACAGAATGTTAAATATTACAAAACATAACATGTTAAAAATTCACTAGTGTTGCTTTTAAATGAGTACATTGTGAAATTTGAGAGTTCAGGATATTAGCATTGAAGGGAACTATTACTATTTTTAAATGACACTCTCGTAAATCACATTAGTTTTTACTCACCAATATACAGTTAGTATTATATAAGTTTTGCTTTGCAAATGAGGTTAACCTTTGACAAAATTAACAGACAGGGAAATTTGTCAGCAACAATTACATGTGCTTTTAATTAGATTTTAGATCTATATTTATTCTGAATGTCTCTTTGTTTATCACCAGTGCACTCATTTCTTCTATCTAATTTTAATCAATGTAGAATGCTTATAATACGCAGACATTTTCTCAAATAACTTATCAGTTTGGTTGATATGATTGAGTCAGCTGTCTTCTGTCTCAATGCACAGAAGTTATATATTTCTCTATACCATTAAGTATCACAGTCTAATCCAGAAATCAGACCATCATGGCTATAGTGTCTTCGATTTTCACTCTCACTTTTTAAATTTATTTTTAAATCTATGATGTATTTGTTCATTTCAAATTCAAAAAAATTCCTGCTTTCTTTGGAACATGACTTATACCACATTTATTTTTAGAACAGAAGAAGGAATGATTCTACCCTTTTCTCTAAAACAGCATGTCCCTAGTATATTCAGTAGAATGTGGTCAAATATATTATGGAAACATATCATGTTTTTCATCTCTTCCATGTCCACTGTTAACATAGTAAGGATTCTTATTAAAATGCAAAAAAAGAAATTGTGATTAGTACATAATTTACTGAAAACATTTACTTTCCAACATTCCTCTCTCCTATCTCTTTAAGGAGACATTAACATTATACAGCATCCATGGATCATGCTGCTCTTAATATTGACAGAGTAGAGAGTAAAGAACACAGGATTCTGCTTGCTAACTGGTTGTTGTTGTTCTTAAGTCATTAAACTACCTAGCTAACATGAAACATGGTTTAATCTTTCTTAGGGTGCTCTGCAAAACCAAAGTATGCCTATATGCTTTGTAAGTAATTAATTCTGAAAAACACTGAATAAAAGCCATGGGATAAGTTCAGTGGACAACCACTGCCCCCCACCCTAAAATCTATTTAAACACTTACCTATTGCTTTCATAAAGATAAAAGCACTTTCCCTAAAGCCCTTAATATTTAAAATAGAACAATACTAAATGAAACACTAAAAACATAAGAATAAAATTACTCTTAGACACAAAGACTAGAAGATAAGAAAGATGAATACATATACCAAATTCCAGGAAACACTGTAAACTTCTTAAAAGTACTCCACTCAGAAATGAATAAACAAAAGCTAGAGAACCATCCGGAGAAATCCTAAATCCAAAATCCAGCTCTAAAACTTGATAGTTTGTTTCCATTGGATAACTAGCTGGCACCTCTAAATTTCAGCTGTAAAACGTGTACACAAATAGAAATCAAATCATCAGTTAATTTGGACTTTAGCTGAGATTATTGATGTAAAATCTTAGCACAGCACCTGGCACATGGTAATCACACATTTTATTCATTATCATAATGAAAATCCATTATAGCAGTATGTCATCAATATAAATATTCTGTGCTCTTAAGGAGGCAGGTTTCCAAGACTCCCCCTGGCAAGAAATTGAAAGAGAAGGATAATTCTTTCAAATACTTGAGAAGTTTTTCTGCACATTCGCTGTTTGATATTGGAGGCTTGGGTAAATTTTATAAGTGATAATTTGCTAATAATGAAATGATTGTGCCACACCCTACATTAAATATACTTCTTAAGAGCAGAAAATATGTGCTCAAGTCACAACTCTCTAGAACCAAGGCAACCTAAACCTAGGGTGGTTTCTGTGGCATTTATTAAAATGAAATTACCAAGGAAGTACAAAAAGACAGCTATTGGTTTCATTTTTGTACTCTACCTAAGAGCTGTAGGGGTCACTTTGGACTAAAATATGTTTGTAATACATGGCTTCTAAAGAGAAATAAGAAGTTATGAATTCCTATAATTAAAGTGTTCTCTATGCTCACACAGAATATGAAAAAGCTCTGAAATATGTTTTACCAGAGAGTATAAATTGTCACAATACAGAATTAAAAATAATGAAAAAGGTACCACAGGTATATGTTAATAAAGTATACAGTTATAAAAAGTATTAATAAATTACAGATCAGAAAGAAAGGAAATTTTATTGATTTGAGTCCTCTCCCTTTTTTTCTTGATGAGTCTGGCTAAAGGTTTATCAAAATTTTTTATCTTCTCAAAGAAGCAGCTTTTAGTTTTATTGATCTTTCATATTGTTTTCTTCATCTCTATTTCATTTATTATTGCCCTGATCTTTATGATTTCTTTCCTTCTACTAACTTTGGGTTTTATTTGTTCTTCTTTCTCTAGTTGCTTTCGGTGTAAGTTTAAGTTGTTTATTTGAGTTTTCTTGTTTCTTGAGGTAAGATTGTATTGCTATAAACTTCCCTCTTAGAACTGTTTTTGCTGAATCCCATAGGTTTTGGGTCATTGTGTTTTCGTTGTCATTTGTTTCTACGTATGTTTTTTATTTCCTCTTTGATTTATTCAGTGATCTATTGGTTATTTAGTAGCCTATTGTTTAGCCTCCATGTGTTTGTGTTTTTTACAGTTTTTTTTCTTTTTTCTTTTTTTTCCGTAATTGATTTCTAATCTCATAGCGTTGTGGTTAGAAACTATGCTCGACATGATTTCAATTTTCTTAAATTTACTGAGGCTTGATTTGTGACCCAAGATGTGATCTGTCCTGGAGAATGCTCCATGTGCACTTGAGAAGAAAGTGTATCCTGCTGCTTTTGGATGGAATGTCTTATAAGTATCAATTAAGTATATCTGGTCTAATGTGTCATGTAAGGCTTGTGTTTCTTTCTTAATTTTCTGTCTGGATGATCTGTCCATTGGTGTAAGTGGGGTGTTAAAGTCCTCCACTATTATTGTGCTATTGTTGCTTTCCCTGTTATGGCTGTTAGCATTTGCCTTAGGTGCTTCTATGTTGCTATGCACCTGAAAATAACACAACATTGTAAATCAATTATACTCCAATAAAATTTTTACAAAAAGATAGAGAGGAAAAAGAAATATGAAATATTTAAAATTTACAATAATTATAAGCATGTAGAAGTATTTCAAGTTCTTTGAATCAATTATGACATAGCCAGAGATAATCAAAACCATGAATTGATGACTAATGTGTGTAATAGAGAAAAGAGCAAATATAAAACAATCATGGGCTCCTAAAGACACATGAATGCTTCAGTGCCTCATAGTAAAGGACCAGGCTGCGATAAAACACTGAACAATGTGTAGAATCCAAGTTCTAGTGGATTGAAAAATCATGGAACTGACTTTAGGAAGAAAAAAGAAAAATGAATCTAGACACTATCCTTCTGGATGAGACAGATATGTTGGTATAGAGTTTTAACCCATTCCATTAGGAGGAAAATGTTTAATAACTTGGTAAAAATCTGTGCCCTCTCCCCTCCCCTATTCCATATTTTACCAATAACTCATTAAAGACATACAAAGCACACTCATGATTTTTTACATAGCTATTGACTATATTACCCACTGTGTACATTTCACACACATGACTCATTTATTTTAAAACTTCAAGTTTGTATCTCTTAATCTCCTCACTTATTTCTTTTTTCCTCCACCTCCATCCCTTCTGGCAACTACCTATTTGTTCTTTGCATCTATAAGTCTGTTTCTGTTTTTTTATGTTTGTTCATTTGTTTTGTTTTTAAGATTCCACATGTAAGTGAAGTCATGCAATATTTGTGTTTCTCTGACTTATTTCACATATCATAATTCTCTCTAGATCCATTCTTGTTGCTATAAATGGCAGGATTTTATTCTTTTTATGGCTAATATTCCATTGTGCATGTGTGTGTGTGTGTGTGTGTGTGTGTGTAGGACATGTTCTTTATCCATTCATCTGTTGATGGACCCTCAGGTTACTTCCATATCTTGGGTATGGTAAATAATGCTGCAATGAACAGAGAGGTGCATATATCTTTTCTAATTAGTGTTTTCATCTTCTTTGGATAAATATCCAGGCGTGTAAATGCTGGGTCATATGGTAGTTCTATTTTTAACTTTTTGAGAAATCTCCATATCTTTTTTTCCATTGTGGCCACACCAGTTTACATTCCCACCAACAGTACATGAGGATTCCCTTTTCTCAATTCTTCTTATTTGTTGTCTTTTTGATAATAGCCATTCTGACAAGTGTGGTTTTGATTTGCATTTCCCTGATGATGAGCGATGGTGAGCATCTTTGTCTGTGCCTGTTGACCATTTATATGTCTTCCTTGGAAAAATGTCTATTCAGATTCTCTGCCCGTTTTTTTAATTAGGTTGATTGTTTTTTTGATGGTAAGTTGTATGCGTTCTTTGTGTTTTGGATATTAACCCATTATCAGAGATATCATTTGCAAATATATTCTTCCATTCAGTAGGTGATCTTTTTGTTTTATTGATAATTCCCTTCACTGTGCAAAAGCTTTTTAGTTTGATGTAGTCCCATTTGTTTATTTTGCTTTTGTTTCTCCTGACAGAAGAGGCATATCCAAAAAAATATTACTAAGACCGACACCAAAGAGCTTACTGCCCATGTATTCTTCTAGAAGTTTTATGGTTTCAGGTCTTACATTTATGTCTTTAATCCATTTTGAATATATTTTTGTTTATAGTGTGAGAGCTGAGTACAGTTTGATTCCTTTTCATGTAGCTGTTCATTTTTCCAAGCACCATTTATTGAAGAGGCTGTCTTTTCCCCATTGTATATTTTTGCTTCCTTTGTCATAGATAGATTAGTTGGCCATATCATTAATTGGGCTGTCTGTTCTATTCCATTAATCTATGTGTCTGTTTTGGTGCCAATACCATATTGTTTTGATTACTGTAGCTTTGTAGTATAGTTTGAAATCAGGGAGCATGATACATCCAGGTTTGTTCTTTTTCAGATTGTTTTGGCTATTTGAGGTCTTATGTGTTTCCATACAAATTTTAGAATTATTTGTTTTATTTCTGTGGACAAAGTCATTGGCATTTTTGAATTATGTTAAATAAGAATGGAGAAATGCATTAATATCAGTACCAATAACCAAAAGATCATAACTAATTAGAAACAATGATCAAAATATATCAAGATTAAATTTCATGAAGATAAGTACAATTTTTCCTACTTGAGGAGGAGGTAAGCTGTTCTTCATTTATAATAGCTATTTGGAAAGTGTGCATCAAACTTTCAATTAATCATAAATTTTGTGTGATTTAAAAGTGAAATATAACCATGAAATCAGCTATTTTTATCTACCTTGACATATATATCCTGAATGAGAAAGCTGATAGGCCTGCCTTCTGAGAATGCCATTAAACTTATTTGAAGAATTATGTTACATTTTTGGTAGGAAATTTTAAGAAGAATGTAGAAAATTCAAATGAATTCACACAGTAACAAGGGTGGTAATGCAACTCAAAAGCATGACTTATTAATAAAAATAAATTAAAGGTAAGATTTGGGGAAGGAAAGCCAACACAAGAATACTCAGATATTGAGGAATGTCAAGTAAAATTATTACATTTGTTTTCCTTTACCGAGGATAGGAAGTAGAAATGACAAAAGGAATGTAGAAACAAATTTTCACTCAACATCAAAAATAGTTCTCTATTACAGTTGTGTAAATGGGGAATTTTCTACTTAGAAGATACCCAAAAGTAGTTTGTAAAACAATTCTGAAATTAAATAGAGAAGATAGAAGGTGGTTGGAGAAGATAATCTGCATTTTTCCTTCTTGTCCTAAAATTTTATGATTCTGTGTTAATCCGATAAGGTAGACCAGAAGATGCTGAAAGATTTAGTTCAGGACCTTACACTAGGAAGATAAACCCTGAAGAAAGGCATTATAAAATGTCTTCACTGAAAACCATAGCCTGTGTCTGAGAATAAATGAATTATTATAATTTCTGAGAAAAAAAATTTGTCATACTAAATCAAAACTTTTAATAGGTGTGAAAGAAAAAATGCTGAGTGAAAAATTTTCTTGATTGTAATGAACATTAATAAGTTCAGTAGGTATGGAGATACTAAAATCACAATCCTTTATGTCCAAAGTAGACCCTGCATTTCCCTAGTGGCCTTTTAAATTTACACTATGAATCGATGATCTCTGAAGGCCTTGCAATTTCTAATGTTTTATGCTTCTGTGATCTGTTGTCATTCTGTGATGTAATGCTTTAAAATAGACTTCACTAAGAAAAGTTATTTTCTCAATTATGGTTTATCAAAGACTTTCTTGTTCCCTACCTGTTACTGATGACCCAACATAACAACCAACTGAACATTTTGACTTCTCATGTTTCAAGCAAATATTTGACATTATATTGGTAAACTTTTAATCCCTTTGAATTAGTTTTCTTATCTTTAAGATTGCTGTTACCTATATGCCTTTTGGAAAGCTTCTAAGTACTAAAAAATATCTCTTATGAAGTCTTTTGGAACAAGGAAGCATATAGAAGATTCTATTAATGACTTTTTTATTAATCCTCATACTTCTGTTAGAAGTATATCCTTGATATGCAGGTGAAAGAGGATTATATAACCAGGTAGTAAGCCAGAGTATTTCAATATAGCTTAGGAAACTATAGCAAGAGTTTTTTTTCTGATTAGGTTTACTATTTGCTGAGAATTGTTCTTGTTAGAAATAATCTCACAAACAGATTTAAGAATTCTTTTTAGGAAATATAATAATTTTTAAAAAGTAAAAATAAGGTAGTCCTCACATAAACCTATGAAACCAAGTTACAGAAAATCAACATCCATGTAATAGACTAGCCTTAAATAATATTTGATTGGAAAAATGGGATACAAATAATTTAAACTTTTGAATGATTAGTTTTAATTTGATGTATATATCATGAATATTGACTAAAATATTCTAGGCAACAATATGCCTTTTTAATATAAAATTAATATAAATTTGCCATTAGATATTTGCAATTATCTTTTGAAGATAATTTTTCATTCACGTTTTTTTCTCTATGCTTACTTAACATAAATGATGTGTATAACACTTCTAGAATTTTGAGACCAGCATAAAATTTAGTGTTCATCCTCAAGGTGCTTCATATTTACTGAGAAATAAATTTGAACTCTGAAATGTTTAAAATGAAAGAATTGATTATATTCACAGTGCCTGACGTATATATACTTAGGTGTTCAGGTTAAACATCATGCATTATGTAGTAATTTGATTTATAAGAATATCAATTTTTTTTTAAGGAACCTTACTTAAAACAGAATTGATAATATAATAATATTTTTAGTAAATTTTACATTTTAAATTATCCCATTGTCTTACTCGACATTAGTGAATAATACTATGAGATATTGCATTTAAATCTAAATTTAGAAAATCATTTTAAAAGAATTTAAGTGGCTTGTCAATATTCACATAGGTAAAAAATACCCAATTCAGTATTTTTGATTCCAAATACAGTGTTCCATCCTCATATCTAACTCTCTATGCTTTCTTCTTTGCTATAGCAGCACTGCTTGAAGTCATAACATTTGTACAGTTTTACAAACAGACACATAAGGGGGACAAGACAGATGAGTGATGGCGGATAACTGCAAACCACAACTAATTGTGAAAGTAAGTCAGTAGTTATGCCTTAATAATGATGGCCGCTGCTGCATTTCTTCAAATAATTTTTTTCTTCTTAGATTATATTTACTTTTTAAAAAAAATTTATTGAAACGTAGTTGAATTACAATGCTGTGTTAATTTCTGCTGTACAGCAAAGTGATTCAGTTACACACACACACACACACACACACACATATATACTTTTTCATATTCTTTTCCATTATGGTTTATCACAGGATATTGAATATACTTCATTGTGCTACACAGTAGGACCTTATTGTTTATCCATATATATATTATAAACTATATATAATATATAAAAACTATATTATAATATAATATATTATGTATTATATTATATAAACCATATATATTATATTATATATATATAAACTATATATAATAGTTTGCATCTGCTAATCCCAAACTCCCAATCCTTCTCTCTTCCACCCTTCTTTCCCCTTGGCAATCACAAATCTGTTCTCTATGTCTGTGAGTTTGATTAGGTCCATTTATTTATTTTTGCTTTTATTTCTATTGCCTTGGGAGATTGACCTAAGAAAACACTGGTATGATTTATGTCAGAGAATGTTTTGCCTATGTTCTCTTATAGGAGTTTTATGGTGTCATGTTTTCTATTTAAGTCTTTAAGCCATTTTGAGTTTATTTTTGTGTATGGTGTGAGAGTGTGTTCTAACTTCATTGATTTGCATGAGACTGTCCAACTTTCCCAACATCACTTGCTGAAGAGACTGTCCTTTCCCCATTGTATATTCTTGCTTCCCTTGTCGAAGATTAATTGACCGTAGGTGTATGGTTTATTTCTGGGCTCTCTCTTCTGTTCCATTGATCCATATGTCAGTTTTTGTACCAATACCACAGTCTTTTGATTACTGTAGCTTTGTAGTACTGTCTGAAGTCTGGGAGGGTTAGATTATATTTCTTAATAAATTTTCTTCTCCAGCTTTCATTTATTTTTTTAAGTTGGAAAGCCATCCTTGAAGAAGTTGCCTTGAATTTTATGGGAAAAGAAAACTGCCTGGATTTAGTTTAACCATGCATGTATTGTGCCGCTAGTCTGAAGCCCTTAAATAATTATCCCATAAAATATGAAAATAATTTTAAACATTAGTTTAAAAAGTATTAAAATAAAGTTTTTTCAGAATCTTTAATACAGGTTATATATATCACAATAAATATAAATCCATAACTATAGATTGATTTCACAATATAACACAAATATTTCTTTATTGTTAATTCTTGCTGTCTGAATTGTTTTATAATTCTCTTTTTACAAGTTATGCTAGAGATCTCTCCCTGTATATTCTATTCTCATCCCAGGATCTATATTCAGAACACCAAACTTTCTGCTTCAATACATTTGGCATGTGTCTATCAGTCTTATTGTCTTAATTATCAAATGCCAGGAACATACACAGTTTCAATATTGTTTTTAGAGGGAGTTTTTGGCCAGTATTCCACGTGCCTGTAGCAATCTGAGTACTATTCTATGGGAGAAAAAAGACAAGTTTCTGATTAATACCTATCATTTCAAAGTAGTATCCTAGGAATATTTGTTTAAATTAACTAAATATTCTCAATGCTACAAGTTAGGTAAACTGAAGAATCAGGCTTTATATGTTAGAAAATAAATTGAGGACTTTTTTTTTTTTTTTAACCAGTTCTTCACTCCCAATAATACCATGGCCTTCTTTTCTCTTTCCACAACTTTCCTTGTAACCAGGATGCTTTTTAAGTCTTCTAAATATTCAAATCATGTCTCTACTTCACAGTTTAGCTTATATCCCATTTGCTCCATAAGATGTTAATAATACAAAAAAAGAGCAAATTTATTATCTGAAATTATATTAAAATTAAAATTTAAACTTTATAAAGATGTATAAAAACTTTATAAAATTAAAACTGTATAAAATGTAAGTAAGGTGTTTTGTTTCCAGAGTGTTAAATTATGCTCAGAGACTGAGATTGTCTTTGTCAATTAATCTATTTAACACAGGTTCACTGTGAGAATTATAATAATTTCACAAGCTCATAGCACACAGGATAATGTCTCTTATAAACCAATAAAGAAATAACATACTCCAAACCAATAATAGATTAATTACACCATTGTTCCAGTCAAGGAGATGAAAAGAATAAAGTACAAATTTAGTTGAGATGAACCTTTCTATGAGTTGGTTGTCTGGAGATTTGGCTTAGCCACAGAGAAGCTGATGCCCAGTTGCTGGGGTAAAAGTCCCTTGTTGCTAGAGCATGTTGCTAGGGAAGGAGGACACAGTTGTGAGCCAGCAAGATGAGCTTCTCTGGGCAGCTGCATGGTTTTCACCACTACCTTGCAGAGTTGACTTGCCCAGGCAGGAGCTAATGTCCTAAGGTCTCTGGAGAGCTATTTAGATCAACAGTCTTCTTTCCCAGACCCAACACTCTTAAGTTGTAGGTCAAACCCATTGGTATTTAAAACTTAAACATCCCCTAACCATAGTTGCTCCTCCAAACATTCTTGTCAATAACCCCAGCAGTGCTCATCAATATGTGAGCTACTGAGTGCTTATTGACAACCACAGATGTGGATGAGGGCATCCTGACACAGCTACCTCAAGGTAAACAACTTCACCCTTAGAACAAAACAACTTCATTCTTAGATTAAAACAATGACAACAAAAAAATGGATTTGAAATCATATCAGACCAATACAAAACATAAGATTAAGGCATGTAAATTGTTGTGTTCTTTTTTGAATCTCTCAATCCTGGTACATAGTTGGTATGTGAAGAGTGAGTAATGACATGCTGATGAAAGAGTTATTGTGCTTATAACATTCTGGTGTTCCTATAAGTGTTAATAATCTTTGCAAAACATATATCATACATCATGATAGTATCATGTTGTAGTGTCATGTTTCTAAATATAATAAAATAAACCTAATTTAGGAGGCAGCCCAAATGCTGAGAGATAATGAACAGAATGTGACATATGTGGTAAATCAACCTTTTCTCCACTCAGAAGTGCATCTTAAGCAAATACTAGGAAAGACATAGACAGGTTTCACTTGTTTTAATATTTTGTTCCTGTTTCTATTTTATTTTTCTAAAAGTATCCCATATCTTCTGACTCAGAACTTGAAGAAAAGGCCATTTAAGGCAGGGACGATACCATTGCTTTATTTATTATTGAATAAAGTGTCCCATCAGTTTATTGGTGAGAACTTATATATATATATATATATATATATATATATATATAAATAATATCTGAATTTCCTAATTATTGAATATGAGTACAATGAAAAACTTCTTCTGAGATTTATATACTTGGATTAATGCACAAATACATGTAAAGTTTAGTCATTCCTTTGAACCTATGTTAAAGAATCTTTGGAAGACAACATTTTAAATGGATATCTGAACAGGCTGGACCTTCATAAATAATATTTTTAAAATTCTCATATTATTCTCCTGACACAATTCTGTGCAAGTAAGGTTTAATTTTGTTTAGTTGAACAATATATCAATGTTATCCCTATTTCCAGTTCTTTCAAATTTTCTTACAAGTTTAATTGTTCATACTCAACTCTGAAATTTCTTTTCATTTCTAAAAGCCAGGAGCTTCTACAATTTTGTAAGAATCAGGATGTAGCACACTCAGAGAATTATGTTGGGTCATTGCAGCAAAGTGGTGAAGGCCATGAGTTTTGGATTCAAGTAAATCAGGTTTGAGGTGATTTCACAATGTATCAATAATATAACCATGGGCACATTAGTTAACCTTTCTGATTATCAATTTTGGTACAATTATTTTTAAATGGCTTTTTGTTTAAAAAATTGAGTACAGTACCTAAAATCCTATTATGGAGATTAAAAGAGGTAATTAATTTAAAGTAGTGACTAGGACCCAATTAGTGTTTATTAATATTAGATTTAGTATATTATTTGGTATAACATCTTGTGGAAGAAAAGGTTTTAATACATGCAAATTTGAGACCATTCCATTTATTTTCAATTTTCTCATAATTGTTACTATTTCCTTAGAATATTAAATTACCATTGATCAAAAGCCAAAATACTTGCCCATCATTTACATTTCTATTTACAAATTCTTTTGAACATTACTATTATTTTGACATTCACAATATATTCAAAACCTAGATTCTTAAATGTAAGTTTTATATAATTTTAAAAGTGAATTTCTAACTAGTTTCTCAGAGAAACACATATCAAGTGATAGAAAAGCAGGGGGAAAATAAGATCCTATATTCGGAAATTGGTTTCACAAAAATATTTTAGATGTATATCAAGTGAAATACATGTCAAGTGATACAATGAAACTGGTGGGAAAATAAGATTCTATATTCTAAAATTGATTTTCAAAAATATTTTAGGGATACATCAGTTTCATAAAAATATTCAACTCTATTAAAGGCATGTATGCATGTAAAAGTCTGAACAAAATATCCAATTTTATGAGATTTAATGTTCTCAAAAATTTAAAATACACAGATAGCCAAAATACACATGATTTTTGGGAAGTCTTGCTCCCTAATGCCTCTGGGTGTGCTGTGCTTTGTTTGTCAAAATGGTGTCAATCTGTTAGAACAGCTTGGCCAGTTTTGACAGAATTCCTTCCTAAATTAAAGATAGCAAGATGAAGCTTATAAATTAATGGGGGAAACTTGAGTTCTATCACCAGCTCTCTGTGAACAAAACTTATTTCTCACTTCACAATTTATACTTCTTTTTATTTGAAATAATGTAATTATTTCAGTGTTTCATTTAAAACCTTAACCATGCATTTTATTTAACTTTTTAAAAAGTGTCATAAACATATAGTAATAACAATGTGACTAAATTTAGTATTTCATCAGACATAGGCTTGACATCAGAGAAAAGTAGATTTGAATTTTACTTGTCACTTCATATCTGCATGACTATATTTTTTGAAAATAGTTTTCAATTAAAATCAAAATATTATGAGATTTTTGTCAATATTGCATAACACAACTAAAAATATTTAACAGAGTGCTTGTCAGGTGCTTGACAAGTGTGCCTCTGTTTGGACAAGTTGTTATTGTCATCATGGATAAGCTGAAGCCTTGAATGAGATTCCTATTTATTGTATTTTGTTCATAGAGAACTGATGATGGTCTGGATTTTATACAGGAAAAAAAAATAATAACAATGTTATATTAAATTGATACTAAAAGAAAATCTACTATATGCACACTCAGTGTTAACCATTGTGTACATATTGCATCATCAAAATGGTCAACTTTTTACAGATGGGAACCATAAGCTAAAAAATTAAATGTCTTCTTGAATTTTTATACTCATAGAAAATAGTTGACCAAACATTTAAAATTATGTCTATCTGTGTCCAAAACCCTTGCTCATGCTCTTGTATAAGACTGCCTCCCATTGTGTTTGGATTCAGAATTGTATCAAGACTTCTATATTTTGGGAAATTTTACTCCAAGATCATATCAGATATGATTAATTTTTAGTCAAAATTAATTTCTTGAAAATGTCAAGAGATTACATTTTTGTTCTTATGTCAATATTATAGAAGGGATTAATTCTCTTAGCATTAATGAATTTGGTGCTATGATTATTTACTGATAAATTTATCTCCTATATAACCTTGTATGAGACTTTTTTTCACATATTGTTAATCATTTTACCAAATTTGTTTCATAATTAAATGTAAATCACATTTAAATCTCTGTTTTTATGATAAATGGTAGTTTGAATAATTCCCAAGACATATAAATTACTAAAAATACAACAATAATACAATTACTAAAATAATATACAACTGACTCTAGTGATTTCAAGTCATTTGTGTGAAATAGTTGATTTTCTAAATCTGATACTTAATAAAAAGTGATGCTTTATGTATAATAACATGGCATTATGTATAATAAAACAAGTGACATCAGTTTCCTATTTTATATCCACTAATGAGAATTAAGAATAAAAAATATGCTATGAAAAATTCCATACTATGCTATATTCTTACCTTATGAGTAAATAATCCATAGATCAGATAAGATAAAAAATTAAGTTAATTAACTTTTGCAGTCATCAGTTAATTAAGCTAAGTAATGAAGAACCACATGCCGATCAATGAAATCATTGATCCAGAATCAAAGAATAAAATAAATACTTTTAGAATCTATGTATTTATTCAGTATTTTATTCTTCTTGTATCTTAAAGCACACTTACTTTTTAGCTTGTGTGTGTGTGTGTGTGTGTGTGTGCAGCTGTAAATTAGGTTAAGAAGATCCCTATACTCTCGCTACTTTTTATTCATTTTGTATATGGCTTTTGCATTCCATATAAAGTATCTAGATATATGGATACAATTTACAGGAGTTTTACAATGTTTAAAGTTAACATGCAACAGTGTAAATAAATTTGTCTTTGATGAAATCACATTGTAAGTGAAAATTTCTGGATTTTTCTTATAAGGAAACTACTTATATGGTGTCCTAGAACTTTTACAAACCAAAAGATACTTTAAATGAATGGGAGGGAAAGGGCAAAAATTCTTAAGCTTTTGCTTCCTCCACTGAATGTGCTCCACACTGAATGGGAGTTCCCTGGTCTTTTTTTGCACCCAGCTGTGAGCAGTTAGGAAAAACAGAGGCAGGAGATGAGGCATAGGTTAATATAGTATATATCCTTATTTTGCCTTGTTTGAAATTCATAAGATTTAAGTCACTTTGGGTATATAAATACAACCATCTAGAAAAATCTTTATTCATTTCAACTAACTCATGATCACATTCACTTATGATCATATTAAAGACAACCCAGGAGTAGGAATCAAGATACCTGCCAAGCAGAACCAGTGCTACACACAGGGCTTCAGTCAAGTTGAGGGATATGTTTCCATTGAGAGGAAAGAACAAGAAAGAGAAACAGGGAAAAAGTGGCACAGAAACAGGAACCAGAAAGAAGATGGCATTGACACTTAAGGAACTCCTATGGTGACGTTCATCTCTTTCATGGCTCTTTTCTAAGGCTGATCCTGGTTATAACACCACTTATGACTTTGATCAATGTAAGAAGAAAAGGATGAATTTTTCAGACAGAGACTTTTGTTTAACCTATCTAGGTGACTGACACATGCTTTTGTTTTCTTTTATGAATGATATGTTGATTAGAAGATTTTTTTTTTCTTTCCCCAGTGATTTCACTAACAATTTTGTTCAAGGATCTCATATTAGACTTGTAGATAAGGTGAAGGAATATAAAACTTTCTTTGCCAGAAAGAACAGGAATTTCATATTTCTTTTTTTTTAATGAAAGGGACACTGAAAAGGATTGAAGTAATTGAAAAATGATCTTTGTGAGTAGAATGAGCATAGTGAGAAAGGAGATGGTACTTGTGTCATAAAAGAATGGCCTGTTAGGACTCTCAACCAGATAATCCTATTATTAAAGAATAAGCTTGTCTGAATTCTCTGTGTGTATGTATTTTCTAGCCAAAATCATACTATTGAAGTTTTTGAAACAGTTGACAGTTTTCTACTGCCTTTGTCAAAGGAATGAAGCTCTGGCATAAACATTTTGCCACTGTTTCAAATCCTTACATGAGAGGGAAGTCCTAAATAACTGAAGGACTAATGTAGTAATGAATGGTGCAAAAACAATGTTCCTATGCTATTGAGGGCAGTTATTAATTTGTTTCAGTTGGATGCATATGCCAGAAAGCTCAATTTATGCAAGCCATTCAAGGAGAGAGAGAAGAAAGAGATTGCTCAGCCTGAGGGAACATAACAGTGAAACATTTCTTAAACAAGATCAGTTCTTGCGTACAACACAATGTCATTTCCACAAGCTGATATTCAGGAAAATAAAAAAGAAAATTGTAACAAATTTCCTTACGATTTTCTCCAAGTATTTTAAATTAGAGAGTAGCAATGAGAGAAAGTTTCCACCTCCGCACCTTATTTCTCCTCGTGTCCACAAATTACTTGGAAATATGTATCACTGCTACACAAGGTGGCATTCTTATACTTCCATGCTGAGACTCCTTATATGCCTTTGAGCTTTTAAGTACTGAATAATTAAAATATGCATTGCCATTTTCTGACATTTAAATGTCTATTTAAAACTCATAGCTTTATTGGTTTTGAATTGTCTAGACAAGAATCATTCGTGATTAAAGAATTATTCTACCCCTGATCTGCCATATTTTACTCTAATTTGAATATAGGGAAACTTATTTTCTATGCCATAAACTGTTTTCAAGTAAAGTTACATATTTAGAATAACATTTTGGAAAACTACTGTACTTTTACTGTAATTGAATAATGAATCATACCTAAATCTGTGTCTTAACCATGCCAATTTTACAGTCTCTCATGCTGTTTTGGCTTTTTGTTTTATTTTGTTTTGTTTTTAAGTATTCACAGTGAATTTAGGCAAAATTCTCAGAGATGTTACATTATTACGTATCAATATTTTTATTTCCATATTGGTTATATTACATCTTGGATATGTGTCTCTTCTAATTGCGAGATGATGGTGATATTTTCAAGAAAATTTGAAAATTGCATAAATTTTTCAGAGTATTCTTTAGAGGAATATGTGTTTCATTATGCATTACTATATATTCTTAATTTTTTCATGTTAGGCTCCATAGAATTAATAGTCATAAAATTCTGTTGCAGTAAAATCTATATGAGCAAATCTATCAAAATGTGTTAAGATAATACAATTATAAAAAAGTCAGGCTTATTCTATTTACAATGGAAAAACACTGAGTCATTGAAAATCAACTGAAAATCAATTTTTTTCAAAGTTCTAAATCTAATAAAATGTGAGAATATTAGCTGCAACTTGCAATAAGTTGTAATAATCTAAAAACCATTAGATCACTTTTACAATTTTACTTTAAATAATGAGGAATAACTAGGAAAATCTCAAACCAGTTTCTACATTTACATGCACAAAAGCATTTGTATTCTATCTATTGGAACAATGTCGTATGTTTTTAATGAGATGTAATTTCTACATTTGGGTCAAAACATAAATAATGGTGAAATTTTACATATAACGCTTGATGTAACTAATTAAAATTCAACAGAGTTGCCTTAGGGCAGATGGTTTGCTTTGTGTTGAGCAAGAACATCCTCTAAAATTGATCCAGGTAAAATAATTTGTCCCCTAATAAATAAAGTTATCTGAAATGTGAGCCAAGTGAAATAACTTGTTGAGTCACTGTAATTTGATTTGAAAAGGCAAACTTCCTTTCAAAATGATAACTAACAGAAACTTAATTAAAATATTAGTTTTAAGGACTTTTAAAATTCAACAAGGACAAAATGATCTGAGAAAATTAAGGAATATAATTTCAAAGAAGGGGGAAGTGGAAGAAATGACGTGAAGAATATGAACATAACAAAGAATAAGATTGAACCTTGGAGGGATAAGGTAGCAAACGAGGCAGTGTTTTAAAGAAGAGAGGAAGGTATTGATGCCCCCTAAAACTTGCATATAATTTTACCATTTTTCTCCTTGATAATCAATCCCTTAAGCTTAAGTGCTTCCTTCTGGACCATTTTACCAGTAAATTAAGTTCTCTGTGACATTTAAAAAATTTTTGAGGACATTCCTGTGGAAAAGTAAGGGACTTGGAAGCAGAAAGGTTCTGCTGGTAACAACAGTGTACCTGGAGCCAGAAAAAGAAGGGCGAGGGAAGTTGAGAGAGCACAAAACCCAGCAGAGACAAGGAGGAGAGTCATTTGCATAATCTTCCCAGTGCTTTCCATTTTAGAGTGAACATATCATGAGACAACCAAAGAGTCTGTAATTGGATACAGTGAGGAGACATTTCGAAGTACGTGTGTTACCTGAAGCTATATTGCTATTATTTTACTCAAGTTTAAGAGGTTCATTCAAGTTAGTAGCAGTGTAGGAAAGGTGTTGAAGAGTTGATCGTCGAAGGAAAAAGGGGAAAATCGGCATGACTGAAACTGAGGCTGTGGCTGATCACACACACTGCTCCTGTGGCTGTTAGGGGATTATGTCTCCTATGCCGCAGGTAATGGAATTTGGCTATATTTAAAGATCAAACATAAGGCATTGCTTTAAAATTTGTCCTTAAGAAGGACCTTATTTCCAAGTTACATGCTAAAATGACTCTATTGGCAAGGCAGAACAGAATATAAGATTCAAAAATCTTAAGTCACATTTGTATTTGCATTTTTTTTCAACAAACCTATGTAAAACACTCTGTGAAACCCTCCTGCATTAGTTCAATAAGGAATTAAGAAAAATTTGAACATACAGAAAATATCGTGGATTGAAATACTTTTTGCCTCTGGTGTACAAGTGTAATAAATACAAAAATTACAGAGCCAACATAATGCTTGTTTTTTCTCTCAGAATGTGAGAAGGCAAGTTTCTAAAAAAATACTTTTAGCTCTAATCCCACTCAGTCAGCTCAGGTCAAGGTGAGATAAAAATTAATGAAACTTTATTTTTTACATTTAATTTTAATGTGCTCTATTTTTTCTTTCTTTCTTTTTTTTTTTTTTTTTTTTTCCTTTTGGCTATTTCTTTGTCCCTATAGAGGTCTTCTTAGTCAGGTAATAAATTTTTAGTACTAGTATTTTTACAAAGGTGTAAAGTTCTTTGCTTTGTTCCCTCTGATCTCTGAATGCTCACCTTGCATTAAAAATCTGCCCTATTTATTTGGAGTCAATAATGCAACTCCATGAGTTGTGAGCACTAGAATATTACCTTTGTGCACTAATTAATTGAATATGGTAATGAGGACATGCTTACAAAGTCAAAGCAGGAGAAAATGAGAAATAAGTTAATTTATTTACTAATGCAGAAACAGTGAAAGCAGGTTTTACTGTCCCTAAAACAATAGTTTTAAGTTATATTTTACACATGTAGTTCTGTGTTCATATTTGAACAGATATATCAGAAGAGTCCATTTTATTTTAGCTTTCTAAAATTTAAAAATAGTCACAATGCCTTAAATCTAAGATATCAAGCTAGACTATTAATACTACTGTATTAATTCTTCTTTCAAATTACAGTTAAAAAATGCTTAATTTGTTTCTCCCTTATATTTTTAAGCTTAAATTTTTTTTCTTGAACATATATTACTGTATATTTTATATACAAATCTTTATATTATGAACTAGAGTAGAGTTTCTTGATCACTTGCATTTTAATTTAAGACCAAAAATAAAATTGTATTATTAAGAAATAGTTGTTAATAATTATTACAACTAATGCAATAATTAATTACAATGATTTTAGCAGACAACAGCAATGTTTCCAAAAATGCTCTTAAACAATAGTCAGTTGCAAATGAAACATTTTCTTTTTATTTTTCATGAAATAGATATTGTCTGCTTAACTACCAAGGTCACTGCTCACCCTACCCAACCCACAACAATAAAATTGGTGACACTTTAATTAAAAATAAATAAATGAATAAATTTTAATTTTTCTTTGTTTTGATGCTTAAAGTGTTTCCCTCATATTTTAGGACATTCTTCATGCAAAAAGCTCATAAGATACATAAACTGTATGTGTATATATCTATATGTATATGTCACTATATTGACAAAATATGCATCATGAGTGTCTCTGAACAAAATATATTAAGAAAGAAAGGTTAGAGTTTACAGAGTTAGAATTCACTACCAGTGTCACATCTAAAAAAAACTGCTATAGTTTTCAAAGATGTGATCATGGAGGGTAACTACCATGCTTGTCTATAAAATGTCACTTCGGCCATTGTCAAGGAGAGAATATTACATTAGTTAGACAACTGAACTGAGGAAGTGTGGCATTTTCTCTGGGGTATTGTTAACAGAATTTGTTGGCATTTGCATGTCAATTTGTAGAGTTTTATCTATAAAGGCAATATTCTTTCATCAAGGGTAGCTATTCCCAATGTAAGGAGGGAAAATTGAATAAATTTATATTTAAATTTAAATTTAATTCCCTGATAATTCTTGACAAGATCATAATGGGAACAGTAGTTAAATCTAGAAATATCCCTGTGAGAGGTAAATATATTATATCATTTTGTGTTCTCACCAAAAATATTGTTATATAATGATTAATCTATCTATCCAACCCCTTTACAACACCAAACAATCAATATACTTCTCTACTTTTCTAAATATAGCTATTGTTGAAAATAATCTCTTGTGTTATTTAAGTATCTTTAAGTACATTGATGAATATGACTCATTTTCTCTATTTTCTTAATTATTTTTTCCCCAAAATTGGTCAACTCAGGTTACTTTCCATTTCAAATTTCATCCGTGATTATTGCCAATCTCATTGTTGTGATTTTTTTTTTTTTTTTTTTTTTTCGGTACGCGGGCCTCTCACTGCTGTGGCCTCTCCCGTTGTGGAGCACAGGCTTCGGACGCGCAGGTCCAGCGGCCATGGCTCACGGGCCCAGCCGCTCTGCGGCATGTGGGATCCTCCCGGACAGGGGCACGAACCCATGTCCCCTGAATCGGCAGGCGGACTCTCAACCACTGCGCCACCAGGGAAGCCCCATTGTTGTGATTTAAAATGCAAGTGGCAATCACTGTGGCAAGGTTTTTGTTTTAATAACCAATATATTTTAAAAAATATAGTTAACTTTTACTTTTTCCTAACTCAGATGTACCTGATATTAAGAAGAAATAATCTAAGAATGTTTTCTTTATGTATTTTTCTTAATCAAATGTGTGTAAAATAACATTTCAGAAAATCAGTTCATAATATTAATATTTCAGAGCAAGCTTAGCCTAATGCAGTAACTTGGGGATTCTCCATCTAAAGCAGTGATTCATAAAATGTAATGTACATCTGAATCACCTGGGGGTGCTTGTTAAACATGCAGATTCTTGGACCACCTCCACATCCATTGAAGCAGAATTTCTGGGGAGAAATTTTTATGCAGATATTTAAATATGGATCGTGCTCTGGCAAAGCCTTAACTTGCTGAATGAAACTAGCTAGTGTCTTAAAAACTACAGATTTAAACTCCTTCTGTGCTCTTTGCAACTCATCTTAAAATTCACAGAGTGAAACAAAATTAGCCAGTTTTCTCTTTTATAAAAAGGGAACTAACATTTGTCAAGAAGCTGGAAATTGGAAGAGTAAGATTCAAATGCAGATCTCTCTGGCTCCCAAATTTGTGCACTTTCTACAACAATATGGACATCAATTCTAGTTTAAGAGTTTCTTTCATGAATATATGAATTACTTTGGTATTTTGTTGTATAATCATGTAGGAATAAATGTGGAGTTACATTTTTCCTCTGTTTAAGTTGCAGCTCTCACAGGAACATTAGTTTACAATTTTGAAACTAATGTGAAAGAAAATCTTACCTTCTAAACCTCCAAAACCTCTATGACTTTTATATTTCAATTTTATTTACTTATTATTTTCCACTAATTAATCCATTACCCATTTTTCTTAATGTTTTACTGTTTAAAACTCATTTTGGGCTTTAAATCCTGTATTGATTTTGCATGCCTTTGTTCTCGAACTTTCATCTCTTATCTCTATGACCCTCTGCTTCAAAAAAAATGAATAGAAAGAAATAAAATTGAGTGAAAAATATATTGCAATGCACTTTTAAAATTTTTATTTTGAAGTACATATTTTACAGAAGAGTTGTGAAAAAAATATGCAAACTTCCCATTTGACCTTAACCTACATTTCACATATGTTAGCATTTTTATTACATTGGCTTTAACATTCTCTGTCTCCCTCTCTTGTTCTTCATCTAACCATGTATGCTTTGGAATGAGTAAGTTACACATGCCTTAATACAGTCACAGTTTAATTGTCAACTCAGAAAATTAATATCAATACAAAATAATTGTGTTATCTATTGACAGTTTCATAAGTTGTCCCACTAGAAATGAACTAATTTACTAGAATCCAATCATGGATCACCTGATGTATTAGTTATATATTTTTCAGCTCCCTAATATGGAAACATTTCTTGTTTTTTCTTTGCCTTTTAGACCCTTGGTATTTCAAGGAGGAAAGGACAATTATTACACAGAATGTCCCATAATATGTATTTACCTGGTAATCCATCATGCTTATACATTCATCATATGATTTTCTGGCAGGAATTCCATAGAATTACTGTTTGCAAAGATTCATTAAAAAACATCATGATGAAGATTTGTTCTATTACTAATGATGTTAACCTTCATAACTTGGGTTAGGTAGATTTCTGCTAGATTTCTCCATTGTAAAGTTACTATTTTTCCCTTTAGGTATCTTGTTGGGAGATAATTTGTGACAATATATTCTCATGTTTATCATTCTTTTGCCCACAATACACAGATGATTAATGTCTGAAATATTTATGAATATTCATTATGATAGTGCTTAAAAAATTATTATGACAGTTGCCAAATGGTAATTTAATAATTCCATCTTTTTTTTACATTTATTACTTGGAAATTAGCCATAAGTTAGTCTTTCCTTCTATCCTACCCAACTATTTTTCTATCTAATATATCTATCAACAATTTGTTATTCATAATGGTATGATTACATTTGTTCTTATTTTATTCAGTGGGTTATAAAATATTTTGAGTCATATAGTAAGACTATAGAAGAACTCATTGAATTTTCTCTTTATTTAATATTTCATTTTTTACATTAGGCACCTCATACATTTGCAATATATTCTTATAGACCGTGAGATATGGTTTTTTTCTGAGATATATGGTTTCTTTAATTATCTTCTATTTGTCCAAAACACTGCCCAGTTGTCTCAGCATCAATATTTAAAAGTTTATATTTCTCACAGTGATTACATATTCACTTTTAAGATACTTTCTCTGTTATGAAAGCATAATATTGTCTCTATATTCATAAGACCTGACATTATTTATGTTGTGTACGTCTTCTATGTTTTATTTATATTTTGTCTACTTAAGCAGTCTTGTAGTGAGAGTCCTTGAATTTCCTTTTGCTTAGTAGAGGTGGATTCTGTGTCATTTGATGGAAGGATATCCATCTAAATTGTGAATTATTACTCTTAGCATTAAAATATGTATCCTTTGTATGAGTAAGCTATTTCCATTTTAATTACACTTTGTCTGGCACAAGATAACTAACCCTGCATCTTTATTGTTTCCATTTCCCTGGTATGTCTTTGGCAGTCTTTTTATTCTTAGCCCTCTCAATCACTTTAAGTTTATCTCTTGTATAAAGCAGATAGTGGGCTTCCCTGGTGGTGCAGGGTTGAGAATTCGCCTGCCGATGCAGGGGACACAGGTTCGTGCCCCCCGTCTGGGAAGCTCCCACATGTCGCGGAGTGGCTGGGCCCGTGAGCCATGGCCACTGAGCCTGTGCGTCCGGAGCCTGTGCTCTGCAACGGGAGAGGTCACAACAGTGAGAGGCCCGCATACCACAAAAAAAAAAAAAAAAAAAAAAAAAAAAAAGCAGATAGTTGCATCTTTTTTCTCAACCAAATTTGAAATATTTGTCTTAAAATGGATGACTTGCACATTTATTATGTCTGCTATGTTTAGTCTCAATTTTGTCATATAATTTTCTTTTTCTAATTGAATTGTAGTTGATTTACAATGTTGTGCTAGTTTCAGGTATACAGCAAAGTGATTCAGATATGTATACATGTGACATATATATTCTTTATCAGATCCTCTTCCATTATAGATTATTACAAGATATTGAATATAGTTCCCTGTGCTATACAATAGGTCCTTGTCATTTATCTATTTATATAAAGTAGTTTGTATCTGCTAATCCCAAGCTCCTAATTTATCCCTCACCCTTTTTCTCCTTTGGTAACCATAAGTGTGTTTTCTATGTCTGTGGATCTGTTTCTGTTTTGTATATAAGTTATATAAGTTTATTTGTATCATTTTTTAGATCCCACATATAAGTGATATCATATGACATTTGTCTTTGTCTGACTACTTTGCCTAGTATGATAATCTCTAGGTCCATCCATATTGCTGCAAATGGCATTATTTCATTCTTTGTATGGCTAAGTAATATTCCATTGTATATATGTACCACATCTTCTTTATCCATTCATCTGTCGATGGACATTTAGGTTGCTTCCATGTCTTGGCTATTGTAAATAGTGCTGCTATGAACATTGGGGTCCATGTATCTTCTCAAATTAGAGTTTTCTCTAGATATATGTCCAGGAGTGGGATTGCAGAATCACAGGATAACTCTATTTTTAGTTTTTTAAGGAACCTCCATACTGTTTTCCATAGTGGCTGCAGCAATTTACATTCCCACCAACAGTGTATGAGGGTTCCTTTTTCTCCAAACCCTCTCCAACATTTATTATTTGTAGACTTTTTGGTGATGGCCATTCTGACTGGTGTGAGGTGATACTTCATTGTAGTTTTGATCTGCATTTCTCTAATAATTAGTGATATTGAGTATGTTTTTCATGTGCCTGTTGGCCATCTGTATGTATTCTTTGGAGAAATGTCTATTTAGATCTTCAGTTCATTTTTTGAATGGGTAGTTTATGTTTTTGATATTATAAGCTTTATGAATTGTTTGTTTATTTTGGAAATTAATCCTTTGTTGGTTGTTTCATTTGCAAATATTTTCTTCCATTCTGTAGGTTGTATCTTCATTTTGTTTATGGTTTCCTAAAGCAAAAGCTTTTAAGTTTAAGTCCCATTTCTTTGTTTTTGTTTTTATTTCCATTACTCTAGGAGATGGATCCCAAAGATATTGCTGCAACTTGTCTCAAAGAGTGTTCTGCCTATGTTTTCCTCTAAGACACTTAGAGTATCAGGTGTTACATTTAGGTCTTTAATCCATTCTGAGTTTACTTTTATGCATGGTGTTAGAGAATGTTCTAATTTCATTCTTTTACACGTAGCTGCCCAGTTTTCTCAGAACCACTTATTGAAGAGATTCTCCGTTCTCCATTGTATATTCTTGCCTCCTTTGTCGAGATTAATTGGCCACAAGTGCTTGAGTTTATTTTTCGCCTTTCTCTCCTGTTCTGTTGATCTATGTGTCTGGTTTTTGTGCCATACCATACTGTTTTGATTACTGTAGCTTTGTAGTATAGTCTGAAGTCAGGGAACATGATTCCTCCAGCTCCATTCTTCTTTCTCAGGATTGTTTTCGCTGTTCATGGTCTTTTGTGTTTCCATACAAATTTAAGAAATTTTTGTTCTTGTTCTGTGAAAAATGCCATTGGTGATTTGATAGGGATTGCAATGAATCTGTAGATTGTCTTGGGTAGGATGGCCATTTTAACAATATTGATTCTTCCAATCCAAGAACACGATATATTTTTCCATCTGTTTGGTTTGTCTTCTATTTTTTCATCAGTGTCTTACAGTTTTCTGAGTACAGGTCTTTTACCTCCTTAGGTAGGTTTATTCCTAGATATTTTATTCCAACAATACATTAAAAGGATCATACACCATGATCAAGTGGGATTTATCCCAGGGATGCAAGGATTTTTCAATATTCTCACATCAATCAATATGTTAATGAACATTAACAAATTGAAGAATAAAAACAATATGATCATCCCAATAGATGTAGAAAAAGCTTTTGATAAAATTCAACATTCATTTCTGGTAGAAACTCTGCAGAGAGTGGGCATAGAGGGAACATACCTCAACATAATAAAGGCCATATATGACACACCCACAGCTAACATCATACTCAATGTATGGTGAAAAGCTGAAGGCTTTCCTCTAAGATCATTAACAAGACAAGGATGCCCACTCTCTCCACTTTTACTCAACATAATTTTGGAAGGCCTAGACACAACAATCAAAGAAGAAGAAAGAAATAAATGGAATCCAAATTGGAAAAGAAGTAAAACTGTCACTGTTTGCATGATACTATACACAGAAAATCCTAAAGATGCTACCAGAAAACTATTAGAGATCAATGAATTCAGTAAAGTTACAGGATAAAAATTAATATACAGAAATAAGTTGCATTTCTATATACTAACAATGAAATATCAGAAAAACTAATGAAGGAAACAATCCCATTTACTATTACATCAAAAAGAATAAAACGTCTAGGAGTTAACCTGCCATATAATTTTAATCATATGTGATATATTATATTTTCTATTTTTTTTGCCCCCATGATGTATTTTCATTTTTCTTTAGCTTTATTTTGCTTTTTTTTACTGCAATAATTACCTTTATTTTTTCATTTTTTAAATTGACGTATGGTTGATTTACAACTCTATTTTACTTTGTAAGGAGTACTTGCATTTTATTTTACTGTTTACCTTTGTACTCATTCCTTTTTCTGTGAAATTACTTTCCTATTTTCCTGTTTAATATTTTACTATCTGGTTTACTAGCTTTCTGTGGTATCATCTGACTCCCATATTTTACCTATTCAACAGTCAGTAAATGAATTCTACTTTCCCATTTCCTTCTCCCATCTGTTCTCATATCTAATTAAGTTTTCTACTTTGTCAGAATATACAAATTTGCATACCATTCTTCCACTTGTGTCCTCAGTTTGTTTAGTCTTAGGTAGAAAATTAAAACTATTAAATGGTCCCCATAATTTATTTACTCATATTTTCCCTGTCATTTTCTTTTTGGATGAAGAGTGTCCTCTAGTGAATTCCTCAAGGAGGACTCAAAAGTAGTGAATTTCCTGAGAACTTATATGTTTAACATTGTTTTCCTATAGCTTTGATACTTAATGAACAGCTTGGAGGGATATAAAATCTTTGTTTCACACTTCCTTTTTTTGAATCTTTTGAAAATGCTATTCAATTTTTTCTTGTTTTTTATGTTGTTTTTGAGAACTCTGATATTAGTGAAATTCTTCTATCCATATAAAATACTGTTTCTTTTTTGCCGGAAGCATTAAGGAATTTCTTTATCTTTGAAGCAAAATAATTTTACTAGAATTTGTCTTACATTTGGTCATTCTGTGTCAAAGTCAAGAACCTTTTGTTTAGCTTCAATATATAGATTTTCTGCCTTTTACTTAGAGAAAGCTTTTAAAATATATATATTTTTAAATTAATTGTTTCATACTTTAAAAGATATTTTTCAGGAGCTCATATTTTTTCACTTATTTCCTCTTTGCCGATCTTCTCTTTCAGCAGTTTTCTTTCTGATACATTTTCAATGTTATCGCATTGTCATTGCCTTCACTGTTTTTCTGCTTTTTCTTTTCTTTAATGCTCCTTACTAAATAACATTCTTGTTAGTAAAACCCTGAGAACTTTGTAAGTCAGTCTTCATTTCTGACAAAACATTGTAATATTTTTCACTTATTTTCTCATTTCAATAAAATCCTTTTTCATTTTATATTTTTGTCCATTTGTTTCAATTTTAGAGCATATGCAACATTTCTTTTTTACTATCTCCAATTGTGTAATGAGGTTATGTATTTTATTTTGGAATATCGTATTACATTTTTCTTTTAATTCATTATTTTGAAGGGGAAAGAAATATCATCAGCTAATGTGTTTTCAGTGTTATATTCTGTCTTCTTATAGTAGCATTGTATAAACTTATTGTGTGTGTGTGTGTGTGTATGTGTGGCATTACAGCAGTTGACCACATTCTTAGTAAAATGGCACTCTATTCTTTGAGTAGCAAGATACAATGTCTTCAGTGCCTCAGTGAGTATGTATGTTGTTTGTTTTTTGTTTTTTTCTGTGGAGGGAGAGGTTTTGTGTCCTCTGACTTTTTGAATCTTATTTCTTACAAAGGGAATATCCTTTTTCATTTGCTACTTAATTTCTAAAGGTAGTCTCATCCTTCCTGGTTAAAGTCTACTCTTACAGAAGTAATGGCTTTAGAAGATGCAACCTTGGATTGTGCTTAGCTTTAAGTTGCTTCACTGTGGTCAGTATATCTACCATAATGTTTTTTGGTATGGACTTTCTGTTTTGGGAAATAGCTTTAAAGTAATTTTTCAAAGGCTACTGTCTTCCTTCTGCTCTCTTCTGTGCATTTTCCCCCAAAACTATCCTTATTTGGCACTCACTACAAAGGTTTGTCATGGAAATGTAATAGAGAGCTCACTAATATTTGTTCTTTATAGATTTCAATATATTTTAATTTTTACTTAAAGGTAATTTGAAGTATGGGCATTTTCTATGTTCAAGTTATGATGAGGAAATGCTTTTGTATGATTTCATTTTTTTTTGTTGTTTCTTTTTTTCTTATTTTTCTCTATTGTTTTTAGAGTTTACATGGGTATAAATGATTTGGGGCAGCAATCATTTTCCTCAGCTATGTGGAAGATCTTGGCACTGCATTTTTACTCTCCAATCTTTATCTTGGTCATGGTGCTTGAAATTATCCAAGACTCCTCTTTTAGCCTGAGCAATCATCCATGGCCTTATTTTATATAATTTTATTATTTCAATCACATTGTTTCATTTTACAATATTTTATATAATGGTGTTTTATAATGACTTACGAGACATTTTCATGAAAGACAATGGTTCAAATATACAAATAAGTATTTGAAGAAGTAAAATATATCTTAATGAACATGTTTTTTGATATGTGATTTAATATGTATTTTCTGCTAAAGAAATAAAATATTATGAGTACATATATGACTATTTTATCTCTGAACATTTAAATAATAGTTAGCTAAAGGTGTCTCTCAGTGGATATTCACCTTAGTAAAATGGAAGATTATCTTCTCTTCAGGCTTTTGGAATATTTACTATGTATGATACATATGATTCTCATGTACAGCTAAAAAGAACTGACATGGTCATAAGTTGCAATCCTACTGTAACAATTCTTAGAGACTATTACATTTTTTTCTAGTATACTTTTGCTTTATTATCAATGACTGTGTTTGAATACATGATGTTTTTTAAGAAGAGAGAATTTATGTAAGAAAAAGCCAGTCCATTCCAGTGGTTGAGAATTTCAGAAATATGTCATTGGAATGAATAATTCTTTTTTTTTTTTTTTTTTTTTTTTTGCAGTACGCAGGCCTCTCACTGTTGTGGCCTCTCCCGTTGCAGAGCACAGGCTCCGGACACGCAGGCTCAGTGGCCATGGCTCACGGGCCCAGCTGCTCCGCGGCATGTGGGATCCTCCCAGACTGGGGCACGACCCCACATCCCCTGCATCGGCAGGCGGACTCTCAACCACTGCGCCACCAGGGAAGCCCTGGAATGAATAATTCTTGAGTGAAATGGGATAGTTTAGTATTTTGGTGACAACTATTTAAAATAAATGAAAAGAGAATGGATAAATACATACAGAAGACAGAGGATAAAATGTTGATGGGAGTTACAGCCCTGTTATTGGAAGTGAAGGATCTGAGGAGCAATCATAGCTGGTAGCTACACAATCGTGTCTATATACCCACAGGACTGTCATGTTGAACATTAGATTAGGTATATATGCGAGTAAAAGTTGTAAAATGTTAATTGGTGAAGACCTAAAAGAAAATCACTGTCTAATTAAAAAAACCCTCAAAATGTAATAGATTCAAAAACAAAGCTACAGTATTTTGTAGCTCCTTCTGAAGTGTTGAACTCTGTTTCCCAACACTATGAAACTATGCTGGCCTTGTGATTTGCATTGACCATAGTATATGATAGAGATTATGTTGTGCAAGTTCCAGAGCTTAGGTTTGAAAAGGCCTTATAGCTTCCACACCTGACTTTCATGTGATACTGTCCTGAGACTGACAAAGTAAAGGAGCTAGTCTTGTTTACTGCAGATTAAGAGGTCACTGGGGATTTGGATTAGAACAAACATGTCACAGCTGACAGCCACTCTCTCTGCACATTTATGAGTGGGGCCATCTCAGATATTCTAGACCAGCTCTTCCTCTTGCTGACTGCAGCCACATGAGTGAGTCTAAGCACATTCAATAGTGGATCCAGCCAGCCAGCCAACCCACAGAAGTTTGAGAAATATTCCACTGTTCTTGTTTTAAGACACCAGTTTTGAGGGAATCTGTATGTCAGCAATAGTTAATTCATGCAAAAAATTTGAGATATTCACAGACAAAATGAAGCATTAAACATTCAAATAATATTCTCAAGATAGTCTTAAATTAGATACATGCATACAGAATATAGTTGGATTAAATTACTGTAAGATCACTTCCAAATCTGTAATTCTTTCATAGTGTGAAGAATAGCTTCATATCATAAGGATTACTTTCTGTAAGTGTTAGCATCAGCTGAAACTGAAAACATTAAGATTTTACCCCAAATAATACCTTTTCTGGTCCCAAACACCTTGCTTGTCAGAGGGAAGTCTATTTTAGTGATGTGAGTAGTGGCCAGTATGGAGAGTGCCAACTTGTGAAGTAATTAAAACCATGTGCTACTCAGGCCAGATCTTTTCTGCAAATATTGTTTCTTTGACAGGAATTGTCTCTCTGGCATAAACTGCAGCCTAAAATGCATTACTTCTTGGTTTCTAGTTTAGGTTTCTTTAAAGTGGAGGTAGGTCTTCATGGTTCTTGACACTTACAAAGCAAATTTAGTAGAAAAAATATCTGAATTATAATATTTACCTTCCCAAACACTTAGTGTTTGCACTCACACTCAGTATGACAGAATATTATCCAACTTCTCAACTTTGTAAATCCTTTCTAAGAACTCAACTAAGTTTGCATAAAACCAATGTTCTCTTTCTTTTCACACTCATATTTAATGGAGTTACATAATATTTAATTGAACTAAGTAATTACAGTAACAGTATGCCTGATAAAATCATTTTTTTGGAATAGATACAGCTATTGGTATGTAACAACTAATAGGTGTGAGTAGAAGTGTGGATTATAGTAGAGAGTAGTCTAATTCCCATCAGTGTGTTTAGCTTACATTTCAGTTAGTAGTTTAAAGAGGGAATGTAATAATCAGTTAATAGGGGGGCTTCCCTGGTGGCACAGTGGTTAAGAATCCGCTTGCCAATGAGGGGGACACGGGTTTGAGCCCTGGTCCAGGAAGATCCCACATGCCGCAGAGCAATTAAGCCTGTGTGCTGCAGCAGCTAAGCCTGTGCACCACAGCTACTGAGCCTGTGCACCACAACTATTGAAGCCCACCCGCTTAGAGCCCGTGCTCTGTAACAAGAGAAGCCTCAGTGATGAGAAGCCTGCGCACCGCAACGAAGAGTAGCCCCCGCTCGCCACAAATAGAGAAAGCCCGCACGCAGCAACGAAGACTCAAAGCAGCCAAAAATAAATAAATTAAAAACAAATTCAGTTAACAGGGCAAAACATTTAAGTGGAGGCCAGATAAGAAATCTTCTATTGTATTTTTGTGAAATAGAATAATGTAATTTTTAAGATATAATGTTGGGCTTCCCTGGTGGCACAGTGGTTGCGCGTCCGCCTGCCGATGCAGGGGAACCGGCTTCGCGCCCCGGTCTGGGAGGATCCCACATGCCGCGGAGCGGCTGGGCCCGTGAGCCATGGCCGCTGGGCCTGCGCGTCCGGAGCCTGTGCTCCGCAACGGGAGAGGCCGCAGCAGAGGGAGGCCCGCATACCACAAAAAAAAAAAAAAAAAAAAAAAAAAAGATATAATGTTAATGCTTATAAAGATATAATGTTAAGAACTAAAAAATTGGAGGGGGAACTTACTTAGTGTAAATAGTAATTACATACTAACAAGATTCTTATGTTGACTTAAACTACAAGAAACTTAAAAAATTGACTCCAAATCAACAAAACACTTTATTTTAATAAAGGAAACTATTATAAATGTAGTTAAATAGCACTTGAAAGAACAGTATTTAAAACACTCTGCAGGGCTTCCCTGGTGGCGCAGTGGTTGAGAGTCCGCCTGCAAATGTAGGGGACACAGGTTCGTGCACCGGTCCGGGAAGATCCCACATGCCGCAGAGCAGCTAGGCCTGTGAGCCACGGCTGCTGAGCCTGCGCAACTGGAGCCTGTGCTCCGCAACAGGAGAGGCCACAACAGTGAGAGGCCTGCATACTGCAAAAAAAAAAAAAAAAAAAAAAAAACCACTCTGCAAATTGATCAAAGGGAATCTGTCATGGAACATATTAAATTATTGGTTCAATAACTTCTTAAAATTCATTTAGGAAAAAAATATTTGAAAATTAATATGCATTATTCTAAAACTTGACTGGGGGAAAGCATATGAACTAACAATAGATATATCTCTAAACAATATGTTCAGATCATTTATAGATGATATTGTATTAACACTTTACTAATGATATAGTTTAAAAGCTAAATAGGATGTTAATGAAATGTATAGTTGTAACAAAACCTGGAAAAAGTTTTATTTTAAAAAGATATAGCAATAAATTTTAATATAATTGAAAAACACAAAATTACCTTCTTGGAAGAAAAAAAGGAAATGAAAGCCATTCAAAAAAATATAATCTTGAAGTAGATGTGTTTAATCATGTGGGGAGTTTAGACTGAGATTAAGCACAAATCAAGTCAGTATTTACAATTCTTCTGTTTGATGAGACCCACCACCACAATCACACACACACACACACACACACACACACACACACACTTACACACACATCACAGATGTCACAAATTTCCATTTAACATACTGGTATTAGGACACTGAAAGACAAACTCAATTTTCTGCATTACTACATTTTCCTAAACTTAGGAACTATAAAATTCTACTATTTTTTCACAAATTTTGTTATCTTGCATCCTTAAATATATTATCACAAGATTCCTTTAAACGAGTATTTTTATTTTAATTATAGCTACAATTTAGATATTATGTAAAATGTGAAATCTGTACTAATTATGCTGTCTATGATTAAAAGAAAACACAAAAAACTCAATAATACACTTAAACAGTGTAGAAATAGAAAAGTTAACTGACATGATGATGGGTATAGGAAGAAATCTAAGAGATATGAAATGAAATGGAATGAATAAAATTAAAGGCAAAGTACCAAACAGCATTAAAACTTATCACTAATCTATTATTAAAGTTCTCCTTTGGGCTTCCCTGGTGGCGCAGTGGTTGCGCGTCCGCCTGCCGAGGCAGGGGAACCGGGTTCGCGCCCCGGTCTGGGAGGATCCCACGTGCCGCGGACTCCTTTGAGAAGAAATAGAACTTTTATTACTGGCTAGATATCTAAAGGCTGACAGGTATAAAGAATGTACTGACAGGACTAGCTTGTCTCTCATCCAATCATTTGCAGTAAAAAGGGAACTTTATAATCTGAAGCATATTTTGCATTTCTGATTTGGGCAATTATTTGCTACACATGACTTGATTACAATTTTCATATAAAATGTAATATGATATACAAATGCAGGCATGCTGTGACAAAGTGTTTTAAATATCTGAATATGTCAGAAGGTAGGCTGAGTCATTTTGTGAGAAAAGAATTCCACATTATTCATCTGTTAAAGAAAACCATGTATTAAAAAAATTTATAAGGCTTCTTGATTATGATACTCCCTTACTTATATATCACCATAATATATATTACTTGTATCCAGTTTAACATAAGAACAAACTCAAAGAATGGAAACATGGCAAATTCAGGTAATAAAAAATACAGCTTGAACAAAAAAGTTATCCTCAAAGGAATGATACAAATTAATTTACCTGGAATATCATAGTGAGCAGATAAAGAACTTAGTCTTTAAGTAAAAAATAAATTATAAAACTTCTATAGAGAAAAAGAACTACAAAGATCTGAATGAAAATTATGAAAATTACAAAGTTAGAAAGATAAGGAACAATGCTCTAAAAGTGAACCAGTGATGTTTTATAAAAAAAATAAATAAATATTGAACAAGGTTACTTTGTGAAGATGTCACCTCTTTAGAAGTCAAATTTTTTACTATATTTAAATGTCAGTTAAAATATATGCTTTAAAGAATGAAACAGAAGATGAAAACTTCATCAAAACATCCAAAATATAGTCTGTTAATGAATCCATTTGAAATATTGATGATGAATTTTTACCTATAAAAATAAATTCAAATTTGAATCTCCCATGGCATCTGACACTAGCATATGCTGTTAATGATGTTCCTTTCTAACGACTCACTCCTCTTTTTGTTGTTTACTATATTTAGTTCTGTGACTCTGAATCTAATTACTTATTGACCTGATCTAGCTATTCAATCTTTTGTATATACCACTTTTTACTCTTCCTCATGCTCCTCAAAACCCCTGCTTTTTTTCTCAACTCGTTTAGATTCCACTGTCCATCATTATAATCACCCAATCAACAGCTTTTTTGTCTGTTGCTCCAAACATTTTATTTAACTGTCAAAAAGCCCAACCTAATTAAATAAATTATTCTTCTTAATCCAGGTCTAGAGAAAAATATAAATCCCTATTGACTGTCTAATAGAAATTTATGCTTATATATATCCAAGTAGGCTAAAAGAGTAGAAGTTTGTGCATATTTCTAGTTCCTAGGTTCTTTTACTCCATTATCTGACTCTTGAACAAGTCCTCATTCTCCTTTAGACTCCAATATATATCCTCCCTGATTACTCTCAAGTATTTACCTTTATTCTTGATTCACTAAATGAGTAGAAAGAATAAAGCATAAAGAGTAGAAATGATCATTATTCCTATATTGTCATCATTTTAAGTCTACCAACATACCTGTGCCTGCCACCCATATACTTGTCTTCTGTTAAAGCAATGAACAGTCCTTATTTTAACCAAAACCTACTCCTCAATGTTTCCCCCTTTTCTGTATTATTCCCATAAGCTTATACAACATGGTATCAGGCACATTTAAACAAAAACATTCCTTGAAACTACTTCCTCCCCCAAAATCTGTCCTCTTCCTCTGTTCAACTTAGCTAAAATTCTTCAAAAGAATAGTATCGACAGATGATTGTTCTCTCCATTTTCTTTATTCTTATTCTTTTATCAATGAATACCCATCAGGCTTTCACCCCACAATTCTATCAAAACAGCTTTTGTCAATATCACTAATGACCTTCAGAAGCTAAATTTATGATAAACTCTTCATTTGTTGGAAGCATTTGATGCTGTTGACATACCTTAAAAAAATACCTCTTCTTTCTTTGAATGCTGAGATCATCACTCAATCTTGTACCTCCTTCAACCTCACTTGCCTCTTCTTCTCAGATATATGGCTTATTTATAGTCAAATCTTTATGTGTCAAAGCTGTCATGCATCCCATGGCTCAATACTTTGTTCTCTTTTATATCTAGATACACTCCCTAAATGATATCATCAAGTTTTGTGGCATTAAATGAACTCTCTATATGAATGGCTATTGCACTTTTATCTCCAGTTCAGACCTCTCCACTGAACTCCTAACTTATATGTTTAAACCCCTACTCAACATTTTATCTAGGTGTTGTATTATTTTGAGTAAAGGCCAAACTTTTGTAATACTTGATACCGCAAACTGGAGTTGTATAAGTATATAAAGTTTATTGTTACTCACATTGCAGTCTAAATGTGAACAATCAGACTATGCTTCACAGTCAAATAAGGACCCTGTTTCCTTCAAAATCATCTGGAGTGTAATTCCCATGTGCATGGTCAAAGCTCTGTTTCTGCCCTGTATAACTTCCAGCATGCAAGATATAAAAAAAGGAAGGACTATGATGAGAACATCTGTATTTTAATACACAGCCTGGAAGTCCCACAAATCATTTCTTCATACATCTCTGTGGTTATGTGATATCACTTATACTGAAGAGAGGATGGGAAAATTAGCTAAAATATGTGTGTTTCAGGAATTCTTTTACCTAATAATCATATTAGTTAATTTTAATAAAACTCCCACTGACAACAACTGGAAAAGCTAATAAAGATTTTGAAAATATCTAACCAAAGGAATCAGAAAGTTAAGAAGGCAGTGAAGAATATTATGTCAGGATTTGGAAAAAATATATAGGCTCACAAAGGTGAATTTGTAGCATTGAGTCTGTGTTTCTTTTTTTTTTTTTATGAATTTATTTATTTATTTTTGGCTGTGTTGGGTCTTCGTTTCTGTGCATGGGCTTTCTCTAGTTGCGGCGAGCAGTGACCACTCTTCATTGCGGTGCACGGACCTCTCACTGTCGCAGCCTCTCTTGTTGAAGAGCACAGGCTCCAGGTGCGCAGGCTCAGTAGTTGTGGTTCATGGGCCCAGTTGCCCCGTGGCATGTGAGATCTTCCCAGACCAGGGCTCGAACCCATGTCCCCTGCATCAGCAAGCAGATTCTCAACCACTGTGCCACCAGGGAAGCCCGAGTCTGTGTTTCTTATATGGGGGTATAACAATTCAAAAATAAGGTGACCAGATGCTAAGAAGATATTTGAAACTTTTGAGAGTCTTGTAGGAATAGGAGGAATACAATTAACTGGAGTACAGTAACAGCAAATGTGGAAAATTATGAAACTCTCCATGTTTGGTAGAGAACCTAAGTCTAAAACTTAGTATCAAGGGCAAAGAAAACGTAGAGAAGTTCATGGAGAGACCAATACTTCGTTTCAATTAATTTCAATCCTGAAACTGCTTTCACGTGATGTTGAATACCAGTGCTTAAGAAACTTGCAATATAAAAATGTAATTTTTTAAAATAAAAATATCATAAAAACATCTATTTTATTTGTAATTTTAACACCATAACTGGTAAGGAATCAAACCAGGCCCAAGAAGAGAAAGATCATATGAATAAAAAACAGAGAGATTTCACAGATAAAAGAGATTCAGAGACAGAGGCTTTAGGAAATGGTGTTAATATGTTCAAGGATATAAAAGATTGAGAAAGTTGGTAGAGGACTAAAATCTATGAAAGAGTAAAACAGAATTCTAGAACTGAAAATATAAGAATTCAGTGAACATGTTTGACAGCCAGGCAGAGCTGGCTGAAGAGAGTATTGTTGAACTCGAAAAAATCAGAAGGAAATAATCATAATAAAATCTAGAAACATAAAAAGATGAAAAGTACAAATCAGAATATAATAAATGGAAAATATGTAATAATAGACTCAGAGAACATGTGGACTAAAAGAAAGATGAGAGAATAAAACTGTTCAAAGAGATAATAGTTGAGAATTTTCAAAAAAGTATGAAAAACATAAAGCCATAAATTCAGGCACAGTGAGGAAATAAAATGAGAATTAGAAAATATGTTAGCCTAATGACAGTTAAATATTTTCTTAAAGCCTGATGATACCTTCTAAAGTTAACCTTGGAGGAAAATTGATACCCTTAAATGTACCTTTTTTTTTTTAATGTTGAAAGAATGAAATAAACTAATGATTCTCTCAAGAAGAATTAAGAACAAATTTAACCTAAATAAAAAATAGTAGAATAATATAAAGAGAATAACACAAAAAGTTAATGAAAGAGAATATTACAATATAATAAAGTCAAAAAAACCCAAAAGTTAGTACATTCAAAACACTAATAAAATTGGTGAGTGAGACTGCTGACAGAGTGGGAATAAATGAAAAATATCAAAAACAAAAAAGGTGACTTTCTACACATTTTTCTGGTATTAAGAAGACCACATGAAAATACTAAAGGAAAATTGTGTAAATATCAATGGAAATTCAGATTAAATGAATGTATTACTGGAGAAATACCAAAACCAACACAAAAATATAAATATGTCTGTGTATTTCAAAATTTCAAAATGAAACATTAAACTGAAAATATTTCACACAGAAAACATAAGGCCTAGGTGGTTTCACTGATGAATTCTATAAAGGAGTAAAAATTCATTATTGTAAATGTTATGCAAATATATCCAAATAAGAAAAAAAATATGGAACCCTCCCCTGTTTCCTTTATGAGGACAGAACAGCATTGATTTAAAAAATTGACAGGAATATTTGGAAAAATGAATTATATATGAGTCTCATGAAAAAATAGTAGATAATATTTAATACATTATAATTTTTATAATATTTAACTATATATATATAATACCTCATGACTAGATTGGATTTATTCTATTAAAATATTTTAAAATATCAATAGATCTAATTTATCACATTTACAGAATAAAGCCAAAATAGCATATATTCATGTTTATTTTTTAAAATTATATATAGGAAAGATGGACCTGAACTGGGATTAAATAAGGACAAACTGGAATCAATGGTGGCAAACTGGAACTCACCATGGTCTCCCACCACATCAAATATCCAATTTTGACAATATGAGTAACCTTCAGGAGATAGTGGTACTCTTCATCATGGAGCTAAAAATGCACTGGGCAAAAAAGTAAGGCTTGTTATATGCCATGGTGCTCATTTGCACCTGAGGTCAATATCCAAATATTAGAGCTGTCATTGACTATTGCTTTTGAATTCATATATACCATCTTTATTTTCTCTAATGGTACTTAATCCCAGACTCATCATCTTCCCTAGTTTCCACACTAAGTTTGGTATCAAAGCATTCTTGATTTTTAGTAGAATTTATTGAAGATGAGAAGGATATACTGGGAGGACATATGTGGAACAAATTGATTTAGATTGGTACTGTGTTATACTTAATTTTAAAATAAGGAGATTAAAATGATAAAACCTACCTGGAAAAGAAAACAGGAATATATATTAACAAATTAATGTAAGATAGAAAACAAGAGGAGTAGGTAAAAGTTGAAATAAGATTGAGAAATCTGCAGCTCAGCATATACTGCGATAAAAATACTATTAAACATAAAGTTATTCTGACTGATGTATCTGAACTACAATACCAACTATGAGGAGTGATACATAGGAATGAAAAAAGTAGAATTAATTTAAAATCTACGTTAATATCAGTCAACCCCAAACTGCTTTCTCTCCTCTACACACAGTGCAACTATATATTTTTCTCCAAGCCAGAACTTTTTTTCTATTTTTTTTTGGGGGTGCGGGGTACGCGGACCTCTCACTGTTGTGGCCTCTCCTGTTGCAGAGCACAGGCTCCGGACGCACAGGCTCAGCCGCCATGGCTCACGGGCCCAGCCGCTCTGCAGCATGTGGGATCCTTCCGGACCGGGGCACGAACCCGTGTCCCCTGCATCGGCAGGTGGATTCTCAACCACTGCGCCACCAGGGAAACCCTCCAAGCCAGAACTTTTAAAAAATTTTATTTGTTCAAGAGAAAAGCCTGCACTGTGCTGAAAACCAGGGTCTATCCAGTGTTAAGAATAATTTCCTATCTCGTCACCTGAAAGAGATTTCAGAACAAGGTTAGGGCTCGACTGAGGCAATGAAGCACCTAAGGTACAAAATTTAATAAGATAATCACTTTCAGGTTCACACAAGTGCAACTTTCTTATGATTAGTATTTACATGTTATTACTTTTTACATCCTTTTGTTTATATGTAATATGCTTGGGTTTTCCTTATTCAGTTATTACTGTCTTTCCCTTTTATTATTATTATTCTTTAAATTAATTAATTTATTTATTTTTAGTTGCATCGGGTCTTCGCTGCTGTGCACAAGCTTTCTCTAGTTGCAGTGAGCAGGGGCTACTCTTCATTGCAGTGCATGGACTTATTGCGGAGCACGGACTCTAGGCACATGGGCTTCAGTAGTTGTGATTCACTGGCTTCACTAGTTGTGGTGCATAGGCCTAGTTGCTCTGCGGCATGTGACATCTTCCTAGAGCAGGGCTCGAACCCGTGTCCCCTGCACTTGCAGGTGGATTCTTAACCACTGCACCAACAGGGAAGCCCTGTCTCTCCTTTTTAATTGAAGTATTTACTATGTAATTATTGATAGTTGGATTTAATATACAATTGTTCTCTTCTGTCTTTGTTGCTTTTTTTGTGCTTTCTCTCCTTCTTATGGCTAATAGAATATTTTTTAAGTATCCAATATATATTCATAAGTTGTTAAAATTCTGACAGGCATTTTCTGGATACTTAGAAAAGGAAATATAGTCTAAATATGGTCTTTACAACTGAAAAGTTTTCAGACTATATCAGCAGTGTAATTCATAGAGTGGTATGCCACTATAGGAAGGAGGCATGTTTGCATGGAAGGAGTGAAAGGTAAGAAAAACAAAAACAAAACAAACAGAAAAATGTTGCACAGTGATGTCTGACAGGAATCTTGAAGTTGAATGCAAATAGTTAGAAAAAGATCCTTAAAAATGTAACAACCCACGAGTAAGCATTGCTTATTTTTTGTCCTTCTTTATGCTTTCAGAGGTTTTTATTTTTCTGAATGAGTTTCCATGGTTTTAATATTGAATATTTTCTGATCTCAGGCACATAAACCATGCATCTTGTAATTTATCATTTGATCAATCTCTTATACTTTCTAATTATTAAGGTAAAATCCCTCATTCTTTTTCTTCTTGTTGGAATTCTGTGCCTATTTAGACTTATTTTTTAGAGAAGTTTTAGATTCACAGCAAAACTGAGCAGAAGATACAGGGATTTTCCATATGCCCACTGCCTCCACATATGTATAACTTTCTATATGATGAGCATCCTCCACCAGAATGGTACATTTGTTACAATTCGTGAACCTATATCAGCATATCATTATCACTCAAAATCCATAGTTTACATTAGTGTTCACTCTCTGTGTTGTACATTCTATAAGTTTGGACAGAATTATAATATGTATCCACCATTAAAGAAAAATATAATTTCTTTGCTCCCACTTAAAAATCTTTATTTGCCAATTACTTTGTTCTCAGTTTATACCCTTTGTACTTGCCATTCCTTCTCCCTAAAATATCCTTTTACTAGATCTGGACAGTCAGGTCTCAGCTTAAATGTGAATATAAGCTGTGAATTTAAATACTGTTTAATCCAGCCATTCTTTTTTCAAATTACCTTCAATGCATATGTTACTATTCAATATCCTTGTCTTTGGTTTGCTTCTTTACTGTCTATCTCTGCACACACACACACACACATACACACACACACACACACACACACACACACACACACACACACAAAAGAGGTCCATAACAGCAGGTATATTGCACGAATTGTTCATCGCATCTACTCAAACCTTAGATCCCTGATGCCCCCCAAGATCTGAAAGAATGCTCTATTCAATTATATATATTGAGTCCAAAGACTTGGCTTAAATTTTCTGAACTTTATCCATTGGAAATCAATCTAAAAATTATTCTATAATTTGGCTTGCATTTGCTTAGCTCCAAACAAAATTTTCAATATTTTTATATGTAAATATAATTATTGTGTTAATATTTTCTGAGTGCTTATGCTATACATGACACTATACCCCAGTTCTAGCAAGCATATATAGTACATACTATTCTTAGCTCTTACATAACTGCTTTTGAAAAGATTTGCATTATAATGGCATTTAAAGAAACAAAACAGAATTATTTGAATATGTATGTATATAAGAAAATATTTCGCAGGAACTGTACAACATACTACTTCATAGTTCCACACAAAATGTTTCCAGTTATTATAATATATTATATTTATACAATTTCAACTTCATAAAGATTACAATGAAGCAGAGACTCATCACCACAGAACATATTGGAGGTATGTACTCTCCTCATCACTGGGAAGATACTACATATGTTAAAGCACTGGGAACCAATGTGCTTCTTCACAGAATGTTTTAAAACCTATTTTTTTAAAGTTAAGAAAGATTAGAGAAAAATTTAATTAATTTATGTAGGTTTGTGAACTGACATTTTAAAACCAGTTTTTCTCACTGGGCTGCTATTTTCTGTTTCTGATAACTATAATTACAAGATGACTTTTTTTTTGAATTTTATATAATTTATAATTTTATACAGCAGGTTCTTATTAGTTATCCATTTTATACACATTAGCATATATATATGTCAATCCCAATCTCCCAGTTCATCACACCCCCCAGCCCCACCCCCCACCACTTTCCCTCCTTGGTGTCCATATGTTTGTTCTCTACATCTGTGTCTCTAATTCTGCCCTGCAAACCGGTTCATCTGTACCATTTTTCTAGGTTCCACATATATGCGTTAATATATGATATTTGTTTTGCTCTTTCTGACTTACTTCACTCTATATGACAGTCTCTAGATCCATCCACGTCTCTACAAATAACCCAGTTTCGTTCCTTTTTATGGCTGAGTAATATTCCATTGTATATATGTAACACATCTTCTTTATTCATTCGTCTGTCAATGGTCATTTAGGTTGCTTCCATGACCACGCTATTGTAAATAGTGTTGCAATGAACATTGGGTGCATGTGTCTTTTTGAATTATGGTTTTCTCTGGG
>NC_041214.2:124417958-124462240 GCF_002837175.3 Physeter macrocephalus
GAGAAATGTCTATTTAGGTCTTCTGCCCATTTTTGGATTGAGTTGATTGTTTTTTTTAATATTGAGCTGCATGAACTGTTTATATATTTTGGAGATGAATCCTTTGACCATTGATTCGTTTGCAAATATTTTCTCCCATTCTGAGGGTTGTCTTTTCATCTCGTTTATGGTTTCTTTTGCTGTGCAAAAGCTTTTCAGTTTCATTAGGTCCCATTTGCTTATTTTTGTTTTTATTTCCATTACTCTAGTAGGTGGATCAAAAAAGATCTTGCTGTGATTTATGTCAGAGTGTTCTTCCTAGGTTTTCCACTAAGAGATTTTTAGTGTCTGGTCTTACATTTAGGTCTTTAATCCATTTTGCGTTTATTTTTGTGTATGGTGTTAGGGAGTGTTCTAATTTCATTCTTTTACATGTAGCTGTCCAGTTTTCCTAGCTCCACTTATTGAGGAGACTGTCTTTTCTCCATTGTATATCCTTGCCTCCTTTGTCATAGATTAGTTGACCATGGTGCTTGGGTTTATCTCTGGACTTCCTATCCTGTTCCATTGATCTATATTTCTGTTTTTGTGCCAATACCATATTATCTTCATTACTGCAACTTTGTAGTATAGTCTGAAGTCAGGGAATCTGGTTCCTCCATGTCCATTTTTTCCCTCAAGACTGCTTTGGTTCTTCAGAGTCTTTTGTGTCTCCATACAAATTTTAAGATTTTTTGTTCTAGTTCTGTAAAAAATGTCATTGGTAATTTGATAGGGATTGCATTGAATCTGTAGATTGCTTTGAGTAATATAGTCATTCTCACAATATTGATTCTTCCAATCCAATTAATTTTGTATCCTGCCACTTTACCAAATTCATTGATTAGCTCTAGTATTTTTCTATTGGCATTTTTAGGATTCTCTATGTATAGTATCATGTCATCTTCAAAGTGATGATACTTTTGATGATAAAAGTGACAGTTTTACTTCTTCTATTCCAATTTGAATTCCTTTTATATTTTCTGATTGCTGTGGCTAGGACTTCCAAAACTCTGTTGAATAATAGTGGTGAGAGTGGACATCCTTGTCTTGTTCCTGATTTTAGAGGAAATGCTTTCAATTTTTCACCGTTGAGAATGATGTTTGCTGAGGGTTTGTCGTATATGACCTTTATTATGTTCAGGTAGGTTCCCTCTATGCCCACTTTTGGAGGGTTTTTATCATAAATCAGTGTTGAATTTTGTCAAAAGCTTTTTCTGCATCTATTGAGATGATCATATAGTTTTTATTCTTCAATTTGTTAATGTGATGTATCACATTGATTGATTTGCATATATTGAAGAATCCTTGCATCCCTGGGATAAGTTCCACTTGATCATGGTGTATGATCCTTTTAATGTGTTGCTGGATTCTGATTGCTAATATTTTGTTGAGGATTTTTGCATCTATATTCATCATTGATATTGGTTTTTAATTTTCTTTTTTTGTAGTATATTTGTCTGGTTTTGGTATCAAGTTGATGGTGGCCTCATAGAATGAGTTTGGGAGTGTTCCTTCATCTGCAATTATTTGGATGAGTTTGAGAAAGATGGGTGTTGACTCTTCTCTAAATGTGTGATAGAATTCACCTGTGAAGCCACCTGGTCCTGGACTTCTGTTTGTTGGGAGATTATTAATCACAATTTCAATTTCATTACTTGTAATTTGTCTGTTCATATTTTCTATTTCTTCCTGGTTCAGTCTTGGAAGGTTATACCTTTCTAAGAATTTGTCAATTTCTTCCAAGTTGTCCATTTTATTGGCATAGAGTTGCTTGTAGCAGTCTCTTAGGATGCTTTGTATTTCTGAGGTGTCCATTGTAACTTCTCCTTTTCATTAATATTTTTTTGATTTATGTCCTCTCCCTCTTTTTCTTGATAAGTCTGTCTAAAGGTTTATCACTTTTGTTTATCTTCTCAAAGAACCATATTTTAGATTTATTGATATTTGCTATTGTTTTCTTTGTTTCTGTTTCATTTATTTCTGTTCTTATCTTTATGATTTCTTTCCTCCTACTAACTTTGAGTTTTGTTTGTTCTTCTTTCTCTAGTTCCTTTAGGTTTAAGATTAGATTGTTTATTTGAAAATTTTCTTTTTTCTTGAGGTAGGCTCGTATTGCTATAAACCTCCCTCTTAGAACTGCTTTTGCTGCATCCCATAGGTTTTGGATCGTCATGTTTTCATTGTCATTTGTCTCTAGGTATTTTTTGATTTCTTCAGTGATCTCTTGGTTATTTAGTAACGTATTGTTTAGTCTCCATGTGTTTGTATTTTTTACGTTTTTTTTTTTCCTGCAACAGATTTCAAATCTCACAGCGTTGTTGTCAGAAAAGATGCTTGATATGATTTCAATTTTCTTAAATTTACTGAGGCTTGATTTGTGACCCAAGATGTGATCTATCCTGGAGGATGGTTCATGTGCACTTGAGAAGAAAGTGTAATCTGCTGTTTTCGGATGGAATGCCCTAGAAATATCAATTAAATCTCTCTGGTGTTTTGTGTCATTTCAAGCTTGTGTTTCCTTATTAATGTTCTTTCTGGATGATCTGTCCATTGGTGTACGTGAGGTGTTAAAATCCCCCATTATTATTGTCTAACTGTCGATTTCCTATTTTATAGCTGCTGGTATTTGTTTTATGTAGTGTCATGCTCCTATGTTCGGTGCATATATATTTATAATTGTTACATCTTCTTCTTGGATTGATCCCTTGATCATTATGTAGTGTCCTTCCTTGTCTCTTGTAACATCTTTTATTTTAAAGTCTATTTTATCTGATATGAGTATTGCTACTCCAGCTTTCTCTTGTTTTCCATTTGCATGGAAAATCTTTCTCCATCCCCTCACTTTCCGTCTGTATGTGTCTCTAGGTCTGCAGTGTGTCTCTTGTAGACAGCATATATATATGGGTCTTGTTTTTTTTGTTTTTGTTTTTTTAATTAATTTATTTTTAGCTGTGTTGGGTGTTCATTTCTGTGCGAGGGCTTTCTCTAGTTGTGGCAAGTGGGGGCCATTCTTCATTGCAGTGTGTGGGCCTCTCATTATCACGATCTCTCTTGTTGTGGAGCACAGGCTCCAGACGTGCAGACTCAGTAGTTGTGGCTCACGGGCCCAGTTTCTCCGTGGCATGTGAGATCTTCCCAGACCAGGGCTCGAACACATGTCCCCTGCATTGGCAGGCAGATTCTCAACCACTGCACCACCAAGGAAGCCCTGGGTCTTGTGTTTGTATCCATTTAGCAAGCCTGTGTCTTTTGGGTGGAGCAAATGGTTTAATCCATTCACATTTAAAGTAATTATCAATATGTATGTCTCTATTACCATTTTTTAAATTGTTATGGGTTTGTTTTTGCAGGTCTTTTTCTTCTCTTGTGTTTCCCACTTAGAGAAGTTCCTTTACCTATTTTTGGAGAGCTGGTTTGGTGGTGCTGAATTCTCTTAGTTTTTGCTTTTCTGTAAAGCTTTTGATTTCTCTGTTGAATCTGAATGAGATCCTTGCTGGGTAGAGTAATCTTGGTTGTAGGTTCTTCCCTTTCATTACTTTAAATGTATCATGCCACTCTCTTCTGGCTTGTAGAGTTTCTGTTGAGAAATCAGCTGTTAACCTTATGGGAGTTCCCTTGTATGGTATTTGTCATTTTTCCCTTGTTCCTTTCAATAATTTTTCTTTGTCTTTAATTTTTGTCAATTTGATTACTATGTGTCTCAGCATGTTTCTTCTTGGGTTTATCCTGCCTGGGACTCTGCATTTCCTCCCCTTGGGTGGCTATTTCCTTTACCATGTTAGGGAAATTTTCGACTATAATCTCTTCAAATGTTTTCTCGGGTCCTTTCTCTCTCTCTTCTCCTTCTGGAACCCCTATAATGTGAATGTTGTTGCGTTTAATGTTGTCCCAGAGGTCTCTTAGGCTGTCTTCATTTTTTTTTCATTCTTTTTTCTTTATTCTGTTCCACGGCAGTGAATTCCACCTTTCTGTCTTCCAGGTCACTTTTCCTTTTTTCTGCCTCAATTACTCTACTATTGATTCTTCCTAGTGTATTTTTCATTTCAGTTATTGTATTGTTCATCTCTGTTTGTTTGTTCTTTAATTCTTCTAGGTGTTTGTTCTTTAATTTGTCTAGGTCTGTGTTAAACATTTCTTGCATCTTCTCATTCTTTGCCTCTATTCTTTTTCCAAGCTCCTGGATCATCCTCACTATCATTATTCTGAATTCTTTTTCTGGAAGGTTAACTATCTCCACTTCATTTAATTGTTTTTCTGGGGTTTTATCTTGTTCCTTCATCTGGTACATAACCCTCTGCCTTTTCATCTTGTCTATCTTTCTGTGAATGTGGTTTTTGTTCCACAGGGTGCAAGATTATAGTTCTCCTTGCTTCTGCTGTCTGTCCTCTGGTGGAGGAGGCTATCTGAGAGGCTTGTGCATGTTTCCTGATTTGAGGGACTGGTGGAGGGTAGAGCATGGTGTTGCTCTAGTGAGCAGAGCTCAGTAAAATTTTAATCTACTTGTCTGCTGATGGGTGGGGCTGGGTTCCTTCCCTGTTGGTTGTTTGGCTTGAGGTGACCAACACTGGAGCCTACCCGGCTCTTTGCTGGGGCTAATGGTGGACTGTGGGAGCGCTCATGCCAAGGAGTACTTCCCAGAACTTCTGCTGCCAGTGTCCTTGTCCTCATGGTGAGACACAGCCACCCTCTGCCTCTGCAGGAGACCCTCCAACACTAGCAGGTAGGTCTGGTTCAGTCTCCTATGGGGTCATTGCTCCTTCCCCTGGGTCCCAGTGCACACATTACTTTGTGTGTGCCCTCCAAGAGTGGTGTCTCTGTTTCCCCCAGTCCTGTCGAAGTCCTGCAATCAAATCCTGCTAGCCTTCAAAGTCTGAATCTGTGGGAATTCCTCCTCATATTGCCAGACCCTCAGGTTGGAAAGCCTTACATGGGGCTCAGAACCTTCACTCCAGTGGTTGGACTTCTGTGGCATAAGTGTTCTCCAGTTTTGTGAGTCACCCACCCAGCAGTTATGGGATTTGATTTTATTGTGATTGCGACCCTCCTACCATCTCATTGTGGTTTCTTCTTTGTCTTTGGATGTGGGGTATCTTTTTTGGTGATTTGCAGTGTCTTCCTGTTGATAACTGTTCAGCAGTTAGGTGTGACTCCGGTGCTCTCTCAAGAGGGAGTCAGGATCACTTTTAAGCACCAAACATTTTCATTGCAATACTCTAAAGAGATGTTTTTAATGGCACATTAATTAGAAAAATATTCACCTAACTTGAATTTGGAGACAAAATATAATATCTTCAAGGAATACAAATTTTTAAAATATACAGTATTCTCATTCATGACTATGAAACTTTCTAAACACTGAAATAAATATTTGCCTGCTTAATGAAATATTTTATGTTTACCAAAATCAATTTGAAGAAAGAGTGAGAAATACAAAAGTATCTCCATATTTCAATCTAAAAGTTTGAGTATGCCCTTTAAAAGATTTATCTAAGATATAAATCTTATTCCACAATCAGAGTTCTAACTTACTTAAATGCTCGCTTATATTTGTAATAACCAAAAACAATAAGTAACCAAAATCATGCCACCTATTGAATGGATGAACCAATTTTTTAAAATGTCCATACACTGAAATAGTACTCAGCAAGGAAAAGAAACAGACAACTGACATAGGCAACAATATAAATGAATATCTGTACCTTTGTACCTCTGAAAGAAACCATAAATAGTAGAATACATACTAGATGACTACATTTAAATCAATCTCTAGAAAAGAAAAATTTTATCTGTAGTGATACAAAGCAGATCAGACATTGCCTGGCCCTGAGATTTGGGTGTAAGAATTGATAAGGATGCGTCATGAGAAAACTTTTGCAGACACCCGAAATATACAAAATCTTTCTTGTGAGAGTAATTACATGAATATATGCATTTTTTCAAAACTAATTCAACTAGAAAATTAAAATTGTGCATTTTATTGTATATAAATCAAAAAGTTGATTAAAAAATCATAATAACATATACACACGCATCAAAATAGTTAAGTAGAATTAAAATACCAAGCAAATGAGATTCTTGCAGATTGATGGTGAGAGTATAAATTAGTACAGCCACCGCAGAACTATTTTGCTATATCTAAAGCTGATTATGACTTAAAATTTACATTCCTTAATATACGCCTAATAAGATTGAGTTCATATGTTCACCAAAGGACATGTAAAAGGATTTTTACTGCACCACTAATTTGCCAAAATGTAGATATACAGAGCAAATCTATGTGAACTTTGAATGAATAAATGTATTGTGATATAGTCAATGGAAATTAATATCATATTACAATTAGAATAAACAAACTGAAATGCTACCCAACAGGATATAAGAATATCACAAACATAATGGGGACTGATAAAAGTCAGATACAAAGTGATAAGTAGCATATTGAATGTATTCAACTTATATAAAGCTGAAAAACTATTTCATAGTCTTTTGAATCATTGTTATGCACAGTACAGAGCTAGTGACTAAAGGTGGTCACAGGAGAAGTTGCTGGATGTTGTTCTGAGTAGAATTAAACAATGCACGTTTTTTGTGAAGATTCATAGATATGCACATATATTAACTATACACTTTTATATGTATGTTCTACTTCATACTTCAATAAAAAGTTTACTATACAATGGAATATTACTCAGCCATAAAAAAGAATGAAATTGGGTCATTTGTAGAGATGTGGATGAACCTAGAGACTGTCATACATAGCAAAGTAAGTGAGAAAGAGAAAAGCAGATATATATCAATGCATATATGTGAAATCTAAAAGTATGGTATAGATTATCTTATTTGCAAAGCAGAAATAGAGACACAGATGTAGAGAACAAACATATGGACACCAAAGTGGGGAAGGGGGGGTGGGATGAATTGGGAGACTGTGATTGACATATATACACTATTGATACTATGTATAAAATAAATAACTAATGAAAAAAAAATACTTCAAACAGTTAGCAGTGTTTCAAACATTCAAAACAAAGTAAGTCACTTTACTTCACTGTGTTTTAGAAAGATAATCTTAGAATGTGCTAAGTCTACTAGAATGTGCTAAGTCCACATTCTAGTGGACTTTATTTTCCAAAGTATTTGAAGAAAAATTAGTAAATGTCACTCCAAATAATTATTTCATTGAATATTATTTGGGAACATTCTAAGTTAAACTTACATTTGTTTATTTACTGCAGAATTTTAATGTGCTTAATAGTTAATATCCATTTAGATATTAAGTAGGAAATGCATTTATTCATGAAAAATATTTTCTAAAGAAGCCTTCAATTAGTGTAAATATAAACTATAAATTGCTGTTCTAGTCTTTTTCTGTATCTGGTCTTAAATGACTTAAATGGATATAACACTATAAATTTCATTTAGAATTTAGTCTGTCACATCATTCTCCAAATTAAATGATAAATTTTGTTTTATTATTATTATTATTGACAATAATAAGAGCTAAAAAGCTTTTTATATACATTGTTTGCATTAGCTATCAGAAAACTCTATGTTAAAGAAATCACAAATCATTAAAATTAAAAAAATTAAAAATACATTTTAAAAAAGGGCTTAATCCTTGCATGGGCAAGTAAGGGATACAAGTATTTTTTCTAATTATTTACTGTTGAAAATATATGATATTTTAGATAGAACACTTGTACCATGACTAGTCCCTTGGAATTTTATTGCTGTGCTAAATGTTAACTGTATCTGATAAGGTATTTTTGGACTATAGTTGACTTACAACGTTGTGTTAGTTTCAGGTGTACAGCAAAGTGAATCAGTTATACATATACATATATCCACTCTTTTTTTAGATTCTGTTCCCATATAGTTCATTACAGGGTATTAAGTAGAGTTCCCTGTGCTATACAGTAGGTTCTTATTAGTTATCTATTTTTTATATAGTAGTGTGTGTATATCAATCCCAATCTCCAATTTATCCCTCCCCCCCTTTCCCTCTTGGTAACCATAAGTTTGTTTTCTACATCTGTGACTCTACTTCTGTTTTTTAAATAAGTTCATTCGTACCATTTTTATACCATTTTTTAGATTCCGCATATAAACAATATCATATGATATTTGTCTTTCTCTGTCTGACTTACTTCACTCAGTATGAGACAATCTCTAGGTCCATCCATGTCTCTGCAAATGGCATTATTTCGTTCTTTCTTATGGCTAAGTAATAAATGAGTTTCAAATGTAGACTGCCCCAGTAACCTGTTTCTAAGATCACACAGAAAATGATGATGTTTCTGGCAAAGGAAGGCCAAATATTCCTGTTGGTTATAATACTGAACAGCTCTAACTAAATTTTTTTGTTGTATAGAATAAGGAATGAAGAAACTGGAATCTTTTATTCAGTTACAAGGGAAATTTAATCTGTAAGAATCTAGTAAAATGTTATTTTGGAAACCTTCAGGGCCATTTGGTTTATGCTATTAAATGAGCAGCAATTGTTTCTAACTGAAAAGAATTTGAAAGCTGGAAACAAAATCAATGTGTTAACCATAATTATGCCAGTTTTGCCACAAACATGTGTATACCTCTTCTAAAACTGCAAAAACACATAATTATTGAAACAATTTCTATCAGTAAAAGTACTTTGAATAGTAAACCATATCTATTTCAATATATCAGGTAATTTTCATAATTTTCACAAAAAGTATCCTCATAATAGTTTGGAGATAATTGAAATCTGGAAAATTCCAAACAAACTTAATTGTTTCTATTACTTTTTTGCATAGGGTGAGGTGATAAATATTTTATGTTACTCAGTTACTTTCCAGAAAACCTGAATGTATTTTGAAAGTAAATGAGGTTTTAACTGTTTTGTCAGAATTCAGAGTTAAATCTGAAAAGACAAATTAAATACAAATCATCAGAATAGACTTTTTACAGGAATAACAAAGATTAGTTATCTTGGCTACCTCATAATCAATGTGGCAGTGTAACATTCAACAGAAATAAAGAGAAGATAACACAATAATCATTAAGAATTTTTTCCTTCCTGAAGTAAATAATCTTGGTAATTTTATTTCAAATATTGTAAAAGACAAACATTAAACAATGACATGAGAATTGAAAATATTTATATAGACAAATAGCATTTTTGTTCTTTGAACTGTTTTTCAGAACTCTAAAGATTAACACTAAAATACTCTAATTTATAATAGCATCAAAAATAATTAAATTTGACTTGAATAAATTTAACAAAAGATTGGCAAGGCAAGTATACTGAAAAACACAAAACATTACTGAACAAAATTAAAGATCTAAGTGAGTGGAAAGATATCTTGAATGGAAAACTTAATATTGTTTAAATGGAAATATTCCTCTTCTTACATAAAACACAATTTATATATCAAATCTGAAAGTGTGAAAAAATAAGAGTAAGTATGTCTTAGCTTTTCTAATTACAAAACTATCAGAGAAATCTAATTTGTCCAGTGATTATATTAAGTAGGAATAGAACCCCTCAGTTTTCTCTTTATCTGTAAACTCAATTTTAAAGACTTAAATTTTTTTAAAGAAGTGCTGAGATTGCTGTTCTCCTTTTTATTTTGTAACTTAGTAACTACAAACTTAACTTAGAGATTCAGCTACAACAGAAGATTTTTTTGCAAGAGCCAAATCATTTAACACATATTGGGTGTTGCTGCATCCTGGTGGTATTTTTGATTTTTTAATTTAAAATTTATGGAAATGCAGCCTCTATGAAAAACAGCATGGAATTTCCTCAAAACATTAAAAATAAAACTACCATACAATCCAGCAATTCCACTTCTGGGAGTTTTTGCAAAGAAAATAAAAACACTAATTGAAAAAGATATGTGCACCCTTATGTTCCTTGCAGCATTATTTACAATAGTCAAGATATGGAAGCAGTCTAAGTACCCATCAAGAGATAAACGGATAAAGAAGATGTGAGATACATACATCTCACAGCCATAAAAAAGAATGAAATTTTTCCATTTGTAACAACATGGATGGACTAAGTGAAATAAGTCAGACAGAGAAAGACGTACCATATGATTTCACTTATATGGGGAATGTAAAAAACAAAACAAATAAACAAACATTACAAAATGGAAACAGCGTCATAGATACAGAACAAACAGGTGGTTGCCAGAGGGGAGGGGGATGGAGGGATTAGCTGAATATGTGAAAGAGATTAAAAGGTATAAACTTTTGGTTACAGAATAAAAGTCATGGCGATGAAATGTCCAGAGTAGGAAATATGGTCAATAATCATGTTATATCTTTGTATGGTAACTAGACTTATTTTACTGATCATTTTGTAATGTATGGAAATATCTAATAACTGTTGTGCACCAGGAATTTACATAGTGTTGTAGGTCAGTTATATTTTAAAAAAGAGAGAGAGAGCGAGAGAGAGGGAGAGAGAGAAGGAAACAAAGGAACAAACTATAGAAAAATAGATTAGATTTGTGATTACTAGGGACAGGGATAAGGAGGGTGGGGGGTCCAAAGGTACAAACTTCCAGCTATAAGGTAAATATGTACTAGTGATGTAATGTACAACATGATTAATATAATTAACACTGTGTATGTTATATATAAAATTTGTTAAGAGAGTAAATCCTAAGAGCTCTCATCAAAAGAAAAATATGTTTTTAAATTTTATTTTGTATCTGTATGGGATGAAAGATGTTCACTAAACTACTGTGGTAATCATTTCATGTTGTATGTAAATCAAATCATTATGTTACATACCTTAAACCCATACACTGCTCTATGTCAATTATATCTCAATAAAACTAGAAGGAAAATTCTTTTTAAATAAAATAAAATTTAGGGAAATGCTTATTAATAGTTACTATATATAAATTAGCACATAATCTGAATATTTTAAGATATTTTTATAATGTGAAAGATTATTTTATGTTGGGTATAATTATCTTGACTAGATATTGCTATATGGGCACATGATGACATATATATTTCTTATAAGCAATTACTCTCCAAGTTTCCAAAGAGAAAGAGTAACGGAGGAAGCTGGTTATAAACAGATTTGCAAAAAGCCAAAGCACGCTGTATAGACCATCCCCAACTTAAGATGAGCTGACTTATAGTTTTTGAACTTCATGACAGTGTGAAAGCAATATGAATTCAGTAGAACCTGTACTTTGAATCTTGAATTTTGATCTTTTCCTGGGCTATGGATTTTCAGTTGAATACTTTTTCTTGATGCTGGACAGCAGCAGCTGAGCTACATCTCAGGCAATCACAAGGGTAAGCAACCAATACACTTACAGTCATTCTGTACCCATACGAATATTCTGTCACTTTCAGTACAGCATTCAATAAATTACATGAAGTGTTTAACACTTTATTATAAAATAAGCTTTGTGTTAGGTGCCTTTGCCCAACTGCAGACGAATATAAGTGTTCTATGCCTGTCTGTGGTAGGCTAGGCTAAGCTATGATATTTTATAGGTTAGATGTATTAAACGCATTTTTGACCTAGGATATTTTCAACTTTGGATGGGTTTATCAAGAGGTCACTCTATTGTAAGTCGAGGAAGATCTGTAAAAGGCTAATTATATTTCCTTTTCAAGAAGGGGAGAAAGCTTACTTGCAGAAAATTTTGTTACACAAAGTTGAGAGTCACTGTAGCCAGTTTCTAGTGGTACTTGACACTAGAAGAGTGTCTTAGGCTCTTGACAATTCCATAAAAGCCAACAAATAACCCTAACTATATTTACCACTGAAATATGGAAACAAAGATTTCCTATGTTAGTCACACTAATGGTCTCTCTTTTAAGCAGTCAGAATAGAATTGTCCACATGGACTCAGGGCAAAGTTGTTGCCTCAGACAGTACATGCTACTCTCACAAAACCCATATACCTGCTATATCACTGAGAATAGCAGAATGGTGATATAGATTTAATGGTTTTGTCTAAGCCCTATTAAGATTATGACAATCAGGACAAAAAATAGAACAAAAAGATACTTAATATTATAAAGTGAACATAAAGGAAGATAAAAAGTGTTAGTAAAGCAGAGGCTCATCTATTGAGCTCCCTAAAGAGCCAAATCAGAGAAATAATCTCAGAAGTGTCTTCTTAATTCTCAGTGAACAAAATTAGTTCTGCTAAATTTAGTATTTGGAGGTGTAAATATTGATTGGTATTCAAATTATTTGACATGAAGGGACAAAGGGAAGTTGAACCATGAATAAAAAAGGCTTCTAGAATATATACTGTCATGTAGGAAGTCCCAAGGTTCTATTTGGCAAAGATTTCCAAGTTAATATCTACATAGACTCTTCAAACTGTCAATTCATAAGTCAACTCACTCTTAAAAACAAAAACTGGATTGAATTCTTGCTTGGACAAGGGAGAGACACAAACAAAAGTGCAGCCTCTAACCAAACAAAGGAAGAAACACGATTTTGGATTTGGGAAAAAGGGGGGTTTAAGTAAAATTGAAATGAAACAGTGTTTTGATTGGGTCAAAGCAAAGAAGGACTGTGTATAAAGAGGGTAGACTTCGTCCTGGGCTATGAAGTGTATTGGAATCCTAATTCTTGGAAACCATGGAGTTAAGATAAATGTGGGTCTCACGTTGAGTTTCAAAATTCCTTACCTGAATCTTTTCACCTGCTTGGATTCAAAGTTACTTCCCTGTAATCAAAGTGAATGATTTTAGATCAGAAGGTTTTTAGGACTAGGTCCATGATGTTAATTAATCAAAGTCATTTTTACTGGTTGACATATGCTTATTCTAAGTTCAATGATTGGAACTAAGTTCATCAAAATCTTTGTATTTTGTTGGCATGTTTTCTTGACGTAGTGCTTGATACTGACCTCTTGCTGTGTGTTTGAACATTTTCATAACATCTGCAGAAATTCTGAGGGTACCTTGTGCTCAGGGGCAGTCATTTAGACTGCCATTGGGTACATAAGGATCTTACCTACCCATGTTTTATTCTCTGTAAAGGCAGATCTCAAGGAAAATTCAATACAAATAAGATTTTAACATTTTAGGGTTGTTTACACTGCAGCAATGACCACCTTGAGTCTGGACAGTGAAGTATCATCTTCCACAGCAGCTCAGGTTTGTAGGCATAATTTTTAATGTTTTATCTGTTTGATCATCATTTTATTAAAATGTCCTTAGCAGGTAAGCAATCCTTTCTCCTCCTCCCTTTTTCTGCCTTCTGTATCACACTTTTTTTTTTCTCTTGAAAGGCTCATACATATTTAGTATCAGCTCATTGTAAGGAGGTCTTTCTCATTAAAATTATTATTTTTTTATTGCAATGGAAACCTTTTTTTTTTGATGGGACATGATAACATTTGTTTACAGAATCAATAAAATAGAAATATTTGGATCCAGTTCAGTGAGCATCTGTTCTATCCCTAAGAGCTATTAAAGAAATGATCAATTATAATCCTGTTTAACTCCTGCTGTTTTTTAATCAGTGAAAGAATGTAGAGGTAAGTCAAAAGGCGCCCATAGCAACTCATTAGTGAGAAAAGTTCCATCATTTATTTCTTCAATTTTTTATTATTTTAGATACTTACTTTCATAAATCATCATCATCATCATTCCACACACTTGTCTTCCTCACTGAGTCCCTTTTCACTCCATTTACTTCCATTGTTCAAGTATTTTTTTATTCTTTTATTTGTTCATTTGTGTCTCTTTGTTTACTGCTATATGCTGAGAGTTTAGGACCATTTGAAACACTTGGTAGGTGTTTGTTATTCAAAAGACAACTAGTTATGTATTTTAATAGAACCAATAAGGAATATCTGGTAAATAAAGGAAAGAAAAAAGCATCAGAGATGAAGAGTAGAAAAGGCATGGGTTTTGAAGTTAGATAAATGTCAGATTAAAATATTTTTCAATCCTTCTGTTCCTCATTTTCAAAACAGGGAATGATATATATCATGCATGGAATTTATGAAAAGCAAATGAAATTATTTTCAAAAATAGTTGACAAACTGGTATACTGTTCTTAGTAAATCTGGTAATGAACAACGCAAGAATTACGATAACAGCAAGATACAATATGATTTACCATAATTCCAGTACTTAGATATGACATTTGAATATTTCCATTTCTATTACTTTTTTTCTCTATCAATATTTTTTGGCTTGGCAAACAGCATTCCATAAGCAAATATATTCTTCACTTAAAATTTTAAGTATAGACTCAAGATATTTTTTAATACTCAAGATATGTACTATAAAATCTTGTTGAAAATTTTGGAGATTTCTAATTTTTATTATAAAAGAGGAAATACTTTTATGAAATGTTTTATTCTGATAGAAAAACACAAGAATGCCTGTTTTGTGCAATATGTACAGTTTTAACTATCAGTTGCAAAAGGTTTCCTAATGAGCAAACTTGCATTACTATGTTTTGTTAGTATTTTGAATATATTTCAAATATTATTACTTATCTATATTGTTTTTTTAGTGAATAGGCTGTTCATGTCTTTTGCCAAAATGCTTTTTCTAATTTATTTTTATGTACCCATTGTATTAAAAATATCAACCTTTTATCTTAATTTGATTTAAATAATTTTTTATTTTATTGGATGTTTTTAAATTATATTTTCAATATTTAGAAACTTAAATTATATGCAGTTTCATCTATTATAATTGTATTCTTCTTTGTTATGTATCCCACGGCATTAAATGTCCAAAGCTCATACCAATTCAAAAAAAGTCCAGGTTTACTGACGTGTAACATGAAGAAAAAATCTGATTGGTTTACCTATTTTTTTCTTTAAAAATACTTTCATGTCAATGTTGATGCATCATACGTCAAATGTCATTCCTTTTTTTACAGTTTTCTGTAATAGTTTGAAGTTTAATTTTATATTACAATTAAATGTTTAATCATAGGATTTATTTTGATTGTTAGAATAAGGTGAGGACTTATTTTTGTTATCTTTATAATCAGTTTTTCCATGTCACCTTGTTATTCATTCTTTTTTTTACAATCATATGTGGAAAATGATATAGATATTTCATGCATTTTTATATTCACTTTTTAGTTCAGTATTCAAGGATTGTAACAGTAATAATTAAAATAACTAAGCAGTGTGGGATAATAACAGTTTTGCCTACTTCAACTGGGAAAATGTCTAATTAGATTCCCTAGAAAATATACAGCCATTATCCTAATCAGAAAGGCTCAAAATGTCGAAGACACTTTTGACTCATATTTTTTGCTCATTATCTACATTCACACAGTTTTAAAATTTTTAAGTCCTTCATAAGGAATATTTTTCAAACTGATCAATAAATTCCATCCATTCTCTTTGTCACTTCTGATTTAGATTTCCTTATGTCTTAACAGAATAGGGATAATATAGCCTCTTACTATTTTCCTGATATCTTTTCTCTCCGTACTCCAATCTTTTATTCTCAATGCTGCTACCTTTTCTTTTAACATGGATTTCTGATTATATTATTTTTTTACTGAAATGTACTTACCAGTACTGCCTTGCTCACTGAATTTATTTGAAGTTTTAAAAGTTGGACCATACACACCTCAATCCCCATTCTAGATGGCAACATAATATTGATCCAGTTTTAACTTCCATTGTGACCTAGGTCAAACTGATTTTTTCTCTTTTTGTTCTTCATTTTTCTAAAATGTTTATACCTTCCCATTTTCCTGTTCTATGAAATCCCTTTCCAAACGCTCATTATCTGTTTAATCACAGTTTGTCATCTCCTATAATTTTTCCTAACTCAGTTATAATAATCTCTTTTAGCTTCCTCCAGAGCATATATATATATTTTTAATTTTATTGTGACACTGTTATTTCAGCTTGTTTTATGGGCACTTGATATTTTCTTTTTATCTTCAATTGTAAGTAATTTGGGTATAATGCTGAACATTAGCTGTTTATTCTAAAACTTTTAAATAATTTCATTATAATATGTTTAGCAAAAAATAAATATCTAGTGTATGCATTCCAAAATCATATTTTTCTTGTTTAAGTTTAATTAGAATCTTTATTTTTCCTAAAAAACAAAATTTTGAAAATTCTGTTACACTCCTAGTGTTCTAATTTTAAGAAAAAAATCAAATAAATGATATAGTATTTGTAATGATTACAAAATTTTAAAATTTATACTAATGCAGCAAAAATGTTTATACAAATAAATAAGGAAAAGTAAACAGTAGGTCAAAGTGTTCTAATAAATATTTAATAATATGTGTAGCCTATCTGAGGATTGTTTGAACTCATAGTATAAAAGTTGCATGCACATTTTCAGTATAAAGAGCAAAGCATTTGATTGTTTTAGCCCTTATTAGTTGTAGTAGAGCTCATTTAAACAAAGCCATTTCAATATGGAAAATGAAGACAATAATTAAAGAAGAACAGGGACTTTTAAAGATATGTCAGGGGAGGGGAGAGATAAATCAGAAGACCATACAGGATTTTTAGGGCAGTAAAAATACTCTTTATGCTATTATAATGATTGATATATGTAATTATACATTTGTCCAAACCCATAGAATGTACAATACCAGGAGTTAACCCTAAGGTAAATTATGAGCTTTGAGTGATTATGATGTGTCAGTGTAGGTTCATCCTTGCTAAAAAAAAAACAATCTACTAATTCTGGTGAGTGATGCTGATAGTAGGGCAGGTTATGTATGTGCAGGGGCAGGGAGTATATGGGAAATTTCTGTCCCTCCCTCTCAATTTTGTTGTAAACCTAAAACTGCTCTAAAAAAATCTTTAATGAAAAAGAAGTATGCCAAAATAAAGCATTTCAAAAGCCAAATATCTCTCAAGCTGTCTTAGTAAAGTATTATTAATTACAGTGAATCAGAGAAAAAACATTTGTTTATAAATATATAAACATTTATAAATTGCATTGGAATTTTAATTCATAAAACTAATTTTTTTATAATTTAGATATTACAGTGAATCAGAGAAAATCATTTGTTTATAAATATATACACATTTATAAATTGCATTGGAATTTTAATTCATAAAACTAATTTTTTTATAATTTAGATATGGTCAAATATATTTTTGAAATTTTCTACTGTGAATATTCTAATTCTGATATTCCAAAAAGTTGAGATAAATAAGCAAATAAATCTTGATATTATTTCAATTTAATTACAAGGTCATCATCAAATATGTGTATTGCTACGCTTCTAGGTCTATATATTTAAAGTAGTTTCTGCTTCATTTTTGTTAGAAATGTTATATGCATCACATATGCTATCAACATCTGGTTTTCAAATCTCAAATAGATCAAGTATGTTTACCATGCAATATATCAAGGAAAACTGATTCATACACATGATTATTCATTTCCATTTAGTAGTGCTGTGGTTATATGAAATATGTGGTTCAAGTTAAATGTCATATTTTTTTCAACTTCTAATCTCTAAAACAACTCTATTGAAATAATAGTGAAAAGGAATTATGTTTTCCAAAGCTCAGAGTAAGAAATTTATATCAATACGATTTTCAATAATTCAATATCCACACAAAAAGAGAGTTTTGGGCTGCAACCTAGAGAGGAAGGCGTTATAATCCAGATATGTCCCTGGAGTGTTTGCAATGGAAATGAAAGCAGAGTCATAGGGAGACTGAATACAGAGTCTTGAGGAAGAAATTCATGAAAAGTAAGACAGATAGAAAGGTGAGTAATTGAAGATTAACTGAATAAAACAACCTCTTCAATCCTCATCTAGTCTTTTACCCTTAAACTCACACCATGTATCCACTGACTCTTCTAAAACTAATTCATCAAGATTCCTCAGAAGGTTCAACATTTCCATTGTTTGCTGGTATCCTACGATTCAAGACCCCTTATTTAGGCTTCTATCTGTCAACACAACCTAAAGTCAAGTCTGTTCATTAATATTGTCCAATTCGTGGCACAGATACCTCTGCAAGTAGGTGAAAAATTATTGCTCTTGAAATACATGGGTGCTGTGTTACTTAGACATAAGCAAGTTAAAAGCAAAAACAAAAAACCTGACCCCTACATTAAACTACACATGCAAATAAGTAGTTTGAGATTATTGATAAATCTAATACAAATGTTGAGATAAAAAAGCTAGAGAAAGAAAAGAAAGAGTAATATCTTTATGACTTGTATCTTCAACAAGACACAAAAATCACTATTGATCCATTGACCTATATTACAATTATGGAGTTCTGTTCATCAAAAGATACATTAAGAGTGTGAAACTATAAGCAGTGCACTGGGAGAAGGTATGTGTAATATTAATAACCAATCAAAACTCACATCCAGAGTACACACTGTATACATGTTTCTTTATCTTATTCCAAAACCATATTGTCTTAATTGTTGTATCTTTATACTATGTATTGATCTCTGATACCATGAGTTCTTAAATTTGTTTTTATTTATGATTGTTAGGCTTTTATGGGTCTTTTATATTTTACACATTAATTTTAGGATCAACTTATTTCTAAAAAACATTCTGAGATTCTACTTGGACTTATATTAACTCTGCATAGCAATCTGAGGTGAGTTGACATCTTGTTACTGAGAGTGGTACTAGAGGAACAGAATCTTAGGATGAGTTTTCTGAATTGATTCTGGGTCCCTGGAATTGTTCTCTAATCTGTTTAGACTTAAATGCAGTAATGACTCTATTTCCACTATTAAGGAGAGTACTGATAGTCCATGATGTCATGTGCAATAGAAAAATGCAAAATATTACCATTGGACACTCCTAATCAAATCTTATAAGAGGAAATTCTCCCTCCAGACTGCCATCAGACTTGAGGTGCGACATCATCTCTTCTTGGATCTCTAGCCTGCCGAACTGCTCTGCAGATTTCAGACTTGTCAATTCCCATAATCATGTGAGTCAGTTCCTTAAAATCTCTCTCTCTCAAATTATGTATACATATTATGTATCATATATAAATTCATATATCTTATTGTTTCTATTTCTCTGGAGAACCCTGATTAATAGAGAGTTTTAATCTTCCAGTGCATAAATATATAAATCCAATATCTCTCCATTTCTGTAGGCCTTCTTTAATTTTTCTCCAATACTTTGTAGTTTTAATGTAGAGATCTAGCACATTTTTGTTAGTTTTATAAATTAATGATACCTTTCTAATTGTTAGCTCTTAATACAAAGAAAGGCAAATATTTTTGTATATTGCTCAGTGACTTAGCTAAATTGACATTAATTTTAAAACTTTGTAGATTCTATTGAATTATTTTATTACAAAATAATTTCATTTGTAATGGAAGCTTAAATACTCATTCTTCTTTTTCAGTTTTTATACGTGTTTTTCTTCTTCCTTCATGGCATTCAGTATAATTTGAATAGAAGTAATAATCAACATCTTGTCTTGTTCATGAACTCAGGGGGATAGTGTTCAGTATTTCACAAGTATGATATTTGCTATAAGCTACCTTTATATTTATTCTCTTTATTAAATTAAGGATGTACCACTCTATTCTTACATTTTCTTTATGAACAAGTGTTTATTTTGGTCAGCTGTTTATCTGCCTATTGAAATGTGCATTTTTTTTCATTTATCTATTGATGGGATTAATTGCCTTGATTCATTTTTATTATTATTCTACACGTCTGGATTTAATTTTTTAATTATTTTGTTCTGAACTTTTATGGCTAGTTTATGGAAGGTATTGCCCTATAATTTTATTTTTTTGTAATGTCCTTTTTCAAGTTTGATTTATGAGGCCTGAATTTTGCGTGGTCTCATAAGATAAAGTAGAAACTACTCTCTTTTTATTTATTATCTAGAAGAGATTGTATAAAATTGATAATATTTAGTCCTCAAAGGTTAAGGAAGAATTGACCCTTCTGTGCCTGTAATTGTTTTGCAGAAAGTTTTTAGATGTAGATAAAATTTTTATAAAAGATATGTAACAATTCAGTTTTTCTATTTCTTTATGTGCTATTTTGGTAAGTTGGAATTTTAAGGACTTAGTTCTTTTCATGTAAAATGTGAAATTTATTGGACGGAGTTGCTTATCAGATATTCTTACCATCTTTTTAACATAAGACTCTATTTTGATGGTTCTTTTTTCATTCCTGATATTGATAGCCTGTGTTTTCTTTCTTTTTTTTTTTTTCTTTTTTTTAACTTGAACAATTTTCTGGGGGTTTATTATTTTATTAATTTTTTAAGAACAAACTTTTTAATTTCTGAGATTTTTCTTATAGGTTTACTTTCCTTTTCTTCCTCCTACCTTCTTTGATTTTAACGTGCTATTTTATTTTGCCTTTTTACATTGATTTTCTACTGGAAATCTTGTATTTTAAATACTAGAATCAAAGCTCTAAATTTACTTATAAATACTTCTTTAGCTACATTGCACTAGTTGAAACTATTTTCTTATTTCCATTGCAAATCCTTCTTTATCCTTATATCATTTATGTTCCCAGGAAATAAATATTAAATTATTATTGGGCAGTGTTTGCATTTTGTCCACACACACACACACACACACACACACACACACACACACACACATTTAAATATAAGTGCTGTTGTTTAGGAGTTTGCAATTTTAGAACAGTAAAAATCATATCCTGGATTAGTTCCACAGAGTAAATGAAGACATATGTTTACACTTATACTTGCATTATAGGGAAACAGAATTATATGTATATTGAGTAGACAATATGTAGTTGTTCTACTAAAGTTTGACATAGTGACAGATTTAATTAATTTTAAATATATTAATAATTTTTCCTGAAAATTTATATTAAGAAATGTTTTAGAGACTTTTCATCCATTGCAGAATTCTTCTTACCTTTTAGTTGGGCTTATAGGCATTGTGAAATCTTGGCAGAACATTTTATAGTTGAAAGATTTCAATCTCTGAGAGGATTACATGGCAGATGGCAATGTAAAGGAACTACTCAACTATCTGAGTGCTGTGTTTACATAGCCATCTGCTGGATATTCCTTCCCCTGGGCTTCACAATTTACTTGGAGACTAGGAAGGATGCTTACAGATTCAAAGTGTTTTAGGATCCAAGTACTAATATGTGTGTATATATATATATATATATGAAATATATATATATATGAAATATTGAGGAAAGTATTTTTGTTGCTATGTAGCTGGTTCCTAATTTTAAATGGTTGCATAAGACATTTTATTGAATTTTCTAAATAGATACATGTCCAATGTCTCATTTAGTCTTTCAACTGAAAAACTTGAAGTAGAATCTACCAGTATTAAATCTTAGTCCAGTAAATTTCCCTGCAATGTATTTAAGATTACATTTGGAAAATTAATGTTTTATAGATGAATATATTAGATGCATATTTTGTAGAGCAGTATATTTAATTAATAAAATAATAAAAATAATTTACAAGGAGAAATTAAACCAATAGGTTGAGACATAATTGAAATATTGTTTCAGAAATTCTTTTGATTTACCATATTTTTGTTTTCTTTTTCTATATCTCCCTCCCTTATTGAGTTTCTGAGTAAAATACAAATTCAGTTATCAATCACTCACATGGGAACTGTTATTTAAATTGGAAAATATTTATTCAAATACACATATTCTTGGAAATAGAAAATCCATAACTGTGTATTGACCTTATACTAAAATAATACTCTAAAATACCTTTGACCCTTTTAAAAAGTTTACAAACTCTTATCTGTGGTAATTGAGTTAGAGTTTTCTGTCATTACTGTAGTGATTGAAAGTTTTTGATATATAATTTTCCCTTCTTTATGATTGAAAGTTTTCTGATATTAATGAAATTCTGGAAAATTATTTCAAACTATAAAAATTAACATTTTTATGTCTTAAATTATCATATTACTAAAGTAAAACAGAATTTTGTGGGATATATTTGAGATAGACATTTTCACCAATGATAAATATGGAGAACAACAAACACTCACTGAAGAAAAGACAGTATGTTTTCTGTAAAGTTCAGGATGGCACTCCTCGTAAATTGAGATGCCCAAGGAGTTAGTCCAGCCTTATTTCTAGGTCAATAGATGACTTATTTAAAGGGTCTAAGATGAGTTATACATAAGTCTTTTCTGAATAAAATGAACATGTAAGATTAATAGTTTGTAGGAAAGTTAATTTGTAAATATGAAAGTAGCCTGCTCCTCTGTAGACCAGTTTGAGTAATACCATCATATAAAATTTTTACTTGAATACTTTGTGTTAGCAATTATTGATGTACTCAATGTCTAAAGTTGTTTTCTGATAGAGAATCATCTTACTGAAGCTCCTGGAATGCTCTCATGGGTTTAATCCCCCATCTCTGAAGACCGAAATCCTCTAGTTTACCCATTTTTGCCAAGTAATTAATACTCTTCTGATCTTTGGTAAAGAATTAGTTCCAGTTAGTAGCTTGAGGAATCCAAAAGGAACTGTCTTAATACTAAGTTGTCTGATTTCATAAAGTAATGCTGCTGGGGGAAATAAGATTGTTTATGTGCCATAAGAAAAAAAAAAACAGTAACTATTTTAACAAGTAAAAAATTTAAATAGTCTTCTTTATTCCAGCTGTACTTGAAATTCAGGTAATAAATGTACTTTAAAATAGAGTAAATTGTCTTATTGTTCGTTAAATTGTGAAGTAAGAAAGACATGAAGATGTCATTCTTAATTAGATATCTGGTGTGTTCATTTAGAAAACTCTATTGGTCTTTAGCATTCCTTGGTTAGTATATGTGATCAATGCTTCAGAAATGTTTCCTAGGAAATTTATGTTTTTCTCACCTTATATAAGCTGCACTGTGTTTAAATAGTATTGTAATACATTTTATGCAGTATTATTTATAGGTAGCCTAATCAACTCAAGTGACTTCTTTAGTTATTCCACTGGAAAGTTGCAACTGGAAATCAGCAATATTTAATCTTAGTTAATTTCCCTACAAGTGCATTTAAATATTTGAATGTGCATTTTGAAAAGGGGCATTTCAGAGATGAATATATGTAAATTATATATATTTATATATATAAAAATAATTTAGAAGATAACATTAAGCCAGAAGAGATGAAGCACATAATATTGTCTCAACTTTTTGTTCACTTCTTTACTTTTTTGTTTCTTTGTATTTTACCCCCATCTCAGGTTGATTTTTTCCAATAACTCAGTGTTGTTGTCATCTACTCAGATGCTAACTACATTATGAATATTGTGTATGCTCATATTATTAGTATTGTGTGTTAATATTTTAATATTGTATATAGTTTATTAATAATAATGATATACTTCATTTTCTTGGCTACAGTCAAAACTTCTAGAGATGCCCACTCAATGTTTTTTCTTTATCTTCACTGCACATCTAGGGATATAGTATGTGTTCAATAACGTATTTATTGAATTGAACTGTTTGAGGTGGTAAGTAATACAAGGTTTCTTCATTAGCCATTCACCACAAGAATTTGAAAATTCCACAGTTGCTTAAGCAATTAAATCAAGGAAGAAAACAACAAGAAAAACCAGGTTTAACAGTACAGTCATAATTATAGCTAATCTTAGGCAGGGGGATGTTTGAGACTACAGGTACTCTAAGTAATGCACACTGTTCTAGTGGCATCCATGAGGTGAAAAGTTCCTACATCCCTATTCATTCTATTTATTTTCATCAAATGTTGAAATACCCAGGGACCCTATGAGGGTATCCTCCCTTTTTTGGTAATTTTTTGGCTAATCTGAATATATAGTGATTCCTGAGTATCAAAATAACTGTCTTAATTGAAAGATGACATTATAAATATGCAATGTTTTGGGAAGGCAAATAAAGCAAAGGAACTAAGTTACTTGGTACCCACAGACGTCAGACGCTACCTCCTTACTTTCTAGGACTCTGTTAGAGGAAGCAAAAGAGACCCCTGATTTAAGTGAACTCGCAATCCATTAATTTGCTAAAATCCTAACTCAATATTAAAACAGAAAAATGATTACAGTTTGTCGTAGAATTCTTAGATAAACAATTACTGACAGTTTGCTATTAAACTCAAATTCAAATTGTTGTGTAGTCAGTCATTTTTATACTTACATTTTCAACCGAAAGTATATATTAAAGAAGGAAAGATATGTCCATGTATTTTAAATGATGATTCTCTGATTAAATTGTTCCCATATTAATGAATTCCATGTATTGTCTTTCTATGTTATTCTTCTGAAACTTATACAGTATTATATGCCTTTTCAGTGATGATTTAAAAACTAGAACTGTTTATAATTCTATTATGTGAATTTCACTACTAGGGATTGCCCATTTATCGAAATCCCTTTTCAGAGATAATTGAACCTAACTTTGATATTTGACATTTTCATTTCCTAGAAGATATAACCTTTATCCTTTATGCTAAGGCAGGTTGAAGGTGATATATATGACAGCCTTATTCCTTATCTTAGATGAAATAGGAAACTACAGGTTCAATTTCAAGGTGACTGTGCAATAAGAGATATTGCATTCTGTTGGGAAACAGAGAGATTAAAAAGTTATTGAATAAAATATAATGTGTCCATCTGGCCTTGTTTACTGATATTTGATGTATGTTAACAAAGAGAAGTTTTGTTAAATGCAAATTGGAAACAATTTTAGCTATAGATATACTGAAATCATTATTTTTAAAACTCTTTAATAACAGGGAAAACCAGTTTTGGGGAGGTTCTCTTTAAGAAAAATAAATACAGAATTTAAATTACAAAAGTGTATATAAATATGAATATTTAAAATGAAGTGACATAAATTACAAATGGTAAAAAGGTAACAAATACCACAAACCTCACAAAATCCATAAACGTAAGAAATATGGATTATTTAATAGCTTTCTATATCTCTAAAATACTTTTTTACTATTTTGACAAAATGTTATTAGATATTATATTATCTATAGAGAAAAGAGACACATAACTTATATCTTCCTCTAGCATGGATGATCAAAAAAAATTTTTTATTAGTAGTAAATTAGAAAAGTATTTTTCAACCTCACAACACATTATTAATAATTTAATGCAAATTGTTAAGACTTATGCAGGTTTGGAAAAAATCTATAAAGTTTCTTTCATACATAGACTGTAATATTTGGAAAAGATTCCCATATTCTATTTTCTGACTTGCTCTATTTCAAATCTCATCTATCTTTCACAACCTGCATTATCTGTGTCCTGGGTAGTAACATCTACTGATTTTATGTTTTACTGAGTGATAAGGATTAATTTCTCTAAAATTCTTCCTCTGTAGGAAAGGAGCAAGTCGCTTAAAAAGCACCAAGGCAACCAACTAGTCCTTGCCAACCATGACACATGAATGTTGGTACCTCTACCTTACACTTTATCTCTAATTTTGCCAGGAGATAAGGAGATGTGGCAAATTCTACCACTATCTTGTCAGAATATCTGCAAGGCACCAACCCCTGATCACAACACAAGAGTGGTGCTATCGCCAATCACGTACTAAGTAGGCAGGATGGGGGAAAACCAAGTTTCTATCAGGCCATATTTCTCTTGCATTCTTACCCATTCTCTCAACAGCAAGAAAAGCCAATACTTCCCAGTCATGCCACTTAAGATGCATATATCTCAATGTTTGAGATCACTCACCCAGAGTCCTATTTTGATTTGCCAGATTGTTATGGTCGAGAGTGGGTTAACTGCTACTCATCCGGTGTCCATAAGTTTTCTCCATTGAATGCCACTCCAGGATGCAAGGTGTGTGTGCTGCTTGGTCATCTGTTTTATTTGGGTCATACCTATGATTTCAGCGTTGTCTTTGATGACTTGGATAGGGAAAAGAATCTTCAGTTAGCAGTAAATAACAGTTTTACATAAAAAATTAACTTTTAAAATAAAGAGCCCATCATTTTTGTACAAAAGTAATATAATATGAAATAATTGTAATACTGACTTCTGAATGAATTGCTTCCACCAAAGAATCTACTCATTCATTCAAATATTGTTATTCCCAGGGCACCATGATACACACAGTAATTATCAACAAGTTGCCTGCTTTCTTGAACTTTGATTCTATTGGAGGGATACAGAAAATAAATATATGTAATGTAATATATGTTGATATGAAGTTAAGTGAAGCAGGATAAGAAGATATAGTAAGGCAGAATAGGTAATGGAGTATATATGAACTGACAGTGATATTGAAGGTAACTCACATGTTAAAGTGAATAGTCAAATGGTAAATAAATAATTTACAGTTCTGTTCAAAGTTGCTAGTTTTTCTGCTGGCAAAATTAGAGTGTTTCATGAGGTAAAACTTTAGTTTCCTAAATTGTGTTTTTGTTTTATTTTTTACATGCCTTCTGTTTTATTTTTTATTGAGGTATAATTGACAAATTACATTATTACAGTTGTACAACATAATGATTTGATCGCCACAAAATGTCTAGTTAACAGTACTGTAGTCTAATAGTTAATAATGTCTTGTTAACATCTGTCAATGAACATATTTACAATTTTTTGGCTTAATTTGTTTTTAATTGTATATTCAAACGAACAGTTTTGGAAGATAGAAATATATTTTTGGAAATGCACTTTTGATATTAAGAATAGGAAGTATGATTCCATATATATTTGTTTGCTATACACACTTCTAAATAATAATTCATATATAATTTTAAAATATCTGTAAAGAAGCAGTGAAAATATCAGAATACTTTTGAAAGGTATTTCAAATCCATAATAGAAGACTTCTATTATTTGGTCTTTTCTATTTTACCCCAAAGTGGCTTCAAGTAGTTTCTGCATACTCTAGGTCTTTCTCACATCATTAGTCTAGAGCTACTGCTGAGAAGTAGCATTATAATATCAGTTTCCACTGAGAGGCTATTTACACCACTGGAAATTATGGAAATTTGGAAGTAGTGACAGGTGTTTCGAAAAACTCTTCTGAACTATCATGTTTTCCTGCTTGGTGATGTTCAAAGCTAGTGCTTTTAGTTTTCATAATATGTTAAGAACAGTATTTATTGGTTTATTAGACCCATGATATCAATTAAAATATAGTCTACCAAATGTCAATATAAGTAAATACTAAGATAAGAGTAATAAGTATTGGGAGAAAATGTGGGGAATGGGTACAGGAGAATGAGTTTCTAACACATTAAAACTGCAGTTTCAGAAATGAGGTTGATGAAACAGTGAGGATAATAACCTGAGAATTCCTGTAAAAGTTTAAAAAAAAAAAAAAAGCATAGTTAAAAACTAGGCTTTGAAAAACAAGTGCCCAATGACTCAGAAACACTGCTTTTTGTATATATGCCTGGGGTTATAATTATAAAACTCTCGTATGTATCAGTGAGTGCTATGGTACTATTTTAATTGGAAGATGGTCTGTTTACTTCACTTTAAGTTATTAATTTCAAGTCCTTATATATCTATTCTATAAGAAGGTAAACAGCAATAATTATAGCTGAATAAAAGTAATTCTTAGAAGCAACTGTCTATTTATTATCACAAAGATAAAAATCCCCTCAATAGAAATGAATTTGGCCAATGTGAGGAATATCAATCTATTTAAAGGCCCTTGGGAGGTCACAGAAAGAAGACTGCACCCTAATGATTTTTATTTTGACTAAATAAACAGAATATAAAAACATGACCAGTATAAAGCTCAAACCACTGACATGTTAATTACAATATGCAGATCACAAACACAGCTAAGGTCCTACTTCACTAAGAATTGTAATATTTGATATATTGTTCAATATGGGTAAAAAATTTATAAAAACCCACAAGAGAGTGTAAGTGGCTTAAACTTCACAATCTATACAAGTGGGGGTGTTGCTACATAAATTATAATCCTCTGCAATTTGTTCTTTTTAAAAATTACATCATGAAATGACAAATATGTAGAATGCTTGGCAAAACTTTGTAATCAGTAATACCTAGTTGTCCAAATGTGACATTTTCAGCGTTGCATGAATTGAAGTATAAGCCCTCGAATTTCCTGAGATCATGAGATTTATCAAATAGGTAAACTGAGTCAGCATTATCGAGATGCTCTGTACAGAAATTACACAGGTCAGCTTAGATATCACGCTCAAAAGGGTCGAATCAACCTATATTCTCCACATTTAGTAAGAGAACACGAATGACCTTGAGAGGCTTAGTAGTTCCGAACTGATTAGGATGAAGTCCAGGAATTACTGTTAAGAGTTCTTAGGATCTGACATCAGCTGTGCTTGAGTATTCACCTCTGGGACAAGGAGATTGTTAAATTGGATTTGAAAATTCAAAAATTAATCAGATAAATTTAGGTTAATGGTAGTCCATCTAATTTCCTGTGCTGTTTGGTTTTGTTAAGGGAGGTATTGGCTTTTTGACCTCGACAAACTTTCTTATATTTCATCATATATACTTGTCAGAAAAAATTTGTCAGGCTCTGCAAATGTTTATTTGCCTCTCAGGCTGTATTGCAGATGCCCTAATTCCCTAGGAGAATATGTATTCATTTCTCTTTTGTTATCAATCTTATGTCTAACAAATGCTATATTTCTAGAAGATGCTATGCTGGACATTCTGTGACTTGCACGTAGCATGAAGTAAAGTAATACACTGTTCAGAACACTATCATTTGCACACTTTGACAGAAACATAATTATTGCAACTCTAAGTATATTAGATTCCTTAATGGAAGAACTTTTCCAAAGTCAACAGCAGCATATTTAAAATTCAATAAGAAAAACTGCTTAAATGCCTGAATACGTGAAAAACTTCAGTTTTTTTTTAAGGAAGTTTTGAATTTAACTAAACTTTTCATTTTAAGTGTTTATATTTTTAGAAAGCCAAAATTGATTGACCAGTGCTACATTTCACAATGAATATCTTAGGGATGTGCATTCTTTGATTACTTGTTAGGTTTTATTTTTAGACTTTAACAGCTCTCACTCCCTGTTTTTCAGAGTTACAATTAACTCTCATTTGTAACAGCAAACCTGCTCTCTCATTGGCCTTATACTTCACTCTTTCCAAATATGCTCATGATCTATCTAATCATAGAATGCTACAGAGACCTGTGAGAATTTCCTTAAATTTTGTGTCTGAAAATACTGGTCAGTTGATTTATTATTTTCCTTTTGTGCTAGGAATAGAATAGATTATATGAAGATCTGAGTTAAAATATGGTTTTTGGCTATCCATGCTTTCACCTGAAATTTGTATGAAAATCTCCCTCTTGACAGTGGTAGATAATGTATATAAAGTGGACTGTGATCTGTCCTTTGGGTCATTATATTTAAATCTTTTTTCCTTAAAAATATCCAAAAACATATAATTAATATTTCTTGCTTTTGAAAGCTCCTTGGCACAAAACAGAAACAACTTTGGGAAAGTGCTGCCAGTGCTAAGACTGTGATGATAAAGATGAATTCAAGGACTAACTCACAAGGACTGCCTTCTAAATACAGTTACCTGCTCCCCAAGCTCAAGTCTTCATAATAGCATCACAAATTTAAATGGTACTCTTTTATTTTTCAGAGAACTCAAGGAATTTTTACAAAGATTATTGAGAATATTCTTATTCAATCTCCCAGCATCTCTATGGGTATGAGTTCTCTTATTATTCCTATTTTGCAAATAGCTAAGGTGGTTGTAGCCTGCATGTTTAAACAAAGTCCTTCTCTGAGCTTTTAAGAATGTTCGAGGGATAACTATATAATGGAGACCTTAGAGTTTAGTTTCCTGGGGTCTTGCCCTTCCTATTCATTCCTCATTTCTTTTTGAAGAATTGAGTAGATTCTATTACAAAAGCATTTGAAAATAGAATGCTTCTACCACAACACAACCTTCTTGAGTGCAATGTATTATTCAACCTTATTCAATAAAATACGACATAATATGGGACTTTTGTGAAACCAGTAACTATGCTAAGAATAGCTTTTAGGGAGGAAAAAAAAGAGAAATTTTTCCTCAACTTAAACCTGCTTAAAAAATAACAATAAAAAACCCAACAACCTTGAAAGCTAGTGTCAGAGGCTGCGTTTAAGAAACTAAAAGGCAGGGGGCTTCCCTGGTGGCGCAGTGGTTGAGAGTCCGCCTGCCGATGCAGGGGACGCGGGTTCGTGCCCCGGTCCGGGAAGATCCCACATGCCGTGGAGCTGCTGGGCCCGTGGCCCGTGGTCCGTGGGCCATGGCCGCTGAGCCTGCGCGTCCGGAGCATGTACTCCGCAACGGGAGAGGCCACAACAGTGAGAGGCCCGCGTACCGGTGTACGTCACATAGTCACGTGAAGTAAAAGGGACCATACAGGGACTTTAACGTCATTTATATAAAGCTGTGACTCCTGTCAACTCTACTGAAAGATGCACAGATTCTCTCAGATACAAGTGGCTTTTTAGCAACATTGACATATTTTTATTCACCTCTTTGACAAAGATGGCAAATTGTTTAGTGTGATGAAGAGCACAGTATACCCATTGCTACCATTCCTGTTATTCTTTACAAATAATTTCATGATGAAATAAAACAGTTGTAAGGGGAGGGAAGCAAGCTTAGGCTACAGTGATGCTACCAAGCTACTTCATTCTGACTAAAAATTTCAAGCTGGACAAAAGGAGTGTATTACCTGAGGAAAATACATAATATTCTAATATATTAATTTTAAACTGAGGCTTTTCACACAAAAAAAGTGAAATTGTTTTTGCTTTTTCCTACCTTACAAAGGGATTCTGACTATTATAACATTCAAGTGAGAAAGCAATAAATACAAACACACACATACTCATGAATTTGAAATATTTATTTTTTGCAGTTTGTCAAACATAACAGTGTGTAGTATCTGAAAAATGTTCAAAGACATACACTTTGAATTAAGACCAGGCTTTGGAAAGAGACAGATAAACATACATACATGCACACACATACACACACACAAACTCGTGCACATATTCACAGGTACACATATGTAAACACATAGAAAAATATTTCAGAACTAGAATAAAAATAAAGGCTGACAAAATAAATAGGGCCACAGATTGAAAGAAGCCTGTAATATCAACTCCAGAAGAGCAGGGACTTTGTTCTTTTCTTTGCCGTATGCCCAGAATCTAAAACAAGCACATATTTAATATACATTTGGTGAACGAAAGAAAAAGGGTAGAAAGAAGAAACCAGCCCGTATTTCTATACAATGAGATACTGCCTGTAAATACTGCCAGTAATGGGGCTCAGTACTATGCATGGTCCATATTACTCTTGTTTTGAGAAATCATAGAAAATACTACAGGTTTTCAGAAAGAAATAAGGAAATGCAATACCTCGGAAAACTGAACTCTGAACTTTACATGATAGGCAGTTCTGAAAACCTTGAGAAAGGTTTTACTTAAATACACCAACCACAGCAACCTTAAACATTTGCAAAACAAACATAATCAACAATACTACAATTTTTAATGAAATAAATAGTGAATATTTTATTAATTTATTTTGTTTTCAAATGAACAGGCAACCAAAAAGTCTTTCATTTATCACGTTTGTTAATGTCCTCAACATACACATGACATTATAATATTAAACATATTAGGGAATTTTTAAATTTGAAACTATGTCATTAGATTCAACATGTGGGTAACTGCTAAATTGAGGTGGAGCAAAAGTTTATTTTTATCAATTTGTGTGCCATGCATTAATAGTAAAATAAATATCATGGAATTCTATGTAAATTGCATAGCAGTAAAAGACTATTCTTTTGCTTGTTCTTATAAAACATTTCCTTGAATATTTGCTTTATAAAAATTCCTACTTGTATGAATTGATTAAAGCAAATATTCAGATTTGTATAATCAATTATTTTTGGATTTGAGATATCCTATGTTAACTGAATTAGTGATCTGTAACTTTGTTGCATTCTCTCACTCTGACTCCAGGTTTAATCTTGAGACTTGCTTTGGAAATTGAATATTAGCAGACACAATGCCAGAAAAGTCTTGGGAGATTACTTGCATGTTCTTGCTTGCTCTCTTGTGCCTCTGCAGTCACCTTGAGAACACACGCAGTCTAGTCGGCTGGAGGGCAAGGTAGAAAATATCAGAGTCAAGCTGCCCCAGTTGTCCCAGCCAATGCCAGCTTAGATCCACTGACAGCCAGACACATTGTTCAATCACAGCTAAGACTAGCACCTAGAAAACTGCACCAGATAAGTAGACAATTTATTGTTTATGCCACTGTGGTCTTATGAGGGCTTGTTTTTCTGTTCTTGTTATTTTTATGTTGCTCTGTTGTGTCAACTGATAATGGATATCAAAGTAGTCACACACAAAAAGTTTGGTGTTGATTTTATTTTATTTGCATGTTTCTTCCTTCTTTCAGGAATTTGCTAACCTTATACTATTAAATTATGAATACAGCATTTTTCTAAAGAACTTGGTGATAATTAATTCAAGCTCGATTCACTTCTATTAAACTATCTGAAAAAAACACTGGCTATGAGAGAATCGGTAGTGTCCTTTCTGTGTCCTCATGGTGAACCAAAATTTGACCTCATCAGCTATTCTGTTGATGCCCCAGATTAATTCTCTGAAGTATTTTCCCTATGGCTTTCTCTTCAGTTTGTTCTCAAAGAGTTTTTAGTAATTCATTAGCAAAGAATAGAGAAAAATCTGCCTATTTTCACTTGTGGTGCCTGACTTTATCCTGGTAATTCTTGACCCCTTAAACTTGAAATCCATTGAAAAAATAAAAAAACATAAATAAAAGCTTCCCCTCTCCTTTTCCAAGGCTGTGTAATATAAAAATTTATCTGCTAACTCTAGCAGTATGCTAGGTCACTATAATTTCCTCCTAAAATATATATACATCTTTCTGAATTTCATGACTAATGCCATTTTCTAACCTTGAAATTTTGAAAATATGTGTACATTTTTCCTCAAAAAGTCAGGTTCAATACAATGGCCTAGTAAGTAATATAACTAAATTCTGAAATTGCAAGAAGTTATTAAATTATATGAACTTGAGAATCTGCTAGTGTATATATTCTTGTTCTATATACTGGGGTGTTGCAGGCAGTGGAAAAAATATGCACAAAATATGTGCATCCCGTGAACCTGTGAGTGTTATCTAATATGGCATGAAAAGGACTTTGCAAATGTGATTAAGGCAAGCATCTTGAAATAGGGAGATAATCTATTACTGATGTAATCACAAAGGTCCATTTTGGAGCGAGGCAAGAGCGTCAGAGTCAGAGGTGAAAGTATGCAATGTCAGAAACAGAGATTGGACTGATGCACTTGGAAGATGGAAGATGGGACTACAAGCCAAGGAATACAGAGAGTGACTAGAAGCTAAAAAAAGCAAGGAAGCAGCTTCTCTAATTAAAGCCTCCAGAACAAACCAACCTTGTTGACCCTTGGATTTTACCCCAATAAAACCAATTTGGTACTTCTGACCTATAGAATAAATTCACTAAATTAGTAGTACTTTAATTTGTTACAGCATCAATATAGAAGTAATACATGCATCTAGTGAGTTTATAAGTGTATCACCTGCTGTTTTAAGGCAGTGTTTAATTTTGTTTCTTTATTATTCTTCCAGGTCTTGTTTGCCTCTGCTTCTAACATTCCATGTTGTGTTCACAAATGTTTGGACTTGAAATCAATTCTTTTTAAATCCTTATGTTTATAAACTGATAAATATAATTTAGCGTCTCCTCACATGGCTGGATCATGGAGTTGTAACAATTGAGTCTGATCTAAATATGGTTCTTGAAGCTGCAAATAGTATTGCTGTAGCAGAAACTACCCTCATTATGTTAGCCCTTATTCAGCCCATTCAACTGGTATTCTTTCCACCCATTCAACTGGTCTCCTATAGATGTTTCCCCCCCTGCTCTTTCTTGCTTAATTGCACTCAAAATGATTGCCCTCTAGTTAGAGTTGTACTATGCACCTGATATTTACGTCTCCAAGACAACACTTCCTAACACTCATTTCCTTTGTGAGCATTCTTCATTCCAGAAAGAAGGTCATGGAGCGATAACCTTGAGGACCACCAGAACCTGTTCCAGAACCACCTAATGCCAGCCCTAATGATCTCAATGTCTCTAGGAGGAAAGAAGAATGCAAGACTATATCAGCCTGGATCCTTACCTACAGCTCTATTTTCCACCGTGAAACTATAAGACTCCTTCCTATTTCCCAGGAAGGGAGGCACAGTCTTGAGGGTGTTAGCCTGCTGTGGCCTCCTTTGCTTGGCAAGGTAATAAAGCTACTCTTTTCTGCTCCTCCAAAACTGTTTCCACGTTCCTATTCAGCACCAGTGAACAGAGGCCGGGTTTTCAGTAACTATTTCTTAGAGTTCTCCTAAGAAACAGGGTGACGGAGCTTCATTAGCCTCCTTGGGAGTAAACGTAAGGTTTAGGTTTGTTACATATTATAGTAGTTAAAAGATTATTGCCCTATTATTCATAGTTTTATTCCAATTCTTTTATGTACAAAGAAATTTCCTGTCCACATTTGCCATGAATTTGCTATTCCTACACATTTTATCTAGCAAAATTTTCTTTTGTCTGGAATGTACTTTAATCTTTCTTCAGATCACTCATCTTGATGTTATTATGTTGTTATTTAGCAAAGAAGCCGTGTTCTTCTACAGTATAAAATATTTTATGCATATTGACCATTTGTCTTCTCACCCTTATCTTTACTAAACCGGAGTTAAAAGTTTTCTGACTGAAATCATAAGCTTCTGTTTTCCCATACTTTTGTAGAGCCCTTTCTCACTAAACTTGCAAACTTGATTGCTTCCTTTTTTTGAGCAGAGCAAATTTTGGACAAAATGTTTTTATCAGCTTTCCAGCGAGATATGAATTGATCTTCTAAAAAACTATGCTATTGGCAGAAAACCAGAGGGGATCTCCCAGGGAGTCATTAGAGTTTAAAAAAATATTCAGTCATAAACTTTTTCAAATTTGAAATAATAAAACTTCACAACTAATCACATGTGATAAAGAGGTTATTTGGGGTAAATTTGCCCAGTCTCAAAACCTTAAACCTCTTCAAAAGTTCATATAACTGAAATTGTTCCATTTTTGGTAGGCTAAAATAATTTGAGTCCATGGGAATTCTCCAAGAATTAGCTGCATGTATATAGTAAAAGAAGATTTTCACCACACACAATGATTAATCCAAAGTCACTGCATGAAAATGCCTTTAGGTGAAAACAAAACATTGTCATTTATTTTATGTGTAGTAGTACTAAACATGAATGCAGAAAGAAGTGCCCTGCTTATACACTTATTTTATATGTTTTCCCTTGGATTATCTTTTAGTGCTTTGTTAACTTTCTAATTCAATGAAGGTGGATAAATTTATCAATGTTTCTAATATTCTCATTAATTATTCACACACAAATATTCCAGATAAAGGTTAAAATTAATAACTAGTATTGCCACTTTGCATTTTTGAAGTGTTTTATAATTTCTAACAAGACACTACCACCCCTTGGTTACCATGAATGTCAATATCACCACATTTCAAGTTTGCTGATGGAGTGGGGAAACCATCTTGACACATTCTAGTTCTTAAAACAAAGATACTGTGACTCACTATCTGTTTTTCTGGGCTTTCCATTACTTGATATTAGTTAACTAGATTTTGCTGCCAGTCAAATCACATAAGTGGTGACATCAACAGAGTAGCAGTTCTCAGAGATATTACAGCTCCAACTTTGGCAGATGTAAAAAACATTGATGTTCTGAATCAGAAAATTTTCTATGGTTAGAAATCAATAGTCAAACTTTAATAAAACAGGAGTTTAGAGATTGTATGTAACACATTCTAAGTTGCATTTAAAATTTGCTCAGAAGATATATGCATGGCATGAATATATGTGTGTGTATATGTGTGTATATATATATATATATATATATATATATGCATTTTTTCATGATATGTCTTGTCCCACCACACTTATTAGCCTAAAATGTAAGCATTTATGTTTATGTAATTTATATGCAAGGTTGACATTTCATGAAGCTTGGAATATTCTCTTATATGTACTGACATCCAATAACTACTTCTGTTTATCAATTCCTCTAAACCTCCGTTTTGCTTAAACAAGTGTAATCTGTTAACAGTTTGTTTACAGTTCCATCATTTGGAGCAAAGGTCCTTACAACAGGATGGCTTTTCAAAAAGGCACAGATGGGGCTTCCCTTGTGGCGCAGTGGTTGAGAATCTGCTTGCCAATGCAAGGGACATGGGATCGAGCCCTGGTCTGGGAAGATCCCACATGCCGCAGAGCAACTAGGCCCGTGAGCCACAACTACTGAGCCTGCGCGTCTGGAGCCTGTGCTCTGCAACAAGAGAGGCCGCGATAGTGAGAGGCCCGCGCACCGCGATGAAGAGTGGCCCCCGCTCGCCGCAACTAGAGAAAGACCTCGCACAGAAACGAAGACCCAACACAGCCAAAAATAAATAAATAAATAAAATAAAATAAAATAAAAAGAATGTATATAAGTTTAAAATAAATAAATAAATATTAAAAGCAAGGAAGAAAGGGGAAATTGTAGATAGAGTAAGGATCTAGTTTTCGTTGTTGTTTCTGCTATTCTTGTTATTGTTAAAGAAATATGAAGTTGGTTCAAAAGAGTAGAGAAGAGATTTATGACTAAAAATAAAATCCAGGTATCTCTTAGGCCATCCCTCTTTTGTTTTCTTTTGGCCCAAATTCCTACAGGATGTGATATTGCTCGTCAGAGGTCTTCCTGCTGAAGGTGGAGTTAGGTGAAACTGGAAATGAATAAAGTTAGGGTCAACAATAAGGGTGAGTTAAAGAGGAAGTATATTATTGTGGGTGGGAATTACTGAGAGGGAGACTTGGAACTATATTTTATTTATTGCAGAATAATGTTTCTCAGTTTAGCAATGTGTAATTCTTCTTCCATATTAAATGATTCTGAAGTTCATACACTTTCAAAGATACATCAAAATGTAGTTTTGGCCTTTTGATACATTAATGTTATAATAATGTAAATTAGAACATTGTAAACTTCATGGCCCTATGGCTTTAAACTTTATAAGTAAGCAACTATCTACCTTTTCAGACACTCATGTAATCATGCAGTCTTAGGCAATAAATTACATATATTTTTACTTTGAAAATTCCTACTGACAATTATTCTTCATTGCTCCTATCAATTTGTACATTTTTAGTGTGCTCAGAATTTAAGTCATACACATAGAATATTCTCAATATATTATTGCTCATAAAATACATTAAAATTATAGATCATTCATAATATATACATTGATAATGGTATCTAAAGAGTAAATTATGTTTATTTAGATTGGAATAAATGATCAAATCTTATCTAATGAAATATCCTTAAGGATATCCTTTAAGATATCTTGTTAAAACAACGTAACGTGTAAAATACATGACCTAGAAAATCTGTGTTTTACATTGCTTCAGTTTCCAAAGCTACATAATAACTGCTGGCCTAATAATTAACACCTACATATTTCTTTTTCACAGAGTTTTAAATAAAACAGAAATTTGCACTAACTCTACTTAACATTTATTGAACTGATTACCTATGTGAATATTTCACATATAATCCTAGAAATATGACACAAAGAAGCAATTTAATGTCATAGTTTAAAGTGCCATCTTTGACACCAAGCTACTTGGGTTGAAGTTCTGGTACTGTCACTTACTACCAGCATGACTTTGTAAATGTGGATAATAATGTAACCTAAGCCAAATTTTATTACAAGAAAGGGATTATATGTAAAGTTCTTGGAAATAGTGATCAAGGAAAAAACTCAGTGTTTACTATTATTTTGCACTACTTTATTTGTAACATTTTTGTCCTGTTTTCATTTTTATGTTTTCTTTCATTGTTTTTATTTCAAATTTTCATCTTAGATTACCTGAAGATCTTACCTATGTTGCTGAGATATGTTGTTAACTATTGCTTGTTAACAATTCTCAAAACTCAAATAATACCAGTTGAGATTGTAATGTGTCACCACTGCCTGGCTAGAGAGCTGTCTGAATGGAGCATTTAAAATACCATTGCTCATGAACAATTGTTCCTAAACATAAACAGTAGCACCCTATTCTAGCTTCATCTGTTAACATACCAAGACTGAATTATCTCTTACATAAACAGACCATGAAAACTTACTGATCCATTCTAATGAAGGCTCTACCTTCACTACTTTAAATAGAAAACAGATAAGACATAATAGCATCCATAGCTTAAGATTACATTTTAAATTCTTGATAAATCTAATTATTATCAATGAAAACTATATTGATTTGTTGAATATAAATATATGATACATGAGTAGGACATGGATTATAAACCTCAAAAGCCCATTTGTTTCTCTTTTTTTTCTTTTTAATAGCCATTATATTATTTCTACTGTCATGTCTTTTTTAATGTTTCCATTTCTTTTCAGTTATCTTTTTTTTATTTTTATATTGGAGTATAGTTGGTTAACAACATTGTGTTAGTTGTAGGTGTACAGCAAAATGGTTCAGTTATACATAAACATGTATCTATGCTTTTTCAAATTATTTTCTTATTGTTACTATACATATATTAAATCTTAATGAGTCACTTATATACAGTTAAAAAGAGACACTGCTTTCCAATTAAAGTGTCACTTTGGATGGAGAGCAGAATACTATTATAGATTTTTTTGTATATTTCCATCCATGATAAATGGTAAAAATAACATGTAGGTTTTTAAATAGCCCATTTAACTTTTACTAAAATTCTATTCGTCCAACTACTGTGATCTTTGCTTTGTTATTCATTCTTATAGATTTTTTAAATTGTACTTGTTCCTCTTTTTCTAGTAAAACATTTTAAGGTCAGGTGGCCGATTTGTGTGCCCTAAGATTTAACATAAAATGATGTCTTAGAGATAATCTTATACTAGTCTTCTCCCCAAGTGAGAAAAACAACCACATAATAGTAGATTTTTTTTTTTTTTTTTTTTTTTTTGTGGTATGCGGGCCTCCCTCTGTTGTTGCCTCTCCCGTTGCGGAGCACAGGCTCCGGACGCGCAGGCCCAGCGGCCATGGCTCACGGGCCCAGCCGCTCTGCGGCATGTGGGATCCTCCCAGACCGGGGCGCAAACCCGGTTCCCCTGCATCGGCAGGCGGACACGCAACCACTGCGCCACCAGGGAAGTCCCAGTAGATTTTTATAATACTATTTTTAAAGCTATATATTTGTTTCATCAGTGTCTTATAGTTTTTGGAGTACAGGTCTTTTGTCTCCTTAGGTAGGTTTATTCCTAGGTATTTTATTCTTTTGAAGCAATGGTAAATGAGATTGTTTCCTTAATTTCTTTCTGATAGTTTGTTGTTAGTTTATAGAAATGCAACAGATTTCTGTACATTAATTTTGTATCCTGCAACTTTAATGTATCCATTGATGTGTAGTATCATGTCATCTGCAAACAGTGACAGTTTGACTTTTTTCTTTCCAATTTGGATTCCTTTTATTTCTTTTTCTTCTCTGATTGCTGTGGCTAGGACTTCCAAAACTATGTTGAGTAAAAGTGGAAAGAGTGGGCATCCTTGTCTTGTTCCTGATCTTAGAGGAAATGCTTTCAAATTTTCAGCATTGAGTATGATGTTAGCTGTGTGTTTGTCATATATGGCCTTTATTATGTTGAAGTATGTTCCCTCTATGTTGCTTGCAGGAGAATTTTTATCATAAATGGATGTTGAACTTTATTAAGTTTTTTTTTTTGCATCTATTGAGATGATCATATGATTTTTATTCTTCCATTTATTAAATTTGCAGCAACATGGATGGCTGGTATTATGCTAAGTGAAAGAAGTCAGGAAGAGAAAGCAAATACTGTATGATATCACTTATATGTGGAATCTAAAAAATATAACAAACTAGTTAATATAACAAAAAAGAAACACTGACTGATATAGAAAATGAACTAGTGGTTACCAGTGGGGAGGAGGGGCAATATAAGGGTGGGGCAGTCTGAGGTACAAACTACTGGGAGGGAGATAGGCTACAAGGTTGTATTGACCAATGTGGGGAATATCACCAATTTTGTGTAATAACTGTAAATGTACTGTGACCTTTAAAAATTGTAAAAATAAAAGATAAAATAAAATTTGGCATATATTTTAAAAAGCTATACATTTAGTTCACAGATGTGTCCTTTAATCTTAGATTATATTTATACTTTTATTGTTGTAGTAAATGTGACATGTGACATTAGATAATAAATAAAAACAAAAGCCCTAACAATTATACAGGTAAGCTTCCTCATTTCTTATTTGTACAAACTTATCACTGCTCTAGATGAAGTAGAAAATTATGAAGTTTTTGCATGTTGTGAATATTCTCAGTTGGTGCTGAAGTTCACTCACAGATCAAAACAATTCCCTGGCCTCCAACAGCTTTTACTATTATGGTGACATCTGAAAAACAGAATATTAAACTAAGGAAAACAAGATATGCATTTGTAATAATATTTTAAAATTGTTCTAGGTATGAATCTAGAAGTGCATAATCACCAGAAGCTGGCTCCAAATAATTACCAGATCTCTTTAGTATGCATGCAATAGCAATGCATCATGAGCACATGTTGGAATGTGTGATCAAGGCAGTAAACCATTCAATTCTAGTAGTGACTTACTATTGAAGTGATCAAATAAAGAGTGCAATATCTGTAGAATATTTTAAAAAACTGAAAGATATTGCTATAATGAGTCATCAATTAAATTATAATAATTTTTGGCTCCTTGTACATTAATTCCTCCAAAAATACCTAATTCCTATAGTGATTTAAAATCTCAAAGGGTGTCAGTTATACAAAAGATTTAGGTGCCACTTCTCTAGTCCATGGTGTGTGCATGTGAATGTGCTTATTAAGGCAACTGAAGGGTAACTCTATACACAACACACAAACACACACATATAGACTAATTACTATAAATATATTAGGGGACTGAAACACAGATATGCAGGAAATTAGGTGAAAAGATAAGTACTGGTCATGCTTTGTATCCCAGAAAGCATGATACCATAAGGCACTCACCTTGCTCTGTAGGTATTGGTGGACACAATAAAAATATTGCTGGTGTGCATTAAAGGGATTATAGTTTTTTCAAAACATGGGCTAAAGTCATTCTCCTGCTTGGGAGAAGAAATATAAATCACCCACTGAAATATGTCAGGTTCTAACTGTCATGTGAAAATAGAGGAAATGATAACTTTTGTTTTGCTTTTAAAGTAAATAAATCTGTCTGTAATCCCATGTATAATATAGGTTATAAATAAATATGTATGAGGAAGCAGAATCTGGCAGTTTTACTTTCCATTCTCTACTATTCTCCCAAACACACACACATACACATGTGCACTCGAAAAGATAGATAAACAGAAAAATCCATAAAAATTGGTACAGAACTGTACAAAGAGTCTCAGAGCTTTGAGGCCAGAAAGAGTTGGAAGGTAAGTGGAAAAGATCCTGGTGAAGATCATTGTGAAATAGACATACAATTCCTACCCCAATACTTTGATTAAAATCCACAAAGGTATTAAATAACTCTTTAGGAAGTTTGGGGATTTGGGGACTGAGGAGACTTGTTATCCTATTTCTTTTCTGGAATTCTGGACAAAGGCAGCCTCCTAGGCCTTCCTCACATCGCTATGGTTTGGAATCAGTAGAGGAAATATGGCTGTGTGACATGTAATTGTGACAGAGTGGCAATTCCTCCCTCTGAGGAAGCACTGCTGACTTTCTGGTATTTCCCTAAGGAGAGAGGAGAGTGACCATATTTTCATGTGCTACCATGGGTAGCACCCAAAAATAACTTGGGAGGGATAGCTTGCTGATTTGACAGGTATTCAGACTGTGTAAGCATGTGCTGCCAGGAGATGCAGAATGCAAGGTAAAATTCGATGATAAGATGAGGATAAGATTTTTTCAGTGCTTGATTGTGCAGTGAGGTGAGGAGAGATAAGAATTATAAACTTGTGTTTAGCTCTGGTGATGTAATTTTGTAAATTTGTTGACTTTCCAGAGACCAGACACATCTGCCTGATCTTATAATGCCATCTCAGACAGAAGGATGAGAAGGAAAAAAGCTGTAGACTTTGAACTTCAGATTGAATGTTTTACATTGAGGAAAAGTTCTGTTGTTTCTATTTAAGGAGTCATATCAGGAGAATTTAATTTAATTTAATTTAATTAATTATTTTTTTACATCTTTATTGGAATATAATTGCTTTACAAGGGTGTGTTAGTTTCTGCTTTATAACAAAGTGAATCAGCTATACATATACATATATCCCCATATCTCTTCCCTCTTGCATCTCCCTCCCTCCCACACTCCCTATCCCACCACTCAAGGTGGTCACAAAGCACCGAGCTGATCTCCCTGTGCTATGCGGCTGCTTCCCACTAGCTATTGGTTTCACTTTTGGTAGTGTATATATGTCCATGCTATTCTCTTTGTCCCAGCTTACCCTTCCCCCTCCCCATGTCCTCAAGTCCATTCTCTAGTAGGTCTGCATCTTTATTCCCATCCTGCTCCTAGGTTTTTCATGACCATTTTTTTTTTAAGATTCCATATATATGTGTTAACATACGATATTTGTTTTTCTCTTTCTGACTTACTTCACTCTGTGTGACAGACTTTAGGTCCATCCACCTCACTACAAATAACTCAATTTCATTTCTTTTTATAGTACTATTCCATTGTATATATGTGCCACCTCTTCTTTCTACATTCATCTGTCGATGGACACTTAGGTTGCTTCCATGTCCTGGTTATTGTAAGTTTTTCATGACCATTTTTTTTTTAAGATTCCATATATATGTGTTAACATACGATATTTGTTTTTCTCTTTCTGACTTACTTCACTCTGTGTGACAGACTTTAGGTCCATCCACCTCACTACAAATAACTCAATTTCATTTCTTTTTATAGTACTATTCCATTGTATATATGTGCCACCTCTTCTTTCTACATTCATCTGTCGATGGACACTTAGGTTGCTTCCATGTCCTGGTTATTGTAAATAAAGCTGCAATGAACATTTTGGTACATGACTCTTCTTGAATTATGGTTTTCTCAGGGTATATGCCCAGTAGTGGGATTGCGGGGTCATATGGTAGTTCTATTTGTAGTTTTTTAAGGAACCTCCATACTGTTCTCCATAGTGGCTGTATCAATTTACATTCCCACGAACAGTGAAAGAGGGTTCCCTTTTCTCCACACCCTCTCCAGCATTTAGTTTTGGTAGATTTTTTGAAGATGGCCATTCTGACTGGTGTGAGGTGATATCTCACTGTAGTTTTCATTTGCATTTCTCTAATGAATAATGATGTTGAGCATTCTTTCATGGGTTTGTTGATGATCTGTATATCTTCTTTGGAGAAATGTCTATTTATGTCTCTGCCCATTTTTGTATTGGGTTGTTTGTTTTTTTGATATTGAGCTGCATGTGTTGCTTGTAAATTTTGGAGATTAATCCTTTGTCAGTTGCTTCATTTGCAAATATTTTCTCCCATTTTGAGGGTTGTCTTTTTGTCTTGTTTATGGTTTCCTTTGCTGTGCAAAACCTTTTAAGTTGCATTAGGTCCCATTTGTTTATTTTTATTTCCATTTCTCGAGGAGGTGGGTCAAAAAGGATCTTGCTCTGATTTATGTCATAGAGTGTTCTGCCTATGTTTTCCTCTAAGTGTTTGATAGTTTCTGGCCTTACAGTTAGGTCTTTAACCCATTTTGAGTTTATTTTTGTGTATGGTGTTAGGGAGTGTTCTAATTTCATTCTTTTACTTTAGCTTTCCAGTTTTCCCAGCACCACTTATGGAAGAGGCTGCCCTTTCTCCACTGTACATTCCTGCCTCCTTTATCAAAGATAAGGTGACCATATGTGTGTGGGTTTATCTCTGGGCTTTCTGTCCTGTTCCATGGATCTATATTTCTGTTTTTGTGCCAGTATCATACTGTCTTGATTACTGTAGCTTTGTAGTATAGTCTGAAGTCAGGGAGCCAGATTCCTCCAGTTCCGTTTTTCCTTTTCAAGATTGCTTTGGCTATTCGGGGTCTTTTGTGTTTACATACAAATTGTGAAAGTTTTTGGTATAGCTTTGCGAAAAATGCCAGTGGTAGTTTGATAGGGATAGCATTGAATCTGCAGATTGCTTTGGGTAGTAGAGTCATTTTCACAATGTTGATTCTTCCAATCGAAGAACATGGTATATCTCTCCATCTCTTTGTATC
>NC_041214.2:124462392-124463519 GCF_002837175.3 Physeter macrocephalus
TTTTTGTTGCAATGGTAAGTGGGAGTGTTTCCTTAATTTCAGTTTCAGATTTTTTCATCATTCACATATAGGAATGCCAGAGATTTCTGTGTATTAATTTCGTATCTTGCTACTTTACCAAATTCAGTGATTATCTCTAGTAGTTTTCTGGTAGCATCTTTAGGATTCTCTATGTATAGTATCATGTTGTCTGCAAACAGTGACAGCTTTACATCTTTTTCTCCGATTTGGATTCCTTTCATTACTTTTTGTTCTCTGATTGCTGTGGCTAAGACTTCCAAACAATGTTGAATAAGAGTGATGAGAGTGGGCAACCTTGTCTTTTTACTGATCTTAGTGGAAAGAGTTGCAGTTTTTCACCATTGATGACGATGTTGGCTGTGGGTTTGTCATATATGGCTACTTTTAATGTGCTGTTGGACTCTGCTTGCTAGTATTTTGTTGAGGATTTTTGCATCTATTTCCATCAGTGATATTGGTCTAGAGTATTCTTTCTTTGTGAAATCTTTGTCTGGTTTTGGTATCAGGGTGTTAGTGGTCTCGTAGAATGAGTTGGGAGTTTTCCTCCCTCTGCCATATTTTGGAAGAATTTGAGAAGGACAGGTGTTAGCACTTCTCTAAATGTTTGATAGAATTCGCCTGTGAAGCCATCTGGTCCTGGGCTTTTGTTTGTTGGAAGATTTTTAATCACAGTTTCAATTTCAGTTCTTGTGATTGGTCTATTTATATTTTCTATTTCTTCCTGGTTCAGTCTTTCTCTAAATGTTTGATAGAATTCGCCTGTGAAGCCATCTTGTCATGGGCTTTTGTTTGTTGGAAGATTTTTAATCACAGTTTCAATTTCAGTTCTTGTGATTGGTCTATTTATATTTTTTATTTCTTCCTGATTCAGTCTCAGAAGGTTGTGCTTTTGTAAGAATTTGTCCATTTCTTCCAGGTTATCCATTTTATTGGCATAAAGTTGCTTGTAGCAGTCTCTCAGGATCCTTTGCATTTGTGCAGTGTCAGTTGTTACTTCCCCTTTTTCATTTCTAATTCTATTGATTTGAGTCTTGTCTCTTTTTTTCTTGATGAGTCTGGCTAATGGTTTATCAATTTTGTTTATCTTCTCAAACAACCAGCTTTTA
>NC_041214.2:124463719-124464167 GCF_002837175.3 Physeter macrocephalus
TTATTTCCTCTGATTTCTTCAGTGATCTCTTGGTTATTAAGTAGTGTATTGTTAGCCTCCATGTGTTTGTATTTTTTACAGATTTTTTTCCTGTAATTTATATCTAGTCTCATTGTGCTGTGGTCAGAAAAGATACTTGATACAATTTCAATTTTCTTAAATTTATCAAGACTTGATTTGTGACCTAAGATATGATATATTCTTGAGAATGTTCAATGAGCACCTGAGAAGAAAGTGTGTTCTGTTGTTTTTGGATGGAATGTCCTATAAATATCAACTAAGTCCATCTTGTTTAATGTATCATTTAAAACTTGTGTTTCCTTATTTATTTAAATTTTGGATGATCTGTCCATTGGTGAACGTGGGGTGTTAAAGTCCCCTACTATGATTGTGTTACTGTTGATTTCCCCTTTTATGGCTGTTAGTATTTGCCTTATGTATTGAGGTG
>NC_041214.2:124471313-124473864 GCF_002837175.3 Physeter macrocephalus
GTTTCTAGGTATTTTTTTATTTCCTCTGATTTCTTCAGTGATCTCTTGGTTATTAAGTAGTGTATTGTTAGCCTCCATGTGTTTGTATTTTTTACAGATTTTTTTCCTGTAATTTATATCTAGTCTCATTGTGCTGTGGTCAGAAAAGATACTTGATACAATTTCAATTTTCTTAAATTTATCAAGACTTGATTTGTGACCTAAGATATGATATATTCTTGAGAATGTTCAATGAGCACCTGAGAAGAAAGTGTGTTCTGTTGTTTTTGGATGGAATGTCCTATAAATATCAACTAAGTCCATCTTGTTTAATGTATCATTTAAAACTTGTGTTTCCTTATTTATTTAAATTTTGGATGATCTGTCCATTGGTGAACGTGGGGTGTTAAAGTCCCCTACTATGATTGTGTTACTGTTGATTTCCCCTTTTATGGCTGTTAGTATTTGCCTTATGTATTGAGGTGTTCCTATGTTGGGTGCCTAAATATTTACAATTGTTATATCTTCTTCTTGGACTGATTCCTTGATCATTATGTAGTGCCCTTCTTTGTCTCATGTAATAGTCTTTGTTTTAAAATGTACTTTGTGTGTTATGAGAATTGCTACTCCAGCTTTCTTTTGATTTACATTTGCATGGAATATCTTTTTCCATCCCCTCACTCTCAGTCTGTATGTGTCCATAGGTCCTAAGTGGGTCTCTTGTAGACAACATATGTAGAGGTCTTGTTTTTTAATACATTCAACCAGTCTATGTATTTTGGTTGGAACACTTATTCCACTTATATTTAAGGTAATTATTGATATGTTTGTTCCTATTACCATTTTCTAAATTTTGGGGGTTGGTAATTGTAGGTCTTTTCCTTCTCTTGTGTTTCCTGCCTAGAAAAGTTCCTTTAGCATTTGTTGTAAAGCTGGTTTGGTGGTGCTGAATTCTCTTAGCTTTTGCTTGTCTGCAAAGGTTTTAATTTCTTCGTCAAGTCTGAATGAGATCTTTGCTGGGTAGAGTAATCTTGGTTGTAGGTTTTTCCTTTTCATCACTTTAAATATGTCCTGCCACTCCCTTCTGGCATGCAGAGTTTCTTCTGAAATATCAGCTGGTAACCTTATGGGGATTCCCATGTATGTTATTTGTTCTTTTTCCCTTGCTGCTTTTAATATTTTTTCTTTGTACTTAATTTTTGACAGTTTGATGAATATGTGACTTGGCATGTTTCTCCTTGGATTTATTCTGTATTGACTCTCTGTGCTTCCTGGACTTAATTAACTGTTTCCTTTCCCATATTAGGGACCTTTTCAACTATAATCTCTTCAAATCTTTTCTCAGTCTCTTTCTTTTTCTCTTCTTCTTCTGGGACGCATATATTTCGAATGTTGGTGTGTTTAGTGTTGTCCCAGAGGTCTCTGAGACTGTCCTCAATTATTTTCATTCTTTTTTCTTTATTCTGTTCTGCAGTAGTTATTTCCACTATTTTATCTTCCAGGTTACTTATCAGTTCTTCTGCCTCAGTTATTCTGCTATTGATTCCTTCTAAAGAATTTATAGTTACAATTATTGTGTTGTTCATCATTGTTTGTTTGCTCTTTAGTTCTTCTAAGTCCTTGTAAAACGCTTCTTGTATTTTCTCCATTCTATTTCCAAGATTTTGGATCATCTTTACTATCATTATCCTGAATTCTTTTTCAAGTAGACTGCCTATTTCCTCTTCATTTGTTTGGTCTTGTGGGTTTTTACCTTGCTCCTTCATCTGCTGTGTGGTTCTCTGTCTTCTCATTTTGCTTAACTTACTGTGTCTGGGGTCTCCTTTTTGCAGGTTGCAGGTTCGTAGTTCCTGTTGTTTTTGGTGTCTGACCCCAGTGGCTAAGATTGGTTCAGTGTGTCGTGTAGGCTTCCTGGTGGAGGGGACTAGTGCCTTGTTCTGGTGGATGAGGCTGGATCTTGTCTTTCTGGTGGGCAGGTCCATGTTTGGTGGCGTGTTTTGGGGTGTGTATGACCTTATTATGATTTTAGGCAGCCTGTGTGCTAATGGGTATTAATTGTGTTCCTGTCTTGCTAGTTGTTTGGCATAGGATGTACATCACTGTAGTTTGTTGGTCGTTGAGTGGAGCTGGGTCTTGGCGTTGAGATGGAGAACTCTTGGAGATTTTCACCGTTTGATATTACATGGAGCTGGGAGGTCTCTGGTGGACCAATGTTCTGAACTTGGCTCCCCCACCTCAGAGGCATAGGCCTCACACCCAGCTGGAGCACCAAGACTCTGTCATCCACATGGCTCAGAATAAAAGGAGAAAGAAAGATAAAGAAAGAAAGAAAGAAAGAAAGAAAGAAAGAAAGAAAGAAAGAAAGAAAGAGAAAATAGTTATTAAAATTAAAAAATAAAAATTATTAAAAATTAAAAAAATAAAGTAATTTAAAAAAAAATACATAAAGAAAAGAGCAACCAAACCCAAAAACAAATCCATCAGTGATAACAGGCTCTAAAAACTATACTAAAAAAAAAAAAAACGGACAGACAGAACGTTAGGACAAAGGGAGGGGATGGAAAGAGATAAT
>NC_041214.2:124477486-124477709 GCF_002837175.3 Physeter macrocephalus
ATGTATAACTGATTCACTTTGTTGTAAAGGAGAAACTAACACACTATTGTAAAACAGTTATACTCCAATAAAGATGTTAAAAAAAAAAACGGACAGACAGAACGTTAGGACAAATGATGAAAGCTAAGCTATACAGACAAAATCACACAGAGAAGCATACACATACACTCACAAAAAGAGAAAAAGGAAAAATACATATATATCGTTGCTCCCAAAGTCCACC
>NC_041214.2:124477847-124613872 GCF_002837175.3 Physeter macrocephalus
TTTGGGATGATTCGTTGTTTATTCAGGTATTCCACAGATAGAGGGTACATCAGGTTGATTGTGGAGATTTAATCCGCTGCTCCTGAGGCTGATGGGAGAGATTTCCCTTTCTCTTCTTTGTTTGCACAGCTCCTGGAGTTCAGCTTTGGATTTGGCCCTGCCTTCTTGTGTAGGTCCCCTGAGGGCATCTGTTTCCTGCTCTGATAGGACGGGGTTAAAGGAGCAGCTGATTAGGGGGCTCTGGCTCACTCAGGGCCAGCTGTGGCGCACTAGCCCCTTCAGGCTGTGTTCACGCCTCCAACCCCAGTCCTCTCCCTGCGATCCGACTGAAGCCCGAGCCTCAGCTCCCAACCCCCGCCCGTCCCGGCGGGTGAGCAGACACGCCTCTCGGGCTTGTGAGTGCTGGTCGGCACCGATTTTCTGTGCGGGAATCTCTCCGCTTTGCCCTCCGCATCCCTATTGCTGTGCTCTCCTCCGCGGCTCCGAAGCTTCCCGCCTCCGCCACCAGCAGTCTCCGCCCACGAAGGGGGCTTCTAGTGTGTGGAAACCTTTCCTCCTTCACAGTTTCCTCCCACTGGTGCAGGTCCCGTCCCTATTCTTGTCTCTGTTTTTTCTTTTTTCTTTTGCCCTACCCAGGTACGTGGGGAGTTTCTTGCCTTTTGGGAGGTCTGTCTTCTGCCAGCGTTCAGTAGGTGTTCTGTAGCGGTTGTTCCACATGTAGATGTATTTCTGATGTATTTGTGGGGAGCAAGGTGATCTCCAGGTCTTACTCTTCCGCCATCTTGAGGCTCAAGGTCAATTTAATTCTAAAATATAGAAGAGAAATCAAAACATGTTATTTTTTCGATATTTAAGTTTTTTAAGGAGAACTGGAATTGGGAGAAAAAGTCAATATTATAGCTCTTAAAAAAAGTTACTCAGCAAAAAACCTGTAAGAGTATATTTAAGTGCAGATGGGTCTAGTTAATAGTTAATTGTTATATTTCATGCTGTTTCACTTATAAATTATAAGCAAAACATTATTAATAGAGCCATTAGAAATCACGTACAAATAACATGACAATATTTATTTTAACATTATCTTATTGAAAATTAACTTGTATGGCCTAAATAATACGGTAAAGATATGAGTCTAGAAGTGATTCTATTGCGCTCTGTTCTTAATTCTCATATTCCCTTTTAGTAATTTTCTACAGGAGTTACAGAATATACTATTTATTTCCATGATCCATCCACCCTACTCTTGTTTTAGTTGTTACTTATCACATTGATAATTATTTGAGTTTCAACATGTACTATGTCTTCTAATTTTTCTACTGCATGATTGCTTTTGTGAATTTTAGTCAGAGACCAGCTACCAAGCAGGATATAAAACTCTGGAGATCCTATGTTTCAGCATTATAGGAATAGGATTATCTCCAGACTTTTGTCACCCACTGCTAAACCAGGAGCTAAGCATGCGTAGATTATGTCAAGAGAAAAGCTGCCAATCCTCACGTGAAGAGCTTGAAGAACCAGATATGGGGACTATAACTGAATAATCTGTTTTTTCCATGATATTTTTCATCATATAAAAGGCAGGAGATATATATATATATATATATATATATATATATATATGCAATATATTCTTTTTTGAGAAGCGAATATGTGAATCCAGTGATATTCCTTATAGTTTGACTATAGTTACAGTGGTCAGTAAGATATAATAAGTCTTTTTCCATAATGGTTCAAGAGCTAATTTTGTCTGGTCTTACAGAAGAATAAAGAACAGTTATCCAGATTATAGCTCATGAAGTGGTTGCTTGAGCAGATGTTACAGAAAGGATACTACATACACATTGATAATAAGACTAACTATATGCTTCAGTCTCTTGCAGTCATAACCTATATCTGCTTATAACAGATTCTGAGACTGATTTGGTGTGTCTCAATTAATAGGAAAGTCATCACTATCTCCGAAAAGGAGAGTCTGTGGACCCCACATGGGGAAGAACATAAAGCCAGAGGAGAATCTTTTGTTCAGGGTAGTACAAATATATCTGAAGCTTAGCTAGTTTTAAAATTAGAATCCTATTGGTTTTCCCATCTTCCTAGAAGATTTAGGATAATATCATCAGTGATGGGCATGTATGTATGATAAGGCAGGGTAAAAAAAGGAAATTTTTAGTATAATCATGCAACAAAGTTATTTTGTAAAAAGCAGTCAAATTTAGGGAAGGAAAATTTTATTTCCTTGATTTTTCACTTTGAAAATTAGAATTATTCTATCACTAAGCTATGAATACACTTTTGCCTCCCCAGATTGGGATAATAGTTTGTGATACTGCCACAATTCTCTCCTTGGTATTCGCAAGACTTCCATTAACAGAGGACTGTCACCTTGTTGGAAGTTCAGAAGTAGAGGAACAAATTTATGTCACCCTAATGACAAGACTGGAGCATTGTGTGGTTGTATAATGATTATACTGCAAAACAGCAAAATGAATAGCTCTGGAGGTCTAACAAAGAGTCAGGTGGTTACAGTCAAGATGAAAACTTAATTTGGAAGCATTTACTGCTTTGAGCATTAAAGGGACTGTGGTGTGTTGGCCATCATAAGTACTAAGTCTTTCTGGTACCAAGGGTAAAGGAGAAAAAATTAGGCAGCAAGAAAATTATCTATTGCACTGATTTATTCCAGTATGTGAATTCTGTTGTAAGATTCTTTTTGTTAGAAGTGCTAAATATTATTTATAAGTCAGGGATGAAAAGTGCAAGTTTTAAGGGTTTTATGTTCTATGATTTAGAACTACTGTGCTTTACAACTTCAAATTTAAAAAGTTAATTTTGTAAGAGTATATATCTGCTTGTTTTAGAAATAATTATACATCTGCTGGAAATAAATCATACACACATAATAACTAGGCTTGTTGCCATAGTAAATACAGTAAAACTGACAGTTGCTTTTAGAAACAGTTGATAGTCTTCTAATAGAGGATAAAATAAAATGTTTTTCCTCCAAATATTTAGAAATAAGTCATTAAATTGAACTTAATGTAATAAGTAAAATTTAGATTACCACAAATAATTATTTATAATTCTAATATAAGAAGGTATTACAAATATTTTATTGGAGTAATTATAAAAATCAAGGTGATTAAAACCTTGTTGTAAACAGGAAGATAGTACTCCTGATATACATGAAGCATAATTTTTCTAATTTGAGAATTACTTTTTGGATAATCACTAAACCTAGTTAAAATAAAGTGCATTGCATTGGGCTTATTTTATCTTTTTTTTTCTCATTTAAAAACATGATTTTAATTTACAAAAGACAAAGTGGATATATATTTGTAAACATTTATCCTCTTGAACTGAAAAAGGCTTGCATCAGCACACATTGTACAGTCTTGTAAATTGAAAAACAGGTTCCTTGTTCATAAGTGCAATGAATCTTTGATGTCCAGTGATCTGCTGCAAACAATGAAAACACATTTTAAACCACTTAAGAAGTTTTCATCACTGATCAAATGCATTTCCTCAGGTGACAAAAAAATCCACAAGGAAGGGAATGAAAATAAGTGGCATTTAATTATTGGAGGGAGACTTAAAAAATAAAAATGGAAGTATTTTCCTGCCTAGAATGATTCCTATTCCCCTTTGAACCTAAGTGGTTTGATTAAGAGGTGTTAAGAACATAATTTACTTTACACTTAATATTTATACGACCTAAGTGAATAAGGAAAAGACCCTATGAGGGAGTTCTATATATTCTGGAAATTGTTTCTGTGTTTAGAGATACAGGGGAAGAGTAGTCTTCTATTTGTGGGGTCTCCTTAGTCACCCTCCAGCCCCCCAAAGACAGTCCACGGTTGTGACTTGGTTATTACACTCCTGCATTCTTTTTCCCCCAAATTCTATGTTGGGTCACACTGTGCTGGCTGCAAAAAAAGAAATACAGGTTGCAACTGGTTGTAATCATTTTGAAGAATAATTTGCTGTACAATAGAGCTGATACAAGAATTCAGAAATATAAAACAAAAGAACTATAAAAGTTAGGAGGAAGTTGAACAGCATTTCCTCAGAAAAAGCTGCTAACTCTGTATCATTCCGATGTGGATTCCTACAGTCATCTGGGGTGAAATGTGTATTTCCCACCCCCCCCTTTGCTGGATCACTGGCCTGTCTTCAGAAGTTGTAATGCCATGACCACACATCCTAGGAGTCTCATGTTAACAGAAGCTCCAAATACCAAGCCAGTTAAAGATGGGCGAGGACAGTGGAATCACAAAGGCCATGGGTCCAAAGTGACTGTTACTGAGAACTTGCCCTTTTCACAATGTGAAAGTCATAGTGCTTCTTGCTTGTTCTCAGCTTAAACTCATTAACTGAGTTAATTTGTTTCTTCGGAGCATTCTGTGCAGCCGAGATGGAGGGGAATGTGGCTAAGACAGTGTATGTGGAGGCCAAGTCACTAGGTTTAGAGCTTTCAGGGTTGACAGTGCTGTCCCTGCTGCCACAGCAGAGGGGGTGACAATGCAGGTGAGGCTGGGACTGGGGGTCCCAGAGCCACCAGATCTTGGAGCCAATTTTAAAGAGTTCCCCAAAAAGCTTCTCAGCTTCCACATGAGTTATTCCATCTGGTAGATCAGTAATTTCCAAGACCTTCCCAACAACTGCTTCTCCTGCACCAAGGTCGGTGGATGCAGCTTTTTTAGCTTGTTTCCTTCCTCGGTTTCCATGCCTGTTGCCAGGCTGACCCTTTTGGGCTGGAATGTGTCTGTGCAGAACAGCAGGAGGGTTGTACTGCAGGGGCTGGCCAAGTAACGGGTATCTGGCATCTCCTGAACAATATTGTCCCTACTGCTAAATTCCATACACTTCTGTCCTCTCTGGTGATCACCGTCATATTTGTTTTGTTGCCACCGTGGGGGTGAATGGGCACGAGATTGTGGATTGTTTGGTGCACTGAGCTGCATCATCACCATTCCACCACCAGGTGGTGGAGGTGGCACAGCTGCACACTGGTGGCCTTGGAGCTGCTGGGAATTGCATGGTGAAATAGTTCGAGGCAACTGTACTTGTTCTGATCCTGGATGTTGCAAGTAACCTACTGAGGAGCTTAAATTATTTTTTTGGCCAGGTGGAATGATGCTGTAGTAAACTGGTATTCCTGCTGTAGGCATAGATCTTTGATTAGACTGATTAGGAAACATAGCAGGCTGTTGATACATCTGATGGGCAGTTCCTTGAGAACCTTGAGGCAGTGAAACCTGAAATGATGGCACTGAAGGATAGGCAATGACCACTCCTTGAATCTGATTTCCAGTACTGTTGGGCCGGCCACCAAATAGGCTCTGACTCTGGGGCTGCTGAACTCCAACTATCCCCTGGTAGTTTTGCTGCTGGTTGGGCACAACTTGATAACCTGTCTGCTGGGCAGGCTGGGGTAGTGGTTGGTTTAGATGTGAATTGTAATGGACAGAAGGGACTGGGTGATACTGAGGTTGACTGGAGTGGTAGTGGCCTGGAGCACAATAACAGGCTGGCATCTGTGGAGAGGGCTGCTGAATATATCCTTGCTGCTGGAGCACAGGCTGGCTGACAGGATGACCAGAGGAAGAATAGCAAGCAGTAGGGACTGGCTGCCCAGGAGGTAGGGGAGGAAGAGGAGTTGGTGGTGATGGCGGGGCTGCTGTCGTGATATAACCAGACTGCTGTACTGAAGAACAACAGTGGGCTGGAACATGGTGGCATAAGGGTCAGAACCATCTGCACATGGCTGGCGGGCAAGACTCAGGTGGCGACACTGAGACCCATGGTTGTCCTGCTGTGAGAAAATGTGCTGAGCTGCTTGTTGTTGAGGTGATGGGGGAGGCAGAGGTGGCTGTGGAGTTCCAGGCACTTGGGTTCTAACTGGTTGTTGAGTCCTAGGAGGATTATACACAACTGGACTCCCATCTGGGTTTATGAAGGGCTGACCTGTTTTTGAAAGCCTGCCTATGCTTTTGCTTCTTCCAGAACTATCACCTCTTGTCAGAACTGAAATTCCACTGAAGCTGCTGGCTTTGGTTACAGCAGGCTTGAAATTTCAGAGAGAGCTGTCTGAATCTGTGCTGCTCCAGGGTCGTGATTCAGAGTACTTCAACTCGTTCTCACTGCTGCTTTGATGGCTCTTTGTTGATCTCCCTGAAGAATCTTTATTAACTCGAAATATCTGGCGCCTCTGCTGGGTGCTACTAGCATCCTCATCTTGGATTCTTTTGTCAATAATATAATTCTCTTGGGAACACAGGGGATCTTGGGAAAATATTCGGTCTCTAGCTCTCTGGTACTCCTCTTTCTTCTATAGATTTGCTTCTTCTGTCAGCTTTCAAACTTATTCTCATCTGGTTATCATCTTTGTCAAAGGTAGAGTTATCTCTCTTGAGGATATATCGTTTCTGAAAGTCTTCACCTTTATCATCCTTAATATGTTCATTAAATTTCGGATCAGGTATTCTTGTATTGCTAGTTTTGTTTACTATGACAGACTTCCCACTCTGATCAACATTGTGGTCTAATCCAAAGTAAGCAGCGACTCTGTGTAATAGCATCCTATTGTAAGACGTCATTGGGCAGAATTTTTTACGTGGAGACCCGTTATTACCAATGAAATCTAAAATTTCTTGTTCCAATTTCAACAGCATCATACTGTCCCTGGGATTGTTTTTTAATGTATTTACTAAAAATTCATGTAGATCTATGCCAGTTGAATCAGTGTATTCTTGACCTAGAATCTCTTGATAACATTTTTCTGGGCAACTTATCACTGGCTTTTTCTTCTTCTGCTTCCTCTTTTGAGGGCTTCTCCTCTTTTTCAAATGATTTTGTTACCTGTATCTGAATTTTCTCCTGCAAATCAATATTGTTGTCAATGCAATGTTCATTCTTCTCTGCCAAAATCTTCCCATAGTTTTCTGATTTGATAAGATTTACGACTCCGGTTGTATCTTTCACTTCTGCCTCCAAATCCTTCATTGCTTCAGTTTCATTTTTTACTGTAACAGTATCAGACATCCTCATTAGCAAAGGTTATTTTAGAATTCTACAGGGAACTTGAAGCCTGATGTGTCCTATGGATGTGGAATTGTGGTGTCCCGCAAAAATAAAAATAATCCAAGGTTCTTTCTCACAGTTGTCAGCCAGGATGTCAATTGTCTTGACCAATTTGGAATCTGGCAGGAGGAGTCCCATGTCCTTGTCACCACTGTAGATTCCTGGACTAAAATGGACTGTCTAGGATAGAATATATCATACCTTTCAGGGTCCCGGGTTACTGAGGAGGAGGCGTTTGGAGCGCGGCACAGCAGGGCGACGGAGGGGCTGGGTGGGTGCAAGTTAAAGTCTTACGAAAGGGAATTAACTCCATCACCAGCCCGGACACCGGCTCCAGCGGCAGCCACGGCTGGCAAAATCCCGCCCCTTCCCACCACCAGGCTTATTTTATCTTGAACACAGGCCTTGATTACTTATTATAAGAATATCATTATATTTAAAAATATCTTATTGCCAATCTTTACATTTTTATTTATTGAATACGTTAATATTAGACATTAGTTTGAACATTTTATGTAATACCAATCTATAATATAAAATCCCTTTTATCATGTAAAATAATTATCTTGGTCTTATATAATGTGGTGATTAATGAGTCAAAGTATAACACTTTAAATATAATTAAAACGCACGTTTTGGGGCTTCCCTGGTGGCGCAGTGGTTGCGCGTCCGCCTGCCGATGCAGGGGAACCGGGTTCGCGCCCCGGTCTGGGAGGATCCCACATGCCGCGGAGCGGCTGGGCCCGTGAGCCATGGCCGCTGGGCCTGCGCGTCCGGAGCCTGTGCTCCGCAACGGGAGAGGCCGCAGCAGAGGGAGGCCCGCATACCACAAAAAAAAAAAAAAAAAACAACAACAAAAAAAACGCACGTTTTGTATACTTTCAAGTAGTTCTTTTGATTCAGTTTTTTTTAATTGAAGAATTACTTAATATTACATTTTAAGAGTGAATGTATAATTCTCCTGTTTTGTTTTGTTTTTACAGAGAAGCACTGTCCTTTCTGTTCTCAGAATTTAGACCTCCCTTAGCTCACTGTTATGGACTGAATGCTGGGTCTCCCCCAAAATCATACGTTAATATTTCAGCCCACCATGTGATAGTATTAGGAAGTGGGGTCTTTGGGAAGTTATTAGGTCATGAGGGTGGAGCCCTCATGAATATGATGAGTGTCCTCATAAGAGTAGACCAGAGCGCTTTCTTTCCCTCTTTCTTGCTCTCTGCCATGTGAGGACACACCTAGAAGTCAGCTGATTGCAAACCAAGAAGAGTGCCCTCAGTATAATACTGGATCTACTGTCCCCTTGATCTCAGACTTCCCAGTCTGTAGAACTGTGAGAAATAAATTCTTGCTGTTTAAGCCACCTATCTGTGGTATTCTGTTAGAGCAGCCTAAACTGACTTAGACACCGACATAATAGAATTTACATTTGTACAGATCAATGGGGTGGAAAAGTTTTGTTCAGCCTTCTAGAATATCTTCAATATGAAAGAGATTATTTTTTTTTCATTTTATAAGATCATATCACATAAAACCTACCCTTTTAAGTTATACTCAAACACTATTAAAACCACTAATCAAGAATATGACTTTGAACATTTTCTTATATAAAGTGAAAGTTTACATTTGGTATTGGATTGATGGATTTTTTTTTTTTTTTTTTTTGCGGTATGCGGGCCTCTCACTGTTGTGGCCTCTCCCTTTGCGGAGCACAGGCTCCGGACGCGCAGCCATGGCTCACGGGCCCAGCCGCTCCGCGGCATGTGGGATCTTCCCAGACCGGGGCACGAACCCGTGTCCCCTGCATCAGCAGGCGGACTCTCAACCACTGTGCCACCAGGGAAGCCCTGATGGATCTTTATAATTAGGAGTTTAAAATTGTATGTGTGTGTGTGTGTTTTCCAGATTGCTTTGATAGAGCAGAAGTTCACAATCCTGGCTATGTCTTAGAACCACCTGGTGGTCTTACAAAAAATAAATTACCTTTGCTGGCAACCTACCTCCAGAGATTTGATGGGGAGAGATGGGGTTGAGAACTGATGTAATTTACTAGGACTCCAAAAGAGTTTATTGTGCAGTGAGGGTTAAGAACTGCTTGCCTAAGTACAGGTAGATAGTAGCACAGGATTTCTCAATAATTCCTGCTGCCTCTGGTAAAGAGAGAGAGAAACAGAGAGAGGGAGAGGAAATTGGTATTCATTGAGGAAAACTGATCTCCCTCCTTTGACAAAATGGCAAAAACATATTTGCTCTTTGCCCTAGTCAGTAAACAAATGTTGAGAATGAGGGAAATCATTTGGGAACCCAAACTTATTTTCGGCATTCCTTTTCTTCCTATAGGTAAAACCTTGTGACCTATCACTTCCAAAATCTTTTGGTAACTTTGAGGTGCTTTAAACAAGGGGCTGCCACACTTGTTTTATATAATCTCTGTTTCCAGTGTGAACATATTTAGATTCATTCTTCAAGTCCTTCTGCTGTTAGCCAGAAAAGTAATAAAGATTTGGCATCTGCAATAAATTGTGTTTCTCTTTACAGGGAGTACTAACATGTTTGTTTTAAAGTATCATAACAGGTGTTGAGCCATTTTATTTAATGTGAAATTCATGGCCATGTAATACCAGAACAAAAGTGAACAATCAGAAATATGCAATTATTAAGTATGCCGCAGTGAGACTGTATTTATTTTTTATACATGTTCCACATTTATTACTTTATACAGATGCTCTGACAAGATTCATCAGTATTTACATGTACAATTCAATACTAGCTTCAAGTTTGTATATACTGCATTTGAAAGGGTGAAAATGTATTTGATGGATCTTTCAACAAATATTGATATCATCTATCAACAAATACCAGTACCAACAGTATATCTAATCATAACCTATCACTAAAAACAAAGTCCTAATAACTATTTTAACAAATTCAGCTTGCTCCTAGATAGAGAATATGTGATTCTTGTTTTGATTTAAAACATCTTACTTTTGGGAAGACAGTATGTATATATTGTGGTCCTTAAGAATAACTGAATCAGACTGGGCTGTCATTTTTCCTTTTCTAAGTTTTCTCTTAGGAAAAGAGGACAACTGGAATTCTGTAGGAGTTGTTCCTCAAGCAAACATATTTAGAGTTACAGAGCTGAGTAATGACATAGGTGGAATGTGGTAGACATGGGGATGTATCTCCCAAATCTTCTTTTCAGGAGAGATTGGCTACTCTGCTATATGTGTGCTTGTGGGAGGGATGCTCATCAGACATTCTCCAACATTTTCACCCCCTCCCATATGATGCTAGCAGGGACCTAAACTATAGCTAAAAAGGGAGAAGAGTAAAAGAGCTGACTTGAGAAAGAGAGAGGAGTGCTAATGACTGATTTTGATCTGCCAAAGTCTTTTATTTATGGAGGGGACAAGATGCCAGTGTCTGCTCTCAGATGGTACACAATTCTGAGCTTAAATGTTATTTCTGTGGGTAAGGAGAAGTTTTACAATTGAATATGTTGGAAAGGTTGAATAGAAAAATGATGCTATATTTGTAATCTAAATAGTTTTGTAAACTTATATGTAAAAGACTACCAGAATAAGTCATGCACCTGAGAAATTTTTATTTTGTGAAAGGGAAAAAACGCTCCATACTGAATATATTTCAAAAGGATGGTAGGAAAGAAAAGTACATGTGTGCTTTGATTATGTCATGAATCATGCTTCAATATATTCATTATTTGTATTATACAGATTATATATAAAGATAAACTTTATATATGAGCCCATGTTACCTTTTGGTAATTGTAAAGTTTTACATAAATGTCAAGTATGGAAACAGCTTGAAGGCTAGGGCTTTTCACTATTCCATTCAATGATGTAAAGCCAGTGCCTGAAACTGTGTCTAACACATATTAGACATTTAATTGCTATTATTTTGAGTGACTGAGTGAACCAAATAATTATTATTGGCAGGCTACCTAGCAATCTTTCTACCTTTAAATCAAAACACTATTTTTCATCCAGTATATTCTTCTTAGTTATTGCAAAACATGCTATAATATGTATAATCATAGTTTTTAAAATTTTGCTTGTATTGTTTTCTCCATCTTCACAAATCTTTCTTCTTTTTGTCTACCCAAACTCTTTTTTGCCAGTCTATAGGTCTGCAACTCAACCTACCTTTCAGACAAACTCATTGCTCCTCTAACTCCATTTTAAAAATACTTTCTTGCAATAATGTATATTTGTTTCAAACCATGTAATGCATTATTATGCATTATTGCTCTCTAATTATTTCAACAGTGTAGTTTCATATACTACATTATGTTGCAAGACTTTTGAATGCCTTGGGAGTGTCCTGTAATGTCTTATTATTGTTGCCATCTGGTCCAGATACTATTGTTGTTTTAAAAAATATCTGGTCAACCTCCTGAGTTCCCAGTGTACTCATGAAGAGCTGACAGCCTCCCACATCAAGCACCATTGCTTTTCTCCTTCTGGTTTCTCTGCTGTTCTGCCTAAAGGTTTTCTTGATAATTTTGTGAGCTTGCTTAGCCCTTGTGCTCAGCAGCATAGTAGGGATTTCATGTCCGTCAACTGATGAGAGATTGGAATGTCAGGCACAACTCCCAGGCTTTCCATATCTCATTGGTACAGGTTTGATATGTGCTGCTCAAAGACTACCTGGGAGGATTAAGCTCTAGTTACTCATATTTATATTTTTTTTCATTAACACATCATTTATCAGCTAGCTTCTCTTCACTGTTTCAATTCTCTATTCTCACTTGTACTTCCTGGTATCACTTCCCAAATAAACCACCTGCCCTCAAGTACTAGACTGAGCATGTGCTCTCCAGGGAATCCAAACTAGGACAAGATCTTTTCCAGTTTTTTTGTCACTGACTGATTTTCCTTCAGAATTCAGCTTAAATATTAGGCTGAATAATGATGCCTCAAAAAAGTCCATGTCCTAATTCCTGGAATCTGTGAATGTTGTCTTACATGGTAAAGGGGACTTTTCACACTCAACTAACTTCAGGTTCTTGAGATGAGATTATCCTAGCATACTTCGTCTGGTCCAATGTAATCACAGGATCCTTATAAAGATCCAGAGAGAGAATAAGAGAGAATGGAAGCAGAAGTCAGAGAGGAGAAAAAATGGTACACTGCTTGTTCCGAAGATGGAAGGACTACAAAACAAGGAAGCTAGGCAACATCTAGAAGCTGGAAAGAGGCAAGGAAACAGATTCTCCCATAAATCCTCCAAAAGGAATACAACCTTGCAGACCTATTTTTAGACTTCTGATCTCCAGACTTCTAACATAAATTTGTGTTTAAGCCACTGAATTTGTGGTAATGGGTTACAGCAGCAGTAAGAAACTAATACAAATATCACTTCTTCAAAAGCTTTCCATGGTCATGTTATCTATGGGAAGTTTCCCTCAAACAAATTGGAAAATATGACATGGTTTTGTTTTCACATAGTAAGTGTTCCACATTTAGTCAAAAACAAGGATCTGTACACTCCTTTTGAATATTATTATCTTTATAGTATTATTGTCACTCAGTATTACGTAAAAAAGTATGTTCCCTTTCCTAACTTATAAGTTAAAGATCTTTTCCAAGATGGTGTCCTACCACTAAGAACTCTTTCCTGGGCATTGTTTCCTCAGTCTATTAGAGTGGAAAGCCACATTTGTTATTTCCCTGCTTCCTCACTCCATGGGACTGACATAGGATTTATAGTTCAGAGATGTGTGACTTGCCAGGCCTACAGTGATTTTGCACTTGGGTTATTTAACTAAACTGTTTAAGCTTCACAACTAATAATATAAGTGAATATCTTCCTATTATAATTGTTTATTAGACATGTCTCTAATCTCTTGACAAATAGAATGCTTATTTGGTATGTCTTCTTGTCTCCCAATGTACATAAAACACCCTTGATCTCTTGAGTCAAAACAAAACAAAACCATTAACAAAGGACACAAAAATCTCAACCTGAAATACCCAGATTACCAGGTGAGGCAACCATTGCTGCTTGTTCGTCATCATCATGCTTTCTACTATACACGAAACCATACTTTTTCCTAGCAGCAGAGGCTCAAATTTGTGGAGCTTATTAATAGTGAGTTCATAAGTTGTTTTATGGATCTGTATTATAACTTCAAGTGTTTTAATTATTTTAATGTACTTGTACATACCTTCTTATCTTCATAATTGATTTTGGATATTATACTATTAGTTATATTTTATAATATTTTTCATTAGCTCAATATTTTAACTTACTATATTCTACATTTAGTTGATTGCAAAATGTCATGATTAGTAGAAACCGAAATATTTTATTTAAATAAGATCTCTGAAAGCAAAGAAGATTCTGAGGGCTAGATATGAACCAGAAAAATATACAGTCTATTAGATTATTTGGTTTCAGTATTAATCACTAGAAAAGTGCCTCAGGGTTGCTGCTTCTCAAATTATCAATAAATTAAGGCATACATTCAATCATTCGCTCTAGAAATATTTATTGAGTAGCTAGGTACTGAAGATACTGTGTTACTAGCTAGAATACAGCAAATAAAACATGTATGGTCCTACACTCATGAAGCAACCTAGTGAAGCATAGATAATAAAAATTAAGCAAACAAAAAAAACACCCTCAATTGTGGTGAATTCTCTAAAAGAAAATGATAGTAGGGTGTAAGAGAAAACATGGGAGGGGGGTATCCTCTTTTTATGTAGTTCAAACAGTGAGAATCTCTTAGAGGAATGTAATGTATAAATTGAGAGTGACAATAACTGAATAAATGAAAAGATCAAACCTATGGAAGAAGAAGGAAGAGGCCTCCCAGAAAGAAGGCACATCATATGTAACTTTCCTTACTCAGGAAAATGTGTGTTCACAAAACAAAAGTAAACTAGGACAAAGTGTAGGGAGAATGGGGGATGGCAGGATTAGATAAAGTTTGACAGGTGGTGCGAAATTGTACATTTTTTTGAGGTTGTCATAGAATCTGAATTCTCTTACCATGTTGGAGGGGGTCATTGAATGGAGGTGACAGCTGGTTGAACTGCAAGCTGGCCCCAGGGAATCAAAGACTCCTCACCTCCTCCCCATCCTTGGAATATACATTCTGCCCACCAGTCCCACAGTGGGGGCCATTTTTAAAGACACAGCCTTGAGAAAGCAATGTGGCGTTGAGACCATCTGGATGGTATATGTGACTGAATCCAGTTAAGGCCTCTACATAAACTTTTAAGATTCTGGCAGTTGGGCCTTTTGGCCACCCAAGACAAGCCTAATGTGTAAGTTCCCTTGCTTATTAAAACTGCCACCTAACACTCTGGAGTGATCTGCCTCTTTCTTCAATCTCTCCTTGCCCTGCATGAGTATGGGGGCCAGTTTGTGAACCAACACACCATTGCAATGTGATGTAATTTTTTAACAGAGAATGAAGCAACCTAATTTATCTTCTTAGAGATCACCCTAACTACGATGGGAAAATATATTGCAGCCAAGTATTCCCACTTTAGTGCCAAAAAAGCAGCACTGATGTTGTCATTTCATTCTTATAGTTAATAAAGTTGATAATTTAAATTTAAGCCTGTAACTATTTTTCATGGAATCAATAGTAAGTTTTTTTTTTTTTTTCAAATTTGGATGATAGTAATACCACCCAAATATTTTGACTTGTATTCAGTTGACTTTTTCGTAAAATATTACTTAACCCCAAGTAATGAAAGCATGTAAAACATCATTTCTCAATTATATTGTTTCCCCTCTTAGGAACGTTGTGTGGTTACTTTCAATATAGAATATTCTCAGTAGAGATTACTTTCTTTTTCTCTCTTATATTTTTCCTTTTATAAAATTTCCTTTTTAGCCTCAGTCTTAAATTGATGATTTATCTATGGGTAATGTGTTTCTTAACAGAAAAAGGGATCTGATTTCGGTTTCTTTGACTTCTATGTGGCCCCTCCCCTCATCACATGAATTTGACCCTAAAAATTAAAATATGTAAATGTGATTCTTCTTTAATCGAGATGTTAACACTATCTACATCTAATATGAGGACCCTAGAGAGCTAGATTTAAGAGGAGAGGTAGGACTCTAGGTAAATAGATGTCTCCAATGCAATGATTAGAGCTGATTAAGATAATGAACATCACCTTGTTTAATATAAATAAATAATCCAAAGCCAGTTAGCAAGTAATACTCAACTCAAGGATCAGCATACTCTATGCAGATAGAGCTGAAACATGAATTGTTTGCTATGACTCTGCAGTAGCAGTAATTACAATACCTCTAGCATCAACAGCACTAATATGAAAAGTAGCAATACCATCAGGAGGAGGAAGAGGATAAAGTAGAAAAGGAAGAGGTAGATGGTCATGAGTGGGAATAATAGCAACAGAAGCATTGTTAATCGTAATTTAATTCAAGTAAAATGTGAGCACAAGTGGAATTTTAGCCAAAAGTCATAGCTGACCGGTCTTAATTAGCTTGGATACTACATGGGTAATTTCTTTAATTCCTTTTATTGGCTTCACTTTGGTTTCATCAATTTGGATAATTCAAAATAGTTATTGCTAAGAAGGCTTGTACTGGCCACTTGTAAATTCAGTCGGAATTACTCTCGGTGACAGTTTCAGTGGTTTTATTCGGGTCGGAGGCAGCGAAGTTTAAATGAGTGATTAATTCATTAAAATTATATCATGAGAAATACAGTAACAAGCTGAATACATTTCTCACCTATAAAATTAAGTAATCTGAAGTAGAAATGTCTTGTAAACACTGTCATAAAATAGAATTGACTTAAAGAATGAGAACAGATGGTATTTTTGGTTGCCTAATAATCTTTTTAGTGGAATGACTTATTAATGGAGGACCATGAAACACAGTTGCAACAAAACTTTGTTGTGTTTACATAAAGTGATATGGAGATTTGTGTAAATTATCTTCATTTCAGTTGAATAGACTCTTTTTGGCTAAAAGCATTATGTAACCATGGACATAATGTAATTTTTCTTTGGATTTACTGGGTAAATGTTATATAAGATGCAGTGTTAATTATTTAAGGAAGTAAGCAGATGGTATCCCCATTTTACAGAGTTCTTCCAAGAAATTATGCACTGTTGCTCCAAGTATTAATTCCCGGTATGAAAGCTAAACAAACATCAATATACCAATCATGTAGTTTCTTTAATATTTATTAGGGTCTATCAAAATATAATTGTATGTTTAGTTTTCTTTTAGTTGCCTGGCATTAATTTGAGAGCACTACTCTTGCAATTTTCATATTGATTTTCATTATCAAAATAAAAGGATATTTTTATGGTTGTTTCCTCCTCTTGCATTTGTTGCTAAAAATCACAACACTTTAATTATACTTTTGTGTTAATGGGTTTAGGACTAGTTTCCACCTCAATAAATCAGAACAACCAAATCTGTTCAGTTACTCAAACTGCAATCAATACTAATTTCCTTTTGGTTCAGCAGTTTCATTTACTTGTGTATTGGAAGTTCAATTATCTGCAATTACAGTTTCAATGTATTGAGATAAATGTGATATAACATCTAAATTTTAAATTACAGAAGCTCAATTTTTATTATTTTGTGTATTGGAACCTATTTAGAAATAATCTTAGAGAGTAACTGTTACTAATTCTAATATTTGTGTATTTTCCTGGACATTATTGATGCAAGTACACACATAAACACATTCACTGTCAACATACACATTTTAAATGATAAAACAGCAAAATTACCTAGCAAAAGTTGGAGTGATTCCAACCATCCAAGCACTCTTCTGTAGCATGAGTATTGTAACAGTTGTTATTCTATGCTCCATTTCCAATAACATTTCTTAATATTTTAGATTTCAAACTGCATTAATGTTGAAGGACAATCAGCAATTTTATTTAATTCCAATACATTTTCCACAATTGTATAAGATTGACTCACATCTTGGCTGTATATTTAAAGTAAACTTGATTTTCACATTTTATTTTCATAAGAAAAATCTGTATTTTTGGTCACATTTATTACACCAAAAAATGCTTATATGTAAGTAAGAAATTTAAAATTCCAGGTTTTCTGAAAAAAATTAAAATGTTATAGAGTAAGAGTAATGAAAACTTTAGAGTGCTATTGTAGTAAATATTTTAAAGACTGCATATTTTTTTCTACTATAAAGTATATTATTTATGAGAAGCAACTAACCCTGAATATTTTGAATAATTTTATACTAAAACCTTAGGTATATTTTCTTGCATATGGAGTGAAAAATATATGCTGGCCTTACCTTTAAAATCAGTGAAATCCTTTTCTAATGTGTGTTTAATATACTAACGAAATTATTAAGAGCTCCTAAAATAATTTGATTAAGAAATTCTTGCCATAGAAAGATAATTTTTAAAAATTATATTCTTTTACAAGCTCCCTTTTTTCTTATATTTCGAAAGAAAATTTTTCAATCTCTTGAGATTTTGGTTAAAAAAACCCATAAAATTTGTTTCTGTTAAGAAACCAGATCTTTGTAATTGGAAGTATAGCCAATTCTGAAAGTAATACTTGGGAATATTTTTAATATATTCTGGTGCTCTGTATTGTCGTCTAATATTTTCACATTTATTTTAAAACCTTCAAGCTTGTTATGCTTCTAACATTCAAAAATTTGACCAAGTATTTATATTCACACGATTCACAATTTTAACCCCTGTGAGATTTCTGTTACCCACACAATAAGTGGTTAAAATAATAAATACACAACTTCAAGGACATGTAAATATGAATTCTAATATCTGTGCCAATTTTTTTGGAAAAAAACTCACTATATCCGTTGAATCGATCGAAAACCAGAGAACTCAAAAAGAAAATTTCTACTAATGCTTTTTAAAGGGAATTGTAACATTTGGGCCCTTGAACTACTGGTAAACTGAAAGTTTGCTGGTTAATAATAATTAATGCACTTATCTTAAAGCTCTAGCTTGGCCTCTGTTTAAATGCACATTAATGTGAAAAATATTTGTCATACTCTATCTAATGTTACAAAAAATGCACTCAGATTTGTATTTTCCTTCAAGACAGTTTTCCACACAATCTTAATTTAGAGATTTTAAAAAATACTGGAAAACCTAAATGTAACATGAAGTTTACAGTTGTTATTAGTTTTAAGATGTAATATTTATAGATAATTGATATTTAATTTATTAACCTTAATATGTTATGAATAGAAAAAAATTCTTTTTTGTTGTTGTAAGGGACATTTTAAAAATCCCTAGGCATTTTATAAGTACTCAACTTAAAGATAAACTTATTTTATTTTGAAGGAAATACCCATTAATAATTATCTAAGAGATTATGATTACACTTGAAAATATTCAGCAAGATAGCTGGATGTAATGTAAAGCATAAATGAAGACTGTCCATGGTTAATTAAATTGCATTTCTTGAGCAAAACAGAAAGTATGCAATCAGATATGAGGTTCCTACTCTATCTCCCTGCTAAGCAGTTAAAACTTTGAAAAAAATAAAGGAATAAGTTGGGTTTAGCACTGTTATAGATGTGAGCCACATCACTAAGAGATAATACCATATTGTTTTCTGGAATGACAATGAGGACATTCACCTTAAGAACTTCATTTTGATGCAGTATTGAAAATCTCAAGTGAGGAATGTGTTAGGAATAAAATAGAACTACAGGTGGTGTTTTGGTTCTCAAGTCCCTAATGCTTCAAATAGAAAGAGTGAATTAACAGATGAAATACAGAATCTTTGTGAAGTCTGGAAGAAACTGTTCAAATATTTAATTTGCCTGTTTAGATCTTATTAATAACAACAAAACACTTCATCACAAAAGCAAGCAGAGTTCAAATAATTACTAGTTAGTGAATCATTATCATTTGTGTGCTATTATTTTAAATCTGAGTTTTACTTTATAGGATGAGTAATTTGTTTTTCTTGAGAATTTACCAGTGAATGCATTTAAAATGCTTTTAATCACACTTTCTCTAGACTTTTTTTTTTTTTTAAATCCACCACTAGGGGAAAACTCAACTATGAGAGGGATATTTTTGTTTCTATTTTCCTCACTGTTTAAGCAAATGTAGCTCCTGTTATGTACAAAAGACTACTGTTCAGTTTCCTAAGATTTGCAAAAATCATTTTTTTTTCTTAAAGATTACCCTACCTTTGAATGGGACACTACCTACCTATACATGAGACTACTGTAACTTATAGAAAAGTGGTTTGAGAGTTTAGAAGAGAGATCATAGTGTTTCGTGGACACTGAAAATGTTTCCCTAAAAGAGGTAGAACGTGAATTTGAACTTGAATATTTAACATGAATATAGCATTTGAACTTGAATAGTCTCTTTTATTTTAGATAAACAATTTAGCTTTAACTAATACTATGGCATAATTAAAATAAATGGTTTAATGCTAATAATATTGGAGCAAGATTCATACCTTTGTTTTTTAGTTAGTGGTAAGACTGTTAGAGTGTGAATATTTATAAATTATTATTTTGAGCTATACTAGCTTGAACACTGATTATTCTATTAAGCATATGTACTCATTCAAATTTCTCACATGCTGCTTCTTCTATTCACTAAATGTTATCCTAGCCTCACAAATTCTAGTGAATTTTTAATTGTGAAGTGATGATATGGCTTTCTGCTAACACTCAAAAGCTATCCATCATTATATATATTTTACAAATTGATTCCCTTCAGCTCCTGATCACCTGAAGCTTACCTACTCCTTTAACAACTTATCATTTGACTTGTTTGAAATAAAACAATATGTTATTTTGCTTTTGGATTTCTTCCTTTTTATGGTAACTTAAATTACAATTTCTCATTTACATACAGTAACAGCTTAATTAGATTCTTATCTTTGTTTCTCCCAGGAAATCCTCTCTGCATAAGAAACTACATTTTAGACTCAGTCATGTTGATCCTTTTTATTTGCAAACATATATCTATTTATTATTCATTGAAAAAATGTTCATATTTTGCAGACTTTCATCTTTTAAGCTAAGAGAATCTTTGCAAATCATTTAAATATGTTTAAGATTCTTCACTTTCCCAATTAAAAATTGCTGTTAGCTTACCTAAAAGATACCATAAGATTATGAATATAATTTTCCCACTTCTATCTACATTTGAATAGTCTGCTTTATAAATGAGCATAGCTAGCAATGAAATCTACTTTGACAATCGGAGAATATATGCACTGTATAACTAAGATCAAAGTATTTTATAAATATGGTGTTTTGGGTCACATGATTCTCAGATTTTAATTTAGAACATTATTATAGGAAAAGAAAAAAGGGTGATTTAAGAAAAGGTAAAAGGTGAGAGAAATATTAAAATGAGAACGGTTTCAGGCATTGAAAGAGGCACAAGTAGAGATTCCTAAATTCAATAAATTGCTCTGTATCTTGGAGTTAGATGACTCAGCCTTTTAATGTAAATTTCAGTTTAACAAATAACTACTCCTTAGAAATAATTTCAATTAAAATTAACAAATTTTTGTATATCTTTAATCCTAAAAATGTATTAAATCTTAAATATATAATTAAAGTGGACAACAAAATTTTCCTATTTCATATGGACATTTATTAATCTCTTACTTTAGTTAGATATGACCCTTATTCAGGCACTGCACTAGAGACAGGAAGTACTCCATAGAGCAATAACTCTGAAAATAGGTGTAAACAGCACTAAACAAGAAAAACAGTCTTACCCTTTTATTTTATCTATACTTTCAACTCTGTTTCAAAGCTAATCCTGTGGACATCTTTACCGCTGTTTTGCAATAAAAGCTTCCTCATGAGTTGAGACCATGATCCATCCTGAATAATCATTTACCGTCTCCAGACCAACACTAGACTTCTGATTACATAGTTTCTGAGTCTATAATTTCTCCCCCATATGCTTACCAAAGTACTGGAAATTCTAACAATCCAATATCCATTCCTCTGGGTTAAGACTTTGCCTACTGTTAGAAAGCAAATTAAGCCATATTAGTCATTAGTGCCAATTAGTGCCAATTCCTACAGCTTGAGTTATGATTCCCAAGCATGTGTCGGTTCCACTATCATTTCAAAAAGTAATGTAGAAAACATTAAATCAGTAGAAAACAATATAATCTAGTATTTTAGAAAACCACAAGTTTTGGGGGAGAAGGATGTATTTAATTTTAACTATCAGGTCTCCTATCTATGTGTAACTTACTTAACTATCTAACCATCAGCGACTCATCTGTAAATCTAGGAGCGCTACAGCAGCGGTTCCCAAACATTTTGGCACCAGGGGCCGGTTTCATGAAAGACAAGTTTTCCATGGACAGAGTGGGGGAGGTGGAGGGATGGTTCAGGCGGTAATGCGAGCGATGGGGAGTGGCAGATGAAGCTTTGCTAGCTAGCCCACCGCTCACCTCCTGCTGGGCGGCCCAGTTCCTAACAGGTCAATCTGGCCCGGGGGTTGCCGACCCCTGTGCTAGAGGATTGTGGAACTGAAATGGAACAGTATAGCCATCATGGGATCTGTCGTAAATCAGTCATCTTTCTGATTACTGATATTGAAGGAAAAGCTTAGGCCACGTAGAGAGCAGCGGATATGTGTGGAAATGGAAGGAGGTATGAATATAGGCAAAAGAAAAAGCCAAACCTAATAAGTACAACAGATAAGTATGTAGAGATAAGATCATTTCTGTCTTTTTCTACCTTCAATATTCTATTGCACTGGAAATGGAAATCTATCCTCCATTCTCTGATATTCTTTAGCAATGTGTCTATTCTTTCCTTATAAAAGTAATACTGCCTAAAATTTTAAATCTTTCCTAAATATTTGTAACATAAAAAAAAAATAGAGGAGACATATTACTAATTTCCCAAGTATCCATTCTCAAAGAAAAAGAAGGCTGAACGCTACATGAAAAATTACTTTGGAGATGTTTTTATGTGTTTTTGTATACCTTGGCCACAAATATCCCCAAATGTATATTAATAAAATGAGTAATTTGCCCAAAGCAGAAGGAGATAAAAACTTACTGGGTTCTAGGCTACAAAATTCATAGTATTCAAGGAAAGAAGCTGTCTTTTAATAAGCACCGTTCTTTTTTGTCCTGGGCTCATCAACCAATTATTTAAAGTCTGTGACCTTCAGTAGCTCAGTAGCTCAAAGAGTGGTTTAAAAGTGATAATGTTGTAAAATACTTATGGTAGAGTTGAGCATATGAAATAGTTAATATTGACTGAGTGCTTACTCCTTACCACTCAAGTTTTAAGTGCTTTCATGGATTAGCTCATTCAATCCCCCACCAATCCTATGAAGCACTTTTTATAATTATGCCCAGTTTTCAGATCAAAATATTATGACATAGGCAGATAAAAGAACCTGCCTAAGATCACAATGACAGGAAAGGGTGAACAAAGGATTCAAATCTGGGTAGTCAAATTTCAGAGTTTGCTTTCTTAATGATTGAACTATACCTTTTCTTAGGAAGTCATAAAGGTTTTTTATTATTATCAGTAATATTTATTTTATCACAATGTTATTTTTATCTGAATAAAAGGGGTTTTAACATTACTAATATATATCGATTTTAGACACAAGATGACAATACATGCTTATTTGAGTTTACTGCATGTCATGAGGCCTGGGACAAAATTCAGCATACCAAAAGATGTTCTACTTTTCATATTTGTTTAAGTGCATAAGTGCATGATGAATTTTTGTGGTAATACTTCAACAAAATAAAGTTGTGCCTTTTCAAGTTAAAACATTCATATATTGTTGAATAACCAAAACATTGTTTGCTGTTAAGATCTGAGATCTGTTCATATGCAAATATGAACAAATAGATTGTCCTAAACCTAATAAGTGAATAGATTCTCTGAATTTTTCATTGAATGGGATTGTTCTTGAATTAACAGGTTCTCTACTCAGGCATGGATCAGTTGTTTACAAGGAAGGTCTCTACAGTTGGCACTAAACCAGCTCCAGGTGGCGTCTACCCATAATTCTAGTAAAAATGATGCATGTCTCTTAAACACAATAAAGATTTTTTAGTCATTATTTTATTTAAACACTGGGAACATGAAAATGTACTATGCTTTGCTTCACTAAACTTTTCTCCTCATTTGGAGTCACTATATTAATTTCCTTAGCCTCTCTCTGCTTCTGTTGCCAGCTCATCCTCCTCCATCTACCTTGATATATTTCATTTCAGCAAAGCCAGTCTCTTGGCTATTTTCCCTGTTCAGTGTCTCTCTCCCTATGAAGGATTTCATTCATGCCTAGTTTCAGAAGCTATTGAATGGTCTATATATTTCCATTTATATTTCTTAAAAATACTGAAAAACTATGACAAAACCAGTTTTCCTTATCTTTTCTTAGTTGGGTTATTCCTAAAGCAGAGCCTAAGACAGGGATTTGAGTACAAATAGTTTATTGGGAGTTGGCTTCAAGTAGCAGAGTGAAGAACTAGAGAGAGTGAAATGGAGAACAAAAGACGTTGAAGCATATGCTATTGGGCTGGTCCTGAGTGGGCATATAGGACTTAGTTCCCCTGGTGACCCTCTTAGACACTGTGTGGAACTCATCAGAATAGTCCCTGTGCAGGTTGAGGTGTTGAAAAGGGGATAGAAAAAAATTCTGAAATGAAGTTATAATTCCATCTTTTTAAAAAACTATGAAAAACTAAAGAATAGAAAAAAACTTAAGGACTAAATAATTGGTTGTTTTTTCATCAGGTTGGATGATGAAGGATTACACGACTTCTTCTGGGGCAGATTTATGCTTGTGGCCACATGGAGGCTCCTTTCAACCTTGAAAATATACCTTATGGCAATTCACCTCTGTAAACATTGGGTGATAATGTGCTTGCCACAGTGGCTTTGACAAGTGACCATCATCTTCCCTTGTGCACAGACAAAATATTCATAGTTGCTTGAACAGTGAATAATGAAAAATTGTTGAACATTAGAGCATGATCCCCTGCATTATGTAATAATTTGCTTATTCCTGTATTATGAGGAGATATTTTCCCATATCTCTCTTTTGTAAACCCATTAATAAATTAAAAATGAAACAAGGTTATATTTATTTATTTATTAAAAAAATTTTTTTAAACATCTTTATTAGAGTATAATTGCTTTACATTGTTGTGTTAGTTTCTGCTGTATAACAAAGCGAATCCATTATAAGTATACATATTTCCCCATATCCCCTCCCTCTTGCATCTCTCTCCCACCCTCCCTATCCCATCCCTTTAGGTGGTCACAAAACACCAAGCTGATCACCCTGTGCTATGCTGCTGCTTCCCACTAGCTATCTATTTTACATTTGGTAGTGTATATATGTCAGTGCCACTCTTTCACTTCTTCCCAGCTAAAAAACTAAAAATAGAACTACCATATGACCCAGCAATCCCACTACTGGGCATATACCCTGAGAAAATCATAATTCAAAAAGAGTCATGTACCACAATGTTCATTGCAGCTCTATTTACAATAGCCAGGACATGGAAGCAACCCAAGTGTCCACTGACAGATGAATGGATAAAGAAGATGTGGCACATATATCTAAAAAAAAAAAAAAAAGGCTCTGAAGAACCTAGGGGCAGGACAGGAATAAAGACACAGACATAGGGAATGGACTTAAGGATACAGGGGGTGTTATATTTATTTAGATGCAGAAAAGTGTTTCTTAAAACTACTTTCTGATTCACCATTTCCCTAAAAACATTGCTGCTCCAAAAAATAATCTTCTCCATGCTTAATTCTTATTGATGAACTTTTTAATGTTAAAATAAGTAGAATGTAAAAATAAAGTCAAACATTTTATTTTTTATGCTAAAACAGAAAATATCTGATGAGATTAGAATCAAACTTATTAAAATGATTTAAAGTGAAAGTAATAGTTCTTACTTCATGTCTTTTTTAACATCACTGATTTAAAATAAAGGAGGAGATAAATCTTTTACTTAGTGGAGAATATTCAGTATCTTTGGCATCAAAAATCTATAGAAATGAGTTTTTAAGCTACATATTTATAGCTTTCTATTAACTAATATCCAAATTTTATAGGATGCTACATATATTCCTGATGAAATTAAAACAAACAAAAAATAGGTCTTGCAAATTCATCTTCTCTTATTACATATAATAATAAATAATAATAATATAAAAAGATACAGACAAGTCTTAGATTCTTAATAAAGAAAGTAGCAAGTGTGTATTCAAGCAAAACAGAAGGCCTCAGCAGGAATATTTTCCAGTATGGAGATGAGTTTCTTAATGCAATACTTATCTTTTATGACATTTTTAGATGTAATTATTAACAAAACTTACCAAAAGAAAGCACAACCAGGCATTTGTGTATATTATTAGAATGAATACATAATGTTGTATAAGGGAAGTATGTATGATCATTATTGGTCATATATTTGAACCCTGTTAGGTTTTCCCTCTAACTTCTCTTCCCATGAAGAAGTGATTTTGACCAAACAAGATCACAATTGCACTTATGGATATATATCCAAAAGAACTGAAGTCAGGATCTTGAAGAGATATCTGCACTCCCAGGTTCATTTCAGGTTTATTCATAAGAGCCAAGATATGGAAACAACCCCAAAGCCCATCAATAAATAAATGGATGAAGATAACATTACATATTTTTTTTCAGCCTCAAAAAAGAAGGAAATTCTGCAGTTTGTGACAACATGAATGAGCCTGAAGGACATTATATTAAGTGAGATAAGCCAGTCATATAAGCACAAATACTGCATAATTCTACTTATATAAAATATCTAAAATAGTCAAACTCATAGAAGCTGAAAATACAATATAAAATTTCAGTTATGCTAAAGATTTTCTGTACAACATAGTCTCTATAGTTAGCAAGACAATACTGTCCAGCTAAAATTCTTTTTAAGAGGGTAGAGCTCATGTTAAGTGATCATATCACATAAAACCAAACGAAATAAAGGGACAGAGGAAACTGTGGAAGGTGTTGGATATGTCTATTACCTTGATTGTGGTGATGGTATCATGGGTGTTTGCACATGTCAAGCTCATCCAGTGGTACACATTAAATATGTGCAGTTCTTATTTATTTATTTATTTATTTATTTTTGTCACTCCACATGACTTGTGGGATCGTAGTTCCCTGACCAGGGGTTGAACCTGTGCCCTCAGTCATGAAAGTGTGGAGTCTTAACCACTGGACCACGAGGGAATTCCCTCTGCAGTTCTTAATATATCAATTTTACCTTAACAAATATGTTGAAATTTTTTTGAGATAAATGGAAGATGAAGATCAGATTTGTGTGTCTCTACTTTATTATAATGGATAATGTAGGCAGTGTCCATACATCATATTTCCAATATTTTAGGTAAATTATTTTTTATAATATTTATTATTGTATTGCATACGTACAGTACAATAAAACCATCCTGGTCAGCATGGTTCAATGAACTTTCTGTGATGATAGAAATATTTTATACCTGTGCTGTCCAATAAGGTAGCCACTAGCCAAATATGACATTGAGTACTTGAAATAAAGCTAGAACAACAGAGGTACTTAATTTTTAATTTTAAATCAAATTTAATTAATTTATCTTTAAATATCCACATGTGCTAGAGTATACTGTATTGGATAGCACAGATCTACACCCTTCTTTTCATCAGTATAAAATCAGCTTAGGTCATCAATGAATGCCTCTATGTAAATTGTTGTAAACTATATCTTTTATGTGAATAAGCAATAAAAATTTACAAACTGAACAAGTTAAAATGGGATCATTTGAATTACATCTATTTTGAGAGATTATACATTTGTAGTTTTCTTAGAAAATAGAAATATTAAGACACTCTAACAAAATACTTGTTGAAAGAGATATTTTAACATTTTATAAAGAGTAAGAAATTATTAATAATTTATAGAAAATTATATTTTCATACTCTTCAAGATTGATTGTTAACTGACAAATTCTCATGTCTACTAAAATACTTTATATTAATCCTTTTCTTAGAAAATAGTTTTATGAAAGAGATAGCTATTACTTTGACAGTTTCATGCCAAATTTTAAATGAGAAAATCAAAAGTATGATGACAATAATTAACGACACTGTACTGTATATTTGAAAGTTACTAAGAGAGTAGATATTGAAGGTTTGCACCACAAGGGAAAAAAAATGTAATTATGTGAGGTGATGGATGTTAAGGAAAGGTATTGTGGTAATCGTTTGACAATGTATACATACATCAAAGCATTATGTTGTACACTTTAAACTTATACAATGCACTATGTCAATAAAACTGGAAAAAAAGTAAGAAATCATGTTAGACAAAATGTTTTTTAAAGTTATTCTCTTATCATTAGGTATTACAATAAATGAAATACATCTTTCAACAATATTTTTAAAATTAGGAATCACTATTATTTGAGAATTTTGCATGGCATAATTACGTTTTTCTTGTTTTAATTGTTTCATTCACAGTACAGTTAGTCTAATACGAGTCTTAGTTGTTGTTGTTAAAGTTTTAAAGTTATTCTCTTATCATTAGGTATTACAATAAATGAAATACATCTTTCAACAATATTTTTAAAATTAGGAATCACTATTATTTGAGAATTTTGCATGGCATAATTACGTTTTTCTTGTTTTAATTGTTTCATTCACAGTACAGTTAGTCTAATACGAGTCTTAGTTGTTGTTGTGATGAATAATTTGAAACTTATTTGTTACATTTTTAGGGTAGTAGGCAGTTGAAATGTTACGTGCTCTCTTGAAGAAATTATTTTATCCAGTGAGGCATAGCATCTGTGAATCTATATCTACATCTGGTTTCCTGTTTAAAATAAAATTCATCTTATTATATATTCTTGTAACAATATAGAGATTAAATCAAAGGACATTAAATCTGCATAACAACATACGGATGCATTAAATTGCCACTTAAAAATGTTTTAGGGACCTCTGAAATGATAACATAAAAACGGGTGTCACTTTGAGCAGAGTCAATTTTCCAAATTCAATTAAAATTAAAAATAATTCTGCATGTAGTACAATAGATGATGCATAGGAATATTTCTCCAACCTCTCCTTTTTTTTTTCTTAACAATTTCTTGAATCCCCAGTTATTCATTCTGTAACTGTAAAATGTAAGTCCTGACAAGACACAATGTCCCGTGCCCATCTGTGTATGGCGCTATAAAGTGTACACTTATTTTTTGTTTATTTGCTTTTTTTTTATTTTTATTTATTTTTTAAATTATTTTTTAAGTTCTTATATTTTCCTTTTGTTCAGTTTAATATATAGTTTTTTTTAAATTTACCTACTTTAAAAGTAGGTTACTGATATTTTTGTCGTTCCATCTGACAAAGGGAATTTTTTAATGAGAATATAAATTTGCTTTTCCTTTCATATTAAGTGATGGTTCTGCGTGATTTCTCAACTGACATTGAGGTGACAATGTCAAAGAAAATGTGGCTTGTTGGAAGTAATAGTGGCCTGGCAAGTCATTCTAACATCACAATAAACAAGATATGTAAGATTTTTTGAGCTATTAAAATTTTCTGAGTTTAGTTTATCACCCATAAATTGGAGATAATTGTCACTATGCCTCTTATAAGATTGTTATAAAGATGATACAGATGAATGCAGAAAACTTTTTTGTATATTATTAACTATTTTGAAAATATAAGGAAAGTCAGAGATTAAGAAAATCCCACTTCAAAATGTTTATGAAGAATCTAGGGGCAGGACAGGAATAAAGAGGCAGACATAGAGAGTGTACTTGAGGACATGGGGAGGGATAGCTAGTGGGAAGTAGCCGCATAGCACAGGAAGATCAACTCAGTGCTTTGTGACCACTTAAAGGGGTGGGATAGGGAGGGTGGTAGGGAGACACAAGAGGGAGGAGATATGGGGATATATGTATAGGTATAGCTGATTCACTTTGTTATAAAGCAGAAACTAACCCACCATAAATCACTTATACTCCAGTAAAGATGCTAAAAAAAAAACAAAAGAAAATCCCACTTCATTGAAACTCAGTTTGCTCATTAAAATATTAAATGTATCATTAATATTTAACAGTTACAATTATTATCTTAAAATATTGCTAATCATTTAACTAAACTTTGTGTCACTATTAAATCATTTAATCAAACTATTAATTTAAATTGTTTAATATTATGAAATTATTAATCAATATATTAATTAATATTAATGCATCAATATTTATAAATAACATATTATTAAAGTACTTATTTAAGCTAGTTGTCACTATTAAAAATCTGAGAATAAAATATTATGTATATTGTTATTCATATAAATGTAAAATGTGTAAAAGTAGTAATATATTGTCAATCAAAACAATTTAACTTTTAAAATATAAATAACACTTCAGTATTGAACAGAAGGCTAAGATAAATTGAAGGATCATGGAAAGATAAAATAGAATGGATAAATTTATTTTACAGATATTAAAAAATCTGAATTTCAATGAATATCATCTATATGAATTATATATATGTAACAAAATAGTTTTTTAAAGATTTAATTGAAATTTTAGCAGTAGTAGTTTTAGCTTTCTTTAATGTTATTTTAAGGTTTTCAATTTTGTTTCTATTGATGCTTTCTTTTTTAGTCACATTTCGATGGTTTAAATTCTATGTTCAAATATCCTAGACTCCAGTTCTTAGAATTAAATCATAGGGCATCAGTTTTAGGGAGTTATAGCTTTCAATTCTCATAGACACATAAACTCCCTTGATGCTGAACATGTACTCAGTAGTTTGCTCTCCCTCAGTTAAACCAAATATGAGAAGGTCAAGGAAAAGCAAAGCAATCAATCCAACATTGTGGGCAAAAATGGTGTTCATGGAAATTTCTGCTTTAAGATATTCTGAGAAATAAAATTAGACACTGCTATATATTTCCAAGTCTCTACAAGATAAAGTATATTATAAAATATAATTTTAATGAGTTAATCACAATATATGTTTTAATATATCATGCATCAAATGAAAATGTGCATTCATAGTTGTCTTTCTTATTAAGTCTTGTTTTTCCACAAATATTATTTAAAGCGTAAAATGCCTTCTTCTGCTTTTTATTTTTATTTTTTTTCCTTCTTGGCTTTACTTAAACTTTCTTTTCCCAAGTAACAACGTTAATACCTTATAAAGTGTTATTATGTTATTAACATCTCCTCTCTTTTCTTGGGAATCTTGATGCTTCTGTTCCCTAAGGTTTTCCATCACTTCTGTTAATTGTCTGCACTTCTAACTTGAAGAAATAAATTGCCACATAGTCTTCTCTGTATAATTCTACTATTTTTGGTTTATTACACAGTAGAATCAAAAGCAGCAATTCTGTCTTCAGACTCTCAATTTTGTCAGTCTTAGAAAGGATAATTTTCTGTATAGAACTTATGAGGTTTCAACTTTTTCTTTGGGGAAACATGCTTTAGCTTACAACAAAGGACTGAAAAGACTAACATGTTGAACCAAATTCATTGGTAATGTAAAGTATATTGATTAATGTTTTTAAATAAATTTTAATAAAATCATTATTTTCAATAGCCACCTTAATTTGTTTCATCCTAGGAGACTTCAATTCCCAGAGCTACACTATGCGTTGACAAGATTAACCTAATTTATCTTGACTAAGACTCTGGGGAAGTGGTTCATGGATTGAGGTAACTTAATGGGGATTGAGCTAGAAGAGAGAAATCTTATATACTAAGAAAAATAAAAGAGAAAGGGTCACCTGTAGTCTAATAAAACAAAATATATGTAAACAAAAGGAATATTTTCTCATAGTATTTCTCCATCTTTATTCATACATATACATCTTTTTCTAAAACAATTCCTTATATTACCCTGATTTCTACAACCATACATGATTAAATACTTCCCGTGCTCCATTCATTCTTATAAAACATGGTTTTTAATGATGATAGTTACAAAGGTTATTTAATTAAGCAATTTTGTATAACACATTTAGCTTGCTTCAAAATATTTGCTATCACAGAAAATACTATAAGGAACTACTTTTCATGTTTATTTGAAAACATTTAAAATAATTTACTTAGTAAAATTGCCTTGCTTTAGAATTATAGACTCAAAGGGCAAATATACATTAAGGATGTTGATAACTTACCATATTGACTCCGTGGAGTTTGTAGTAGGAGTGTAGATTAACTGGTAGAGTAAAAGAGGGAATTTAAGATGTAAAGGAAATGTTATATATCTCTGCATGATTTTGGTGCACACAGATGTATACATTTGTAACAAACAACTCAGTGTATACTCAATATTTTGCATTTCATTTTATGTAAACTTTGCCTCAAATATACAAATTTAAACAAATGTTGAAATATAGTTAATGATATGCATGATTAAGAATTTAGGGGGAAGTATGTTGACATTTATGGAAATTCTTCCATAGATAGATTAATGGATAAATAGAGGAATGACTCCTTTAATAGACAAGTGATAAAGCAAGTACAGTATGGTGATATATTAATGATAGAATTTAATGTGTTGTTCACTGTAAAATTCCATAATATATATAGGTTGGTGTGGTAATTAATTTTATGTGTCAGTTGGACTGGGCTACCGTACCCAGAGATTTGGTCAAACATGGGTGTTGCTATGAAGGTATTTTTTTAAATAAGATTAATATTTAACACAGTAGACTTGAGTAAAGCAGATTACCCTTCTTAAAATGGATGGACCTCATCCAATAAGTTGAAGGCATTAAGAAAAAGACTGACTTCCCTTGAGGAAGAGGGGATTCTGCAAGCCCACTGTCTTCAGATGTGAACTGCAACAAATCTCTTTCCAGACTCTACAGACTGCAGACTTAACCTGCAGATTTTAGACTTGTCAGCATCCACAATCATGTGGGCCAATTCCTTAAAAGTAAATCTCTCTCTCTCCCCGCTCCTCACTCTTAGAAATATAGAGTTCCTGGGCAACCCTATGAGAATAAGGCGCGTTGCCCACAGCCCTGAGTTTTCTAATTTTAGTGGTGAGATAATGGCATAATTTATTGTTTGTTTTATTTTTTACTAAAATATTGTGCAAAAAATACCCAACAGAAATTTCTGTACAGTCATTAGTCATCAATGTATTTATTAAGTTTGGTCCATAGTAACAAATTCATGTATTGTTAGTTTTTAAAGTAATATAAGATTAAAATAAATAAAATAATAAAATGAACTGTTACTAAAATGCAGTTTAAAATTCCTATTGCTGGAAAGGAAGGGAATTCTCCTGGATCTCTGTAAAAAAAGCTGCAGGAAAATTCAAAGCCAAAGAACAAAACATGCCCTATGGGAAAGTTTCCATCAGGAAGCAGATGTAAATACCACAGGTAGTTTGTTCAACATGTCCAGAAATTTAAGACAAGTATTAGATATTTGAATCTTGAAGAACTGATAAATATAAAGAGGAGTTGAAAAGACTTAGGGACATATATATCAAGCAGTGGAGATGTTGCTTCCAAAGTTTGCATAAATTCAATTCTGCAAGATACTGTAAGAGTTTATAAAATCTGTATAACCAATTTAAATTCCCACCAGCAGTGTATGAGGGCTTCTCATTATGGTATGAATTTGGATTTGTGTGAAGACTAAAAAGTAAAGCATCTTTTCATATGCTTATAGTCTACTTGGGTATCTTTTTTCACATAGTGACTCCCTACTTGGTCACTGACTGGAACAAGCAGTTCAAGGATTATCAGCTGGTCTATGGGCCACATTTTAAGTAGAAATGTTCTAAGGACTAAGTGATCCCAAATGCTAGCCTCGCTTGTCTCCTTTCTCTTCTCTCAGGTACTGACTCTGTCATTCTTCACTGCTTTGTAATTTCTCTGATACCATCAAAAAGTTTTTTTTAATCATTTGACAAGTTTTTCTAATTTATAGTAGGAGTGTGTTACTCCAATTTATGTAGACCTCCTTTAATAGAAACAGAACATAGAATTCACTTTTCAAGAGTGTCAAGTATTTTTGTTATTTCTAGAATCAATTATCTAGCCTAAAGTTTTCACTCATCAACTTGCATGAATTGGCAGGAAAGAAAAATGTCTTGGAAATTATTTTCTAATCTCCAAATTTCAGGATTCTGGACCTAGCATCACCTTTGTTTTACTCATGCAGTAGAATAATGTTTTTCCATCATTTTAAAATTTATAATTTTTGTTTATTCCTTAGAGAAAGATAGAGTTAAATCAAATTTTAATTTATCAAGATGCAGTTTTCTTTAATATTAACTTAGAAATTTTAATGCTTTTAGACTAACTCCAACAACTAGAAAAGTTAATCAGTTTAGGAGGTTAAATGAGAAGAAAAACAAAATGAAATATTAGTTATTGATTGGGCTAGAATTTTATCAGGTAAATTAACCATGACAATAAACCATATTCTGTGCTAAGAAGAAAATATTAGTCTAAACAAGTATTGACACTAGATTTTATATCATAGTAGTACAGAATTTGTTTCATTACACTATAATCATAGAACATTATTGAACAAAGAGTGGATTAATTATCCAGAATGAGCATATACATTGTTCACAAGAAAGATCTCTGAATAACTTCTAGCTATCTTCAAATGTCAAAAAAACTATCAGAGAATGACCAAATGTCATTTTTAACGAAAATAAATGAGTAATAGGCATTCTTACGGAGTATTGGAGTAATTAATTGTAATAAGTATTCCATATTTATGAGATTTTTAAAAATCTCATAAACTAATGAAATACTAGCCAAATTGACAATTGTTATGAGCATCAGAGTAGTAATTAACTGTTTGCTACTTTTGTTACAGAGTTCTCATTTGATTATGCATGGTTTGAGAACTGATTTAATGTTTTCGTCCTGTTTGTAATTTATGTCATAACATTATTCTCTATACATTCAGCATTGGGTTAAAACTTTATTTTCTAAATGGGAAAGAATATTTCCATCAATTGGAAGTTCAGGTTGAACTCTTATTTTAGCTATGGTTGCATAATTTAAAAGGTTCTAAGATCTAGTCCACAGAGCATATTACTTAGCATAATATTTTTGCCTATTATCTCTTTAGTACAGACTGATTTATAAATTTTATTATTTCCTTTATTAGTATAACGCTTTGTTACAGTACTTTATAAAAGTGTCACACATTATTAGCAGATTTCATCCATTATAAAAATAATTCACACTATAATGAACATATACATTTTTAAACGTTTTCATCGTTGACAACAATTCCTAAAATATTGATTTGTTTTTAAAACACTTAAATATACTGGCATTTTTCAAACCTCTAGTTTCTTTTGCTTTGAACTTTCCCATTTATGTGACCTTCTGTTAGCCTTTGAAAATATCTCTTGACAGTTCACCACTGAGTTCCAATTTGTGATACACAGAGAGAACTCTAGGAGTCCATTTAGATGATAGATAGAAACATGTTCCTTTTTTTTTCACTGAATGTCACTTTAAGAACATAATAGGAGGAATGTAGTTTTCACAATGTCCCTGGGTTCTTAAGAATTCTGTGTTCAGCTAAATCTATCGAAAATCATAAGACTGTAGATAGCTCATTTCTCCAACTTTACTCGAATGTACCAAGTAAATTTTGCATATTACATTTCTTCAGTACCAACTGCTAGCTTTCTAAAGTGTGCAATTATTGAGTGCATGTGTTTTAGATGAACTGTAATTAACCTCTTTTAAGATCCCTATTTTCTTATTTTTATTTCCATAATATTCTATTGAAATAAAGTCTGTAGTTAGAGATAGCCTTTTAACCTAACCAAAATAATTAAGAAACAATCATGTATATACACTTCATTCCTCAAGAACAAACTATATGTTGAAATGTTTGGCCAAGAAAATATTTTAAATAATCTTCATGCCTTCTATAATTAATTAAGTTAATTGAACCTCTCTTCTCCAGTTTGGGCTGGTTTGCAATCACAGTGGATTTAAAACTGCCTTCTATAATCAACCACTTTAAAGTATCTGACCTAAAGTGTCCTTGTGAATAAAGTGCTTATGAACAACAGTTCTGAGATTACATCTGGTCAATATGCAATCTTTGTAGCACTAAGAGAAAGGTTCTTCCTCAACAGTGAACTGGTGAGGTGAATAATTCAAATAATAATTGACATTGCTGGAGGCCAAATTGCTGAAATATTTCTCGATTAGAATTATAAGAACATGAGAGATCTTTGGAGAGAGAATAAAGGTCATTTGGTCCATCAAGGCATATTCTTTTTAGTACTCCATTTCCCCAAGGATGGCATCTAATTGTTTCTTGAATGACATTCCTGCTTTTTGACTCAACAACTTTGCCTGCAGGCTCTTCTAAGCATTTATCATTCTGTTCGTGAAAAGGTGCTTTCTGAAATATGTGCTGAGTTTATTTTTTGATTTCCATTTATGTCTTCCTGTCCTATAATCTGCGTTGAAATGGAAATAATAATTTGGGGTGACATTATCTGTGACAGTTAAGATTTTATATGCTTCAAATCAGACAGCTCAAACCCTGTCCTTAATATTATATGCCAAGACTTATGGTCCTAACAACCAGCACTGCATAGCAAACAGTGGTAGGGGTTCCAGTTAGAGCATTTAATATGTCTAAAATTCATAATCCCTCAAGTATATATTTTTCCTCTGCAAAATAGAGACTGACACTTACTGAAAATGACTAAAAAATAATGAATTCATTGGTGTGTATTCCCTGTCACTTGCTCATATATATTAATATGTATATGCATACACATATATATATGCATACACACATATATATGCATACCTACACATATACATATATGTTTGTGTGTATATGTGTGCATGATATGCAGATACATATATATACATAATTGTGTGTATATATATACATAATTGTGTGTGTGTATATATATATATATATATATATATATATATATATATAATATCCCCTTATTTTCTCCTGGAAGGTGAGTAATGAGAAAAGCTACTGGAAGTTTAGTGCTGTTATCTGAACAGACATTTTATTCTGTATATTTTTTTATCCAAGATCTAATAATGATTTTATTGCCTTTGACTAAATATTTACAAAATATAAATTATAATAATTAGAACTCCCACAATTTTAGAATTACACATGTAAAATGCATTATACTTTAAAGTAGGGCTTCCCTGGTGGCGCAGTGGTTGAGAGTCCGCCTGCCAATGCAGGGGACACGGGTTCGTTCCCCGGTCCGGGAAGATCCCACATGCCACGGAGCGGCTGGGCCCATGAGCCATGGCCGCTGAGCCTGCGCGTCCGGAGCCTGCGCTCCGCAGTGGGAGAGGCCACAACAGTGAGAGGCCCGCATACCGAAAAAAAAAAATAAATAAAGTAAATTAAGTGTAAATTACAGTAATAACTATTTTATACACACAAAGAAGTTAAATCTGAAAACTCACATTTAGTGTGTTTCTAAACATTAACACCCTTTTTGTTTTTGTTTTTGTAAATGTTAGGGAGAGAAAATCATCGCTTACACAATATACACCTCCCTCTTCACTTTAACCAAATTTTAGAAAATCAACCATTCTGTTCCACTGATACTATTAGTTAGGTCAAGCATTATAAATCAAACCTCCATTACAACGATGGTTATATCTGGAGTGAGCAGTAATCCAGGTTAAGTCATTTAATTAAACCAATCACCTCCTGATTTTATTTACACTGGCTACAATGATTGGTTTCAGTTGATCGAATAAGATCAAAGTTCAGGATTTTGTTCTGACTTGTAGAAAACAATTATTTGTTTGCCAGTAGGCATGAAGGAGGAAGCATGTAGCTTGTAACTGGTGACAGCACATTGCCAATCCTGAAGGAACCCAGGACACAGCTCAAATTTGAGTGAGACAGACACCCTCTCAAAGTGGGAACTGGAGCCCTGAAGCCCAATCTAAATGTCCATTTTCAGTTACATGACCAGTAAAACTTTATATTGTTTAAAAAAGTTTAGTTGGGGGTTTTGTTAACTGCAAAGGAAAGCGCTGGAGCTGATAATTTAAATTTTATCTTTAAATTAAACTATGCCACTTTTGCCACTCTGGTTTTTACATTTTTTTATGTACTGCCTATCTGTATGTGCCTGCATATCATTAGGTGCCATCACTCTATTCATGAAATGTTTTTAAAGATCACTGTAAAATCACTTGGAATAATTAAGATACTACACTTACAATGATCTATAGGTAGGCAAAACACACACACACACACACACACACACACACACAAATCATGCACTAAAAAAGAGGTAGTTGGACTAAGGAGGCAATGAACACGGTCTGCTGCCTGTGCCTGGCAGCATGTTGACCTCAACAACAGTTAGTAGAAATATCAAATCTAATCTTGGTCAAGTTTTTTTGATTGTACAGGATGTTCAATATCAGCCTAGTTATCCCAAATAAACTTATCTGTGGGACTGACAGTTCTTTTAGAATATACTGAAACAGAATGTCAGTTTAGACTTATCACTTATATGTTAACTTCTGAAGAAGGACATAGGTGAAGAAAAATTTTCTCTTTTTATTATTAGGGAAATTGTCATTAGTTTATATTGTCACAAGAGGAGGAGAAACTTTTCTATGATCATAAGAGATACTTTAATCACAAAGGAAGAGGAAAGTTATGAAAAGTATTTTTTTTCTTTTATCACAAGAGCAGCAGGACTCTCCCTTTATCATGAGCAAAGTGAATTTCTTTTCCCATGTGTCCTTTTGAAACAACTTTTGGAATAAGAAGGTCATGAAGTTTAGGAAGGAAGACTATGAATCTGAGAATATTTAGAACTTCTAGGCCTATTTTCTAAGATGAAAAAGTGGTTTGAATCTCTAAGATTGCTTTTTTCAACTGTAAAAATCTACCTAATGTCTTAATCCCCAATGGTCAAGTCATTAAAAGAAATAAAATTGAAAAGACAGTGATTCATAAATTCATTTATCCACTCCTGTATTCCCTGAGTTCAGCAGGGTACTCTAAGGGGACTTGGATACTGGAGATAGGACATTAAAAGTATGTGATATGTGCAATGTAAACTAATGTAGGGTGTCAGAGTAAAGGGAGGTGCTTTTGAAATTTAATCAACAGTCATTGGTCTGAAATGACAAGCAAAAATTGACTACCTCGTAGATAAACTATAATTTTTATCACACTCCACACACTATGCAAACTATCCAACTGCAATTAAGTTTAGTCTGCCTCCTGATATGGTGCACCAATAATTTTTTCAAAACTAACACTAAAAATAAATACATAAATAAATACTAATATGACTTGTCAAACTTACATACTCCACCTTTTCATAACAAATTCTACTATTTTTCTAAATTAATTTAATAAGAAAAGAACTGTAAATTCAGTAAATTTTCATCATGCCAATTATTCTAATACATAATAGCTTTAACCTTCCACTTTCAAAATACTTTAAAATACATTTTTGCTGTAGAAATAAAGCATAGAGTAGGAATAAACATGAACACTTCTAAAGGTTTAAATATTGCATATATTATTCAGCCATTTTTCAATGGCTAACAATTTCATATACTTAATAGAGTATGACCAGAAAGGCACTTTATTTGCTAATATGTTTTGAAATGCCCCAAATCAGAGAATTATATAAATCCCTGATTTTAATAATTCAATCTAAACAGTCAGTTTATATTATTTGAAGTAAATGAAGATATATTTGCTCTTTAGGTGTTGATCAGTTCTCACAATTATAAATTCCTAGTTTACAGTGAAATATAAAGAACACTGCTATAACATGAGGTTTTTGCTCACCACATACCAGTTATTCTCATAAATGACACTGGATTTCTAAAGCAAATAATTATCTGTGAGCAAACTGCATATTGACTTGACACTGCCTTCCACAGAAGCTGGCATATCCCTCGCCAATCTCTTTCTTTTCCCTGGTCTATTGTTTTTTAGCAAATACATTTAACAGCTGTGGATAAAAACAAGGCACATTTGGCAAAAGTAGGAACCAGATGCCAAAGTCTGAATGTATGTTCAATTCAAAGCATGGGGGCCCATGGCTAACTCTTTGGTGTCACCTCTTTGGCTCCCTTTCTCAATTGAATACTGGCAGGCAGCAGAGGTGCATCTGGGGATATTGTTGAGGTCACGCAACTGTGGCCTGGTCTTTGCTACCTTATGAGATTGCAACCATTTTGAGGTGGTTTCCTATTTCTAAGAATCGGTTGGTAGAAAGTCATTTTCAGATCAGTATATACACTGTTTTGAAATATTACCAGTGCTCATTGAAAATAAAATCCCCACATTTAGGAATTTCAAAATCTTGCTGAGAATTGACTTGAGGACATGGGGAGGGGGAAGGGTAAGCTGGGACAAAGTGAGAGAGTGGCATGGACATATATACACTACCAAATGTCAAACCGATAGCTAGTGGGAAGCTGCCGCATAGCACAGGGAGATCAGCTTGGTGGGTGCTTTGGGATGCCCTAGAGGTGTGGGATAGGGAGGGTGAGAGGGAGGGAGATGCCAGAGGGAAGAGATATGGGGTTATATGTATATGTATAGCTGATTCACTTTGTTATAAAGCAGAAACTAACACACCACTGTAAAGCAATTATACTCCAATAAAGATGTTAAAAAAAAAATCTTGCTGAGAACAAAACATTACTATCTGAAACATTAAAACATCATTACAAAGGGCGTTTAAATAGTGTAACGTACAAATTAATATTAGAATCTGCATGATAAAATTAATTCAGTTACCTAGGCAGGGGTTTAGCAGCTTGTCATAGCTCAGATTTACTTATGCCTAAGGTCATCTTGCATGTATAGAGTTTATTTGGAGGTTGATCCCAGAGAGCAGAAGGGAGGACCAAAAGTTGTGTGTGTGGGTTCCAGGGATAGTAAAATAAGGAAGGTGGGAAACCCAACAATAGGGTAGGCAACTCCTGACTAGTGCTGGATCCCACAGTAATTTCTGGGGACTTTTCTGAAATATTTATTTCAGAGGTGCTTATCTGAGAGAGGAAAGGGAGAAGCATTGGTTTTCATTCCCCAGTGACCAAAAATTGTTTCCCACCCTCCCCTACCATCCTGGAACTTAGGGGATGTGCATGTGAGAGTGTTGATCAGATTCCTACAGCCTTCCCTATTTTGTGGAATAAAAGAAGAAAGCAGTATTTTACATGGCATGGACTTACATGAAGGCACTGTCAAATCACAACCAAAAGAAAAGTGCCTGGATTCTGGAGTCAAAAGTGGGGTGTATGAGATTTAAAGCGGTAAATAAGCAGTAAAACACACAGCTTTTAATTTAATGTTCATTTGGGGAAAAATAGGTACCAGAAATTATACAGAAATAGTTAATTGTTGACAAAAATATTTCTTTAAAAATGTTATTAGGGCTTCCCTGGTGGCGCAGTGGTTGAGAATCCGCCTGCCAATGCAGGGGACACGGGTTCGTGCCCCGGTCCGGGAAGATCCCACATGCCGCGGAGCGGCTGGGCCCGTGAGCCATGGCCGCTGAGCCTGTGCGTCCGGAGCCTGTGCTCCGCAACGGGAGAGGCCACAACAGTGAGAGGCCCACGTACCACCAAAAAAAAAAAAAAAAGTTATTAATCAAAGCACATTTAGATTGCCTTAATTTATTTAAGACTATGTATCAAGAATTTACCTTAGCTCTTTAAGTATATCATCACATTATTTCTCACAATAACTCTAAGAGTAGACATTCTTATCATTATTATTCTATTTTACAGTTGAAGAAACTAAGAATACAGAAAAGTAAGGCAATTTTCTCAGGATCATTCAGATAGGCCCCAAACTACAATTTGACTTTTCCTGTATGATGCACCAAATTCAGTCCCTTTTAAGGAGCCCTAATCCATCAGTGACTTAAATGTCTGTTCCTCAGGGCAGATAAAATAGGCTGTTTATTTCAGTGGATAGGTGGTCCACCAGGGTTGCTCCACACACAAGCAACTCCCTCCTGCCCGTCTTAGATTGTGTTCATGCCTCACGTTCATCTCCTCCCCCCGCCCCACCGCACCCCAGTAGGTGGCCTTCACATGGTCTCTCCTAGCTCCTGCCCGCCTCCCTTGCTAGTATCCACTCACAGGATCAGTTTCTTACGGTTTTCCAAAGAAGACTTGGAAAATAAACAAACAAAAAAGATTAAATATTCATTTGTTTTTACATTACTGATATAAAATCTTACTTCTCTTTAAAGGAATGACAGGTGCTGCTAACTCACTGGAAAAAGAAGAGTGAAAAAAAAAACAGACAAAAATAAAGGAATTAGATCATCAATATTACAACCTGCCATAATTTTACATGCAGGAGAATAACCGATTTCTACAAACTATACCTTTAAGGTTTCACTACATGTATGTTTGGAAACAAGAAAAGAACATGAGTGAAATTAAATGTGTATTGGTTTCATGTGGATAATTTGATTTATCTAGTGGAGTGACATGTAGTATAAGTTAAATTAAGGAGGAGTATATAGAAGAGGGCTAACAGTTATCTTGAGTCCAAGAGAAAAAAGAATTTGCAGAGAGGAAATCAATCTAGCTCCTCAAGGGAAAGTGAGGGAGTACATAGCATTTGAGAAAGAAAATCCTAGCTACCTATGTTAGGTTTTGGTGTGAGATGAAAAATTAAGTGATGGAAATAAGAGAAACAAGATAGCTAATGTCAAATATGAGTTGGTGAGAGATCAAGATTTATCAAAGACATGATTGCCAAGATTTATTGATGGAAGAACTTATAAAATATATGAATATACATGATTCTAGGACAAATCTTAGAGAACCAAGACTTATTTAGAATTATAGAGACAATACATGAGAGTGAAAATTTCAGAGAAAATATGTGATGCAGACTACTTTTATTATTTTAAATTTATGTTGCTGTAATTCAATTCATTTTGGATTTGTAAATGAATGAATAAATGAATTAACAAAACAATTAATGGGTAAAAAAATGAATGACTCTTAGAAGACAGGGGAGGATATTGTGTATTAATTAAGCCCCCTATCCCCTGAAAAAAAGAAAATAAAAAGAGTTCAGAATAATGTTCACTATACTACAAGCCTTCTGATGTTTTTCAAGTTAATGGTTAAAGAAAAAATAGTACTGGTGAAAGAGACGATATGTAGCCAGAAATAGCATAGGAGAAATCAGAGAAGATGTTATTGATATAGAAAAAATAGTGGCATTGATATGTAATCCTGCAGAAAATATCCAAAAAATTATGGAAAAAATTTCTTGGTGTGAAGTATCTTGACCTTGTAAAATGATTCCAGTGACACAGAAAGAAGGAGCACTAGAATGTAAGAGATGAAGCAGGCATACTGACAAATACAATGGCATGCTATATCAAGTTGATTTTTTTTTTTTTTTTTTTTTTTTTTTTTTTGTGGTACGCAGGCTTCTCTCTGTTGTGGCCTCTCCCGTTGCGGAGCACAGGCTCCGGACGTGCAGGCTCAGCGGCCATGGCTCACGGGCCCAGCTGCTCCACTGCATGTGGGATCTTCCCGGACCAGGGCACGAACCCATATCCCCTGCATCGGCAGGCGGACTCTCAACCACTGCGCCGCCAGGGAAGCCCTATCAAGTTGATTTTATGCTAACTTAGGAAAGGTGTTTTACATGATTCATCTTCGAGTCTCCCCAAATTAATTGCAGGGATACTTGAATAAAGCAAATTCTTAATTAAAGCAAAATACGTTTACTGCAACATTATAAAGTGAGAAAAATAAATGAAACATTTAGATGTACTTCTGAGAGATGACCATAAAATAGTAACACACTGAGACAAAGAATATATCTAAATAAGATTAATATACAGTACTAAAATATAAAACAATATGCTAAGAACTTGTAGAAGTTTGCCAGGTAAAACATGCAAAATCCTTCAGTTGTGAATTTCAAAATTTTAATTTCTAAACCAATAAAGACAAGACATATAATCACTCGTGTGGTCCATTCTGCTAGGTAACATGACTACGAGCATTTCAGTAGTTTTATTCAGTTAAAGGGTTAATAAAGAGGCAGATATTCTGTCTCCTGTTGGAAAAATTGTTTCGATGTTCTAAGATGTATTTTTTCAATGTTGTTCAGTCAGAACTTAAAAACACTAAGTATTCTAGGCCTCTGAGAAGTGTTAATAGGGAGGCAGGAGTTATTATTTTATTTAAAACAACTAATAAAAATGTCTATCCTAAACTTGCTTTTGGGTTAATTAATATGCTGATAATGACAGTACTAAGTCATCATTTCTACTTTTTGATCACGAAAGAATTATTTTGAATATGAAGCTACATTTTATTGATTGAGAAAGTTAATATATGAAAATTAAAGATGTTGTTACATGTAAAAAATAAGACTGTTCATCAGTTCAAACCAATTATTCTTATATTATGCTTAAAATTCCATTTTTTTATACATGTAGGTAATATACTGAATAAGCATGGCATTCAGAAAATGTTTCCACGCTAAATACCTTATTTAAGGCTTGAATTATAACCATGAAATGTCCTTGTTATTTTAAAAAGTAAAGTTATTCAAACACCAGTGCATAATGGAGAAATGTCTGCTGGTTGAACAGTTTTTTATATTTTAATGATAAAGTTGTAGGTGGTTGCAAGCAATATTTTGGCAATTTTAAAATATAAAACTTTTATGAATACTAAATGGTCAAGAACTAAACACGAAGGGATGAAAAAAGGAGCAGCAGATGGGGAGGATGTGAAGTCAACCATATTTAAGGAGTTAAAACCAATTAGAGAGGTATCACTGTTATTCCACAGCAGACCTAAAATGGAGAGCAGGTATAATTATAAAATGCCATGGTCGATAGCTCCGAAGGCCCCTGGAATATGAGGAAGCAGTAGCAGTGTAATGTTAGCACCTTAATAAGCAATTTATGAGTAATTCAATGCAAGACTGTTTCTGTTTTGGACTCTAGAACACTGGATGAAATGGAAAACAGTTGGGCAATGCTATTAATCTGGGCACTAACCACATGTTCAGATAGCTTCTGTGGGGCTGATAACTGGCAACAGGTTAAAAATGGAAGATCATTACATCTTAAAGACTTAGAAAATATAATGGTGTGTTCTTGCAGGGAAAGGAAAAAAATGAACCTGTGGAAAAACTAAAGATTGCTGAACAAGTAGTGTATCATTTCCACACTTTCTCTATCAGTTTGCTGTGGTAGACTTTGGATTTGTATTAAAAATTAAAGAATCAAATATATAGTCGTGTACTTTACAAGATACTTTGAAGGAAAGGAAATAAATTTCATCTAATAAAAACGCCAAAACCACATTCCAAATAATTTCTCAGTATTTATGTCTAATGTAAAATTGTTCATATATTGTTTCAGTTTTAAAATATGCATAACATGATTTGCTTTCAATTTGAGTTCTAGAGTATTTTTGAGGATGATATGGTAGCTTATGCAGTGGTTTCAGTTATATGATATGGCTGATCTCATTGTTTAAGATAATCTTTGTAAATAGGTAACAAATAAAATATTTCTCTTTGTTAATTATTTGAAATAATTTTAGCATATTTAATATAATAGCATTCACTTTAAGTTCTTCTGGGAAAAAAAATCACTCTAAAGTCATTCATTATTCAAACTGGTTGCACATCAGATGTTTTAAAGTATATTTTTTTAAGCTATTTAAAATAATGTTACACATTCATATTCATCTACATAGATTGAACATTCATATATGGAAATAAAACAATGTAATTAAAATTTAAACATCGTGATTGAAATAAACTTTGGGGAAATTTAATTAGGAAAATGTGTTCTGCCTTCTTTGACTTAATACATGCTAAACCTACAATATGTTAACTAAAGATTCTCTTGCAGTGGAATATTTGTCTGTATATGAAGATTTAAAACCCTAAGTTTATCTGGTCACTCCTTTCACGTTGAGTATAAAAGTAATCACAAAGGAATGTCAATTTTAAGCCTGGAAACTTGACAATACTTTTAGGTTAATCAGAAACTGTATAGTATTTTTAAACATTCTAGATTATAATGAAAATAAAATGATCACTATCTCCTAAGTAAATCTTGATATGTGAGAACAACTATATTTCTGAAACCTGTATTGACTATTGTCTATGAAATATGCAAATTTCCTAGTTTCCTGTACATTCTTTAGAATTGTAGTTAAATATTGGAAAATATCTATGTATGACCTGTAAGGTTATGAACCATGTTATCTTCACCGTATTAATCCAAACATTACTATTAATGCTTTCAATAGGAGAAAAAAAATGGATGCAAATAACAGAGTTTCATATATACTGTTTCCAGTCCTCTGTAGTTTTTCCTCACAGAGGAAAAAATAAGTAGAGACAAAAAGTCCATTATTTGTCTTGGTTCTGTTAATAATATGCAGTATCTATGTATGAGAATTTAGATAGCCTCATTTGACCTCACTTTTCCCATTGGATTATCTAGATTTTTGAAAAATGTGTAAAGCATAGACAAAGTAGTTAACCAGATATGCTGGAGACAACTGCATGAATCTTAAAGGGGCACTATAGTATCACAGGAATTTAAATGAGATAGAGAAAGTTATTTTTAGTTAACCGCCTATCAGAGAAAATGGAACATGTAGCTAGAAGTAAAGTTTTGTTCTCTCTTTTACTATTTAACATAAAAGTGTAAAAAATAATCCTTAATTTATGAGTGCTAATTCCCATGCTACTCTGCATATTCCCTTGAATTACTAACACTAAATATGTACTTGTCCCAGCTTCAGAAACTGTATTTTTCTTTGCACAATGATTGTTGAGAGGAGGTACTAGTGGTATTTAATGGTCTGCATTTAGAAACAACAGGTATAATTTGACTTCATAGCTACCTGTGACATTCAAGATATCCATAAATTTGTACCTTAACTATCTTTCACATATAAATATAAGGAACTTTGTATGCTTTCAATATTCTATAATTTGTTTTCCAGGATTTAACCATGCAAATCAAGGGAAGAATGCATTTTTAAAAACATGGAATTTCACCACAACTGTTCACCATATTGGAAAATTGGTTCAGCAATTGCCTGTTATGGTGTTTGAGTTGCCAGTGCAGTGTACCACTAGCCGTCTGCATTTTCATTTCCTTCAGGTTAATTCTAAGTAGAAATGCAAGCTTCTGACTATGTTAATATATCTCACAGTAGTCATGTTTGAATATATATTGACACACATTATTTAATATATATCATTTCCTTTTATTTATCCATATTAAACCCAGGACACTGCCTTGATTTTTTTAAAAGTGTGTTTTAAGTTGTTTAAATTTTCTTTGAATTTCATTTCACAATATTAAAATGGAGTTACATAATATTTATTATAAATGGGACTTTGACACTAATATGAATTATGGGAAACATTACCCTGAATTGGTCCCATTCTCATTTCTCCCCAACTTCCAAATTGTTCCACTGTATCATTTCTAAATAAACTCTCCTTCTGCTGCCCAATAATGTTTTTGCTCTAATTTAATTCTAGTTCTCCCTGAATATGCTACTTCTTCTACAACATTCTTAAGTAGAGACTATTAACTTCTTCCTCTCATATGTACCAAAAGGCATTAAGGAAATATAAATAAAACCTTTGTTTCACATTGCTGCTTGCCAGTTGCCTCACTTCCTTCCTTCTTAATGTATAGTCCATGTTAAGTGGAGGTCATAAAAGTTCACTGCATTTCATCCCTTTATTGTCATTTACTGACTTTCACTGATAACTTCGCTACCTCACTCAGCTTGTCTTTCTCATCCACTACTCTTCTCATTATAATTGATGATTTAAACCATCACATGGATGACCCATCTAACCTCTTAACTTCCTGTTTCTTTACCTCCTTATCCAGGACAAAGATCTTTCTTTAATAAAGTCATAAACCCCTAAAACACTTGTTCATACTTATGACTTATCATTACTATGAATGTCCAAACTTATTGATTTTGAATATTTCCTTTTTTATCCATAGTGGTCAAAAAGTGGAACTAGCCCAAATATCCGTCAACTGGTAGATGGATAAACAAAATTTGGTATATCCATACAATGGAATACTATTTGACATATAAAAGAAATAAAGTACTGTTACATGCTACAACCTGGGGAAACTTTGAAAGCATTACGCTAAGTTAAAATAGCAAGACCCCAAAGACCACAGATTATATTATTTCACTTATAAGAAAAGTTCAAAAGAAGTAAATCTTTAGATAAGGATATAAGATTAGTGGTTGCCTGGGGATGGGGGTAGGAATGAGGATTAACTGTAAAGGAGCAGTTAGAATCTTATTGGAGTTATAGGAATGTCCTAAAACTGGTGGTGATGGTTGCACAAATTGGTTAATTTACAAAAAATTATTGAATTGTACACTTAGAGTGGGTGAAGCTGTATCATGTAAAGTATACTTCAACAGCATTATGTTCCCTTTCCTTCTGGACCCAGCATAGATCTAATTTTCATCTTCTATAACTGACTGGAAAATAAAGTTAACTCCATTACCCCTCTCCTCTCTGACATATTAATCTGTCTTTTTAAAGCCATGGAATGTTCTTGGAGACAATCACACAAAGTGTTAAGTATTTTAAAATTATAATGAAAATGTCAAATAGTTATTACCACTGCCAGACAATCTTACTATATACTTCTTTTGTAAAATCACTTTCTGAATTTCTGTTTTGTAACATCCCCTGTTGGTCACATCTCTTCCAAGTCAACTCCCCCATTACTCTCTGCTGTTAACCCTTGTCAATTCACTCACCTTCCTGTATGTACCTGAAACCACACAATATGCTTTCACTCCTAGTAGAATAGAATAATAAGTGTTTGTCCCAATTTGAAGAAAACCTCTCTCTTTATACCCTAGATCCCATCCCATATGTCCAGTAAAAGGAAAATACAAAAAAGCAAAAGCAATCAAACAAAAATTCTTCAATCCCACACTTGTATCAATTTTCTCCTTTAGCACCACTTTCTTTCCTTCTACAGAATCATTACCATCATTATTGTCATAAAATTACCATTTTCATATAACCTTCTTTAATGACCTTCACCCACCTAAGGAAAATTCTATAACCCCACATATTCATTTCTATTCCTCTCCCCAGGGCCTCAAAAAGTTGTGCCTGCCGATTGTCTCCATTTCAGTTTCTAATTTTAATTCAGTACTCTATAGTTAGGTTGCCAGGACATTCTAAATCATCTAACATTGAAATGTACAGCTCTTATGAAGGCCATCATTAACCCATTTTTTGGTCAAATCAATGGCTGGTTTTCTGTCTTCTTCCTATTTAGCTTCTCAACAGTATTTGACATTACTGGAATTCCCTTCTTTATGAAACTCTGCATTTGGCTTTCAGAATACCACATGCACTTTATTTTACTCTTATGTCTCTAGTGCCCTATTTGAAATTCCAGTGCTGGTTCCTCCTTTTCTTCTTAACACATCTACAAATTTGTTGATGTGATAATTTAAAAAGTTACAAAATAAATAGCACTTTATTTTAAATTTTTATTGAAATATAGCTGATTTACAATGTGTTAGCTTCAGGTATATAGTAAAGTGATTCAGGTATACATATATATAAATACATATATTCTTTTTTTACATTCTCTTCCATTATAGGTTATTATAAGATACTGAGTATAGTTCCCTGTGCTATATAGTAGGACCTTGTTGGTTGTCTATTTTAAATATAGAAGTGTGTATATTTTAATCCCAAACTCCTAATTTATCCCTCCCCAGCACTCCCCTTTGGAAATCATAAGTTTTTTTTCTATGTCTGTGAGTCTATTTCTGTTTTGTTAATAAGTTCATTCGTATTCTTTTTTTAGGTTCCACATATAAGTGATATCATATGATATTTGCCTTTCTCTGGCTTATGTCACTTAGTATGATCATCTCTAGGTCCATCTGTGTTGCTGCAAATGACATTACTTCATTCTTGTTTATGGCTGAGTAATACTCCATTGTATAGCAAATAGTATGTTAAATATTGACCTTTAAAAATAATCCAGTACTTTAAAAATATATCCTTTGGAGTCTAAATGCCATATACATTCAATATTTATCATCATCCCTTGAAAAAATACATCAGTAAGCATTTTTTTTATAAGTAAAGAGTAGTTAAATGTTTTACTTCATGTTTCTTCTCCTCTTTCTTTCTATTCCACTTCCTGAACAAAATTTTATCCTAATCTAATATATTACTTACTTACTCTGGAAAGTCTTTTATTGATTATCCTATTATAATTATCAGCCCTAGATATGTAATACCACAAAAAAAAAAAAAAAAATCATTTTTGAAAGTTTAAGTTAAACATAAGTTCCTACATATTAAAATATTTTTCTGGAAAAATTATTAGAGTTACTCAAAACAATATAAATATATTTCACACTTTGATATGCAGTTTTGAAGTATTAAGTCTAATATTGTATTTAAAATCACTTCTTAATGAGACGATGAATCTCTTTAATACATTGTCTTATCTATCCATGGATTAATTTCAATTATGACAGAGTGACATAGGATTCTATTTCTATGTTCATCTTATTGATTTAAAAACTGGGAAAATTTTATTTTATTAAAAAGTATATGGGAATTTGGGGAGTTTTTAATAGGACACTCAATATTTTGGATTTCCTCAGAATTATATGATAAAAGTCACATCATAACCAATATTAAAAATAACTTTCAATCTTTTTTGCTAACAATATATTTAGGCATTATTTTAGCTTTGTCAAAATTAAAGAATTGGAAACCAAATAAATCACAAAATATTTGAAAACCCAATCATTTGAGTCACTCACTTTCACAGTTTCTGGGAAGTATAACAAAACAGGCTTTACTTAGACTTATCAAGTGACTATTAATTTTGTTTGTTACCCTTTCATTTACAGGCACATTTTTAAAGCTGTCATATATTCTTTTTTTACATTCTCTTCCATTATAGGTTATTATAAGATGCTGAGTATAGTTCCCTGTGCTATATAGTAGGACCTTGTTGGTTGTCTATTTTAAATATAGAAGTGTGTATATTTTAATCCCAAACTCCTAATTTATCCCTCCCCAGCACTCCCCTTTGGAAATCATAAGTTTTTTTTCTATGTCTGTGAGTCTATTTCTGTTTTGTTAATAAGTTCATTCGTATTCTTTTTTTAGGTTCCACATATAAGTGATATCATATGATATTTGCCTTTCTCTGGCTTATGTCACTTAGTATGATCATCTCTAGGTCCATCTGTGTTGCTGCAAATGACATTACTTCATTCTTGTTTATGGCTGAGTAATACTCCATTGTATAGCAAATAGTATGTTAAATATTGACCTTTAAAAATAATCCAGTACTTTAAAAATATATCCTTTGGAGTCTAAATGCCATATACATTCAATATTTATCATCATCCCTTGAAAAAATACATCAGTAAGCATTTTTTTTATAAGTAAAGAGTAGTTAAATGTTTTACTTCATGTTTCTTCTCCTCTTTCTTTCTATTCCACTTCCTGAACAAAATTTTATCCTAATCTAATATATTACTTACTTACTCTGGAAAGTCTTTTATTGATTATCCTATTATAATTATCAGCCCTAGATATGTAGATAAATTAAAAATCATTTTTGAGGGCTTCCCTGGTGGCGCAGTGGTTGCGCGTCCGCCTGCCGATGAAGTATAAAGTCTAATATTGTATTTAAAATCACTTCTTAATGAGACGATGAATCTCTTTAATACATTGTCTTATCTATCCATGGATTAATTTCAATTATGACAGAGTGACATAGGATTCTATTTCTATGTTCATCTTATTGATTTAAAAACTGGGAAAATTTTATTTTATTAAAAAGTATATGGGAATTTGGGGAGTTTTTAATAGGACACTCAATATTTTGGATTTCCTCAGAATTATATGATAAAAGTCACATCATAACCAATATTAAAAATAACTTTCAATCGTTTTTGCTAACAATATATTTAGGCATTATTTTAGCTTTGTCAAAATTAAAGAATTGGAAACCAAATAAATCACAAAATATTTGAAAACCCAATCATTTGAGTCACTCACTTTCACAGTTTCTGGGAAGTATAACAAAACAGGCTTTACTTAGACTTATCAAGTGACTATTAATTTTGTTTGTTACCCTTTCATTTACAGGCACATTTTTAAAGCTGTCATACACAAGAAGGTTTCTGCAAATTGAAAAAAAATCATTGTTGATTTCAAAATATCTTTAAGAATATCATGTTTGAAAAAAAAGAATATCATGTTTGATGAAAATATGTTTATCTTTTTATGTCCTTTCTGTATATTTTTGACTAAATTCAGAAATGCAGATTTGGCTCTTTTGAGTTATGGAAAGTGTTTGTCATACAACCTAATTTGCATTAATAGGTAAACAAACCAGACTTATTTTTGTTATTTTTCCCCTTGAAATATATCCATTTAGGTTTAATTAGGGAAGATGATTTGATCACACATTACATTATTTAAAACTGAAACTACATTTCTAGATTACTAGGTCTTCAGATTACTTTTTTAATACTATACAGGATAATTGTTATTTTGTTTGTTTAATCTCGTATCATTAGGACACAAAAGGAAAGGTGAGAATCTTAACTTCCAATTTAATAGAAAATTTCTTATACTCCCTGGTAGAGGGATTACTCCCTTGGTTATCAGTAAAACCTCTTAAACTAGGAAAGCTCAGATTCAAGGTCAGAATTCTTAAATGCACAGAACCTCTTAAACCAGCAGAGTCCAGTCTTTGAGGTCAGAGAATAAGCATTTTACAAGTAGTTTTTGGTTGTAATAGTGATATAGACCACCTCCAATTCTACTCTTTAGTTCCTGGACTCATGTATTCTGGCTCTGGGGGAAACAGCGTATCATCCACTGGTTCTTAGAATATAGGACTGAAAATCCAACTCCTGAGGTTATGCTCACAGTAAGCACAGTAACTAAGTACTGAATAGGCTATTGAATAACTCTATAACACAGTTTCTATGGAAAACATCCAATGAAATCACTATACCACTAGGTGTAATGCTGGAGACACTAGTTACTGTATTATTTCTAATGAACAACATTGCTCACTGCTGCTGTCAAGAAAGGCACCCAGTGATGGTGGTAGCCATGACAGAGATCTGATGAAAGGAGACTATGTTCTTGAATTCTTGCCTAACCTATACTCTTGTCACCATGGCTACTTTGTCCTTGAATTCATAGCTGCATGTTTTGACCTAATTTGTGTCTCCCCAAAACTTGTATGTTGAAGTCCTACCTCACAGCATCCTCAGAATGTGACTTTATTTGGAGATAGGACCTACAGAGAGGTAATTAGGGTAAAAGAAGGTCATATAGGTAGGCCGTAATCTCATATGAGTACTTATAAGAAAAGGAGATTTGGATATAGATAAGCACAGAGAGAAAACCACAGGAAGACAGAGAAAACAGCCATTTCCAAGCCAAGGAAAAGCCCTAAGAAGAAATGAACCCTGCTGACATCTTGATCTTGGACTTCCAGCCTCCAGAATTTTGAGAAAATGAATTTCTTCTGTTACTCCTCCAAGTCTGTGATACTTTGTTATGTCAGCCCTAGATGACTATTACACTGTGGGAAGAGGTGACTGATATCCACAGGTCAAGTCTTTGTCCATTTGACTTTAAAAGCCATCTCCTTAGGGGGCTTCTCTTATATGCCACCACATTCTCATACTCTGGGTTTGTTTTCAAAGGTCTATCATTGTATCAGAACCTCTGATTCCATAAACAGAGATTGCTTTTTAATTTATTTGTTTCCTCTACCAGGGCACAGTAGTGAGTCAAGATTTATTTGATATAAAAGGAAGGGTCTTGCTCTGGAGTCCTAGGGAACATTAATTTTCCTATTCATCATTTATTTTGGTTATACAGGTAAATCACACATCTGACTCATTCCTAGAGAAAGGATGATCAATAAGCCACTGGATCAGACCTTTCTAAACACCATTCTGTCCTGCTACATATTAGAGTAACCCTGCCCTTCTTGCTCTTGCTAAATTAACTTCTGCCTCCATAAGAGCTTATTCCAATGGCTGCATCTCTCATTTTATCACTAACACATGGAAAAGATCCATTAAAGTGGTTTTCCAGAAATACTTGTACAATCCTCACCAATATATTTCTCCAGTATATTTATCCTAATGAACTGAAGTATTTTCTCTAACCTTTATTTGAATACATGTGTGATGCTGTATATTTTATGGGATAAAAACATGACAGTGTTTATATTGTCTGAAGTCTTTAAACTTTTTCCGCTACATCACGCCAAGACAGGATCAGTTTCAGAAAAACTTGACTTGTGTAATCACACAGGGACATAAACTCAGAAGGCCCCCACAATTGGCTTAATGTTCTGCTGCCCAAGAAACAATGCAGCATACACATAAGCAAAGGATATATGTACCATATTCATATTCTCTGTTCCTTGCCTCCCCATTTGCACATAGCATTTACAATGGTCCATGAGCACAGAGTTCCAGGTGACCCACAATCCATGGGATTCTACAAGACTCAAAACAAGGATAAGGTAAGCTTGCTACATCTGTGATTAAGTAAGCAGAGGTTCTGACAGCCCTGAGAGGTAGTCCTTTCTTTTCAAACTAGAACTTAATCCAAATATAGAAAGAAGGCAGTGGCATTCTAAAAAGTAGGAATGACCAAAAAGCCTTACCCCTTCCTTTCTTACGTGTGTTACTTCCCTGTGTTTGCCAACCACTCACACTGAAAATGATGTCATTAAAGAAAAGGGAAATATAGTACCATTCAGTCTTTCCTTACCCATCAGTAATCTAAAGGTAGAGAGTGTTGGTAGAATGTGCAAGTGTCAAGAAATGAAATAAAAGGAGTTAAGTTACTATTGTACAGTATATCCATTGTTGTGGGAAAAGGAAATGCATATGCATGATGAACTATGAAATATAAATTTCAATGATTCTGCATGAGTTGAGTGCCCTTATATTTGCATTTAAAGCTGGCATTTCACAATGTAAAAATAAAATGTAAAGTCTATGCTAATAATTTAAAATTTCAAATAACAAAAATAAAAAACAAAAAACAAAACAAAGCAAAAAAAAAAAAAAACACTACAAGTTGAGAGCCCACAGAGAAAGGGAAAAGTTTTATATTTTAGTGCCCTTAACAGGACAGTTTTCCTAATTTTTGAACAAGGGGAATTCACATTTTAGTTTTGTACTGTGTTCCACAACTTATGTAGCCAGCACTACCTTGAGGCGTTGCTGAGATCTCAACCCCAATAGGTCGTTATTGAGTCCAGGTTTCAGTCAGCCAACCAGCAACTAATTAGAAACACACTCAGGTAGTTGCAAAAAGCATATGAATGGGTTCAGAACATGACACCCCAAACGGTGTCACTTTGACATAAAAATTATTTTGAGCTGAAGGTAAGTGGGAAGATGCAGACACAGGATGAACTCTCTGCCCTCCCCTTATCTGCATGAAAGCAGAACATGCATTTCTCTTGTGAAGTTGTCCCTCCCCCATTTCTCTACCAGGATGGAGATAACATCCTTATCACCAGAGAAAAGGTGGAACTGAGAAAAAGTCTACACAAACAAACCTAACTAACTAGCCCTTATCTTCCATTCCTTTCCCCATATATTTAACTTCCCGCAGTTTACTGCCCCTGAAAGCCTAAAATCCCTTTTCCTTTGTCTTGTCCCTTCTGTATAAATTTATTGTCCTTTGTTAAAATGCCATTATAAGCCCATGTTATAACCACCCTTTTTAGTTACTCATCATTGAGGTATTTCCACTGATGAGCATTGCATAAGTTAATAAAGTGTTTGCTTTTATTTTGTTGACCTGTATGTTGTCAGTCTAATTTGCAGAGTCCTATCTGGAGAACCTAGGAGAGCAGAGGGAAGAAGTATTTCCTCCCCTACACATGTGAGTAAGATTAACTGTTAAATACATCACAATGTTAAGTTCAAAATAGTCATTTTTTCCTTTCTTGGTATAATAGAGTTAGTATTTATTGCCACATACATTTCCTAGGATTTTATTGGTGGTTATAGATGTAGATATAGATACTGATATCTATATAGATATCTGTATGTCATATCTATCTACCTATCTGTCAAGTTTTTGGTGCAGTTTTCCTGGATTTGACTTTGTGATCAACTATTCAAAGAATGATTAAATCTGGTTCTAGTTCTAAATCTAAACATTTTAGTAAAGTCATTGCAATATGTTCCCCCAAGAGACAAGAACAACTTCATCAGATAGAAAAGAGCTGCTTCACTCAACATGAGGGATGTTTGGGAGTTTGAGATACTAGAGTCATTTGGATCTTCCTTATATGACCATTCCAGTTCTACTGTCCAGCTGTTTCTCAGTCAATACTCTACTTCTATTGCTTTCACATCTTGACCTCCACATTCAGGAGATTGTCAGTGAGTTACCATAGTGACATGGGTTATTAATCCTGACCATCATGAAGTTGCAGGGCTACCACTATATATAATAGAGGCAGGAGAGAATATGTTTAACTAATTAATTAATTAATTTAGGTCAGGCTGTGCAGCTTGTGAGGTCTTAGTTCCCTGACCTAGTCCTTACCAGGCCCTCGACAGTAGAGCTCAGAGCCCTAACCACTGGACCGCCAGGAAATTCCCAAGAATATGTTTTAAATACAGGTGATCCACTGGAGTTTCTCTTGGCCAGTTGTAATTGTAAATGGTCTCACAGTAGCCATGGCCTGTGGCCTGCTAAAAATATAGGAATTAGTGTATGGTAGGTATGTTGCTGTGGCACCCAGTTCTCCCTTTAAGGAAGGATGTTCTGCTGGGTTTTAGAAAATGTAGTCAACAGACAGCCTTTACCTGTCAGTTCCTTCAGTACTGGCTCAAAATTGTAGTCACTTCTCTTAAGGTTCCACTCTTCCGGGGAGAAGCCTTTCTCTGACGGTATGAGGCACATGTATAGAGGCCAGGCCAATTTGTCCTGACAAATAATAACTCCAACAGGCAACCTTTGCCCCAGAAAGCATTGCAGGATTGGCCAAGACTTTATCACGCTTATATAGTGTTCTCTCTCTACTTAATCCTGCTTTTTCTTCCTTCTTTCACAAGTATTGATCCTTAATATAAATCCTAGACCCCAAACTCTTTAACTTCTTTTCTGAAGAACTTAACCTGTGACACAGAATCCCCGATCCTTTGTTGATGAGAGGCTGGGTCATTCCAACAGGCAAGTTACTTAGACCAGAGCAATTACTAGCTGGGGGTCTAGAATGGGTGGTTTAGGAAGACAATGATGAATGTCAATTATGGCCTTGGGACCAACTGCAGCATTAAAAGGACTTTAGATCATTTCACTAATGTTCCTCTTATGCTGTTTGTTTTCCACTATTGTAAAAAAAGGTGACAATAAAATTCCTTTTATACATATTCCCTCATGTGATCATTGATGAGAAAAAAAAAATCCAAGAAAAATTATTGGGTCAACTTGAAAACTATTTATAACAGCTTCACATTATGAGAGGAAAAACCAGTGGGTTTTTCACTGTACTTAACCATGACATTTTTGTAGTTTATAAATATTTAGTTTCATTTTATAGTACATTTATTAAATCACCTTTTTTTTTTTACCGGTTAATGCAGTTTGAATGGTTCTAGAAACTAAATTTCTCAAATGGTGCCCAAAGTAATTTATAACACTAGAGTAAATGGAAGAATGAAAAAGGTTTGGCAAATTAATAGAGTCTTGATAGGAGGGTTCTTGTGAACAATTCTCAAATTAGTGAGGTATTTCCAACTTTATGCTGAGAAATAATTTTTAATTTTTTTAAAATTGTTGTTTAGAAAGAACAAAAGAGACATAACATGTGCATTTGTTTCTGAAGAAAAAATGCATTCAGTAATTTCCTAGTGTAACACATGTCCAGAGAACACATTGATTATCTTTCAAGGGTGTTACACTTCAAATGGCATGATCTTTAGCCTCCGAACCTGAAATGATCACTCTTTTCAGCAGCATGGGCATTGATATCATGCTCTCCCACTTGGAAGCATATTAACCAGCATGATTCATCTATTCATTTTGTTTTTATTTATGCATGCATGTATTCAAGCATTTGTCAATTGTTTGCTTACCTTTGACTATGACCTGGGCAATGTTGTCAGTGTGGAAATATTTTGGTGAACAAAACAAAACAAAATAAAATCATTTTGTTTCTGTTTTAAATAAAGTCATTCTTGGCTTTCTTTTGTTATTTTGTCAATAAAATGATTAAATATGCGATTTACAAACAAGAAATTGATCCAATATCTTCATGGGGTAATTCTGTACAAGAGCCTGTTTCAGTTTCAACCCATGCTTATTCAAACATTAAACTCTAAGTCTCTGTACTTATCACTATGAATCATGAAATTATTTCATACTATAAACATCAGGAGGATGAAACCAGAAAGCAACAGGTGCATTTGTACATCTATTACACAGCCAGGGCAGTAAATCCAGATACACATATAGGAGGAAAGAGCATCCAAAGACAAAGACAGAAAGCAGGAGTGTGGCAGAAAGACTTTAAAATGACCCCATGATCTCTACCTCTTGCTGTTAATGCTCTTATATAATCATCACCTCTCCCAATGCCACCCTTGACCTCCAATTTGGACAGGACTGTGACTAATCAATATTATGGCAAAGGGGATGGGACTTTCATAATTAGGCTACCTTAAATAAGATTCTGTCTTGCTAGCAGGCTCTTTCTAGTTTCCCCCCTCTCTCTTCCTTTATTGGAAAGAAGAGAGCTGCCATGAATCTTAAAATCACAATGAACTGAATGCTGCCAAGAGCCACAAGTGTGGCAAAGCAGAAGCTTTCCTAGTCAACAGTCCAGATGAGAAGCTAGACCTTGATGACACCTGCATTTCAGTCATGTGAGATCCTCTGCAGAGAACACAGCTAAGCCATGCCTGAACACTGACCCAAAGAAACTGTGAGATAATATATATGTGTTATTTTAAGCTGCTAATTTTGTGGTAGTTTGTTACACAGTATAGAAAACTAAGATAACATATATGACAGTTTCTGCTCTCTCACCAGACTAGCCACAAGGAAGAGAAAAAGGAAGAATAAATGAGGCCTATTCCATGCACTGAAATCTGAAATATAAATAATGATTGGTAATAAGAAATAAAGAAGTTCCTACTCTCCAGGTCAATGGTTTGCCCAAGGAAGCAGTCTCTCACCATTATAAACCTAAGTAGGCCATTCATATTACTTCAAATGCTTAGATGGTTTTCCCTGTATGGAGCTCTCATCCTACCTTATCAAGCACCCTTTGTGCTTCAGCCATGTTTCTGAGAAAAAAATAATACTCATCTCTCCACAAGATCTCACACTTCTAACATCTTGAACTAGGTTCTCTTCACTTTGCCTAATACATTTTTACTCACTTTCTATACCTTTATAACCAACCATGGCTTTCTCATGGATACTTTTTTTGACTCTTAAGGTCAGTTCCTCTATTTTAACTCTTATTACCTCATATATCTCTATGATGTCTCTAAATGAGATCTCACTCTATAAAATCTATATTTCATCACACATCACAGAGGGTGAGGATGTGAGTGGAGAAGTTTGAAAACATAAAAAAGAAGCAAGGATTTAAAGACTATTTGCTTATAGAATTTAAGTATCCACGTATGATTTCTCATATTGGCTAAACATTCTCAAGTACTAAATAATGACAAGGAGACTGATTTTCAGAATGACAAACACATCTGAAGTCACCTGGAGGTTTGCAAAAGGTAAACTTCCAAAGACTTCTGGCAACTCAAATATATTGATGTTTCACAATTCATTTAATGTGGCAATCCACATAGGCATGTCTGCAGAAAAACTTCTTACTTCAGTCATTCAAAATATTTAGGGTTGTTTTAACATATGTCAAGGACATTAAATTCAAGGAAATATAAAACACATATTACAACGGTTTGGTTTTCTTCTAGCACAGTGAATTACACGCTTAATATACAGCATTTTTAGATAGTTGCAGATTAGAATGATTCAATGAAATATTTTTTCTCTGAGACTTGTGTTTTTCTTTTTTAAAATATTTAATTAATTAATTAATTATGTTGCATCAGGTCTTAGTTGCAGCAGACAGGCTCCTTACTTGCAGCTCACCAGCTCCTTAGTTGAGGCACATGTGCTCCTTAGTTGCAGCTTGCCGGCTCCTAAGTAATGGCATGCAAACTCTTAGTTGTGGAATGCGTGTGGAATCTAGTTCCCTGACCAGGGATTGAACCCAGGCCCCCTGCATTGGGAGCTCGGAGTTTTAACCACTGCGCTACCAGGGAAGTCCTTTCTTTTGTTTTTCTTAAATGTATTTAATATAAATTGCTCTCTCCTTCATCTCACAAATATTTTTCAATAGGTACTATGTTCAAAGAATTATATTTTTAATTTAATTTTGGGTAATGTTTTCATAATAATAGTATACCTGCTGTGGTGAATGCCAAGTGTTAAGAAAACTCACTGAAAACTGTGACTTAAGAATATCACCACTGACAAGTCCTATTTCTCTTGACAGTGTTTTCATTCTATAAAACCTATTGACTAGCTACTATTTGCTATCTTTTTATACTGGAAAAAGTAGCTATTCCAACAGTTGTGCCTTAAATAATTCTCTTTCCTTTTATACTCATTTTAGGCTGAACTGTATCGTTCTTCCTGACTTGATCTTGAAATATGCTGAAACAGCAGAAGTCAGCATTTATTGAACATTTTCTGATCTCACCATGCAATAAAAGCATTCGTTTTAAATGGACTACTATATGTATTATTGATTTTTAAATTTTATACTACCTTCCCAGAAAAAAAATCCCCAAACATTTGTACATGAAATTTTAGACAGGTAAAATACAAAAACAGCAAATAAAAACCAAGATGAGATAATGAATTAAAAAAAACATAGGTATTGAGGGAGAAAAATGGAGAAGAACTCAGATTAAAAGGAGAACAAATTAATCTTGAAAGAAATGAGTGAATAATGCTTAGATTTTGTTCAAAAGAACCTATTAATTTAGCCCACAATTTGGCATTTAAGCAGAGCAAGTATATGATTATTCTTAGATAATATATATATTAAAATTCCAAAATAATCAACATTTTTATATGATATTCAACAATCCTTTCAAGACTTTGTAAGACTTCTTCTTTTTAGATTTATATTGTCCACATTTGAAAAATGTGTGTACCATTCTCAAAGTTCATAAACAGATATGCTGTCTCAGGCAGTCATAGAATCTTACAATCCCTGAAGTTTTAAGTTCATGATAAGAAAACAGAGATTAAGAATTTCATAACTGTATTTATAAGTACTATAAAAAATATTTGGCTCTAAATATAAAAGATGTTTTCTATTGCTGCCATAACAAATTACCACAGATTTAGTGGCTTAAACAGCACCCTTTTAGTATCTCACAGTTTTCAGAAGTCCAGTGAACTCAAGCTGGGACTTGGTTTAGAGTCTCCCAAGACTTAAATCAAGGGATCCACAGGGCTGTGTTTCTTTCTGAAGGGTCTGGGGAAGAAAATGCTTCCAGGTTAATGCAGATTTTTGACAGATTTCAGTTCTATGCAGTTGTAGGACTGAGGTTCTCTTTCCTTACTGGCCATTGGCTGGGTCTCCTTCTCGGTTTCTGGAGGCTGCTTGCATTCCCTGTGTGACAGCCCTCTTCATTTCAGAACTGCAAAGGTGTGTCAGGTGCTTTTATACCAGCCATCCCCAAACTTTATGGCACCAGGGACCGGTTTCATGGAAGACAATTTTTCCACGGACCGGGGGGGTGGTGGGGGGAAGGGATGGTTTCAGGATGATTCAAGCATATTACATTTATCGTGAACTTTATTTCTATTATTCTCACATTTTAATATATAATGAAATAATTATACAACCCATCATAATGCTTACAGGAGGCAGAGTTCAGGGGGTAATGCGAGTGATGGGGAGCGGCTATAAATGCAGATGAAGCTTAGCTTGCTTATCCGCTGCTCACTTCCTGCTGTGCAGCCCGGGAGCCCTCTGTGGGTGAGGGTTGGAGACCCCTGTTTTATACTTCACATTTAACTGACCTCCCTTTCAGTTTCACCTAACCTCTGCCTCCTCCCCTGTAGCATCTCTCAGACTGACTCTTCTGCCTCTCTTTTATCTTTTAAGAACAGCTGTGGTTACTTAGGGACTATGGAAAATCCAAGATAACCTATTTAAAGGTAAACTGATTTGCAAATTTTATTCCAAATGCAAAATCCCTTTTGTCATGTAACTAACTTGTTCCAGGGATTAGGGTGTGGAATCTTCAAAGTGGGGCATTATTTGGCCTACACACATAAACAAATTACCCACATGTATACCATCTGTGTATATAGTATCAATATATCTATACAGATTTATAGGTATATATAATATTTTACACATCAGGCAAACTTAATCAACATTATTAGGGTTTATTTTTAAACAATGAGCAAATGTCACTGATTTTAATGAAAACATTTTAAAATGAAAATAGTTGCCGTTTTTTAAAATTACTTAGCTATTATTTATTATAGTTTACTCCTGATCTTAAAACTAATTTTAGTTCAGTGCTTTTCTTTGCAGCTATGCAGAATCTTAATTATTGTGCCAAATATCTTAGACTACTTGTATCAGCAACATGACTCCCTCCCAGAAAAATCTGCACCTGTTCTCTAATAACTACTTTATTCACTTCTAAATAATTTCACATTGAATTTCTTGAAAATATTACTCTAGATTACTAGATCGGTATGCAATCTAGTTAATGTTATAGTCAATTTAATTTTAATAAACATTTACTATTCAAAAATTTAATCATTGAAAGTATGTAAACAAAGTACACATAAAGTATACATTTGTGATCCTAAGTATTGGAGACAACACAATAAAAAAATCCTCTCGATGAGCTTACATTTTAGAATTACCATCAAAAACTATAAATTAAAATACTAACAAAGGTTAATGGCTGAGAATTTTCAGAAACATTAATGAATATAGTGTTATCTGATATAGGCCTTAAATAATAGATACAAGGAAAAATACACAAATGATATGAATGGACATTCTTGAGGGAAGAAAAATCATAATCTAAAATGTGGAGCTGCCAGGTTGAGATGTCTAAATTTGCTAAAGATTAGAAAGTAGATTCAAGTAATATTTGAAGATTGAAATTTTAACCTCAGATCAGAGCATGTAAACATTCTCTGTACATCGTCACTGTCACTCCTCTTTATAAAGTCTACCTACCAAGTGGAAATATCTCCTCTGCCTCAGAAACTTATCTCTGTGTTCTTCCTTCTACCCTTACTGTTACATTCAAGATCTTGGTCTTACAACTTGCCCTCCTTTTTATCTGGGTCATTGATTATTCTCTGCACAATACTCTTTTCCCTTTGTTTTTCAAAAATCCAGTATCTACTTGTACCATCATTATCATCTGCATATAAAAAAAACCTTATTCGTCACTGAGATCAAGACTATTTGATTTAAATTCTTTGATTCTCCTAATTTCCATCACAATTTTAATTGGTCACTCTCTAATCTTTCTATACATTTAATTGTTTCAATCCCATACTGCAGTAATTTCCACAAATCTATAATGGCACTTGAAATCATTGCAACTCACTTTTGAACAATAAGCAGTGGCCAAGGGTGCAAATTTATCTGATAGAAAATATCTTTGCCTAAACCGTCCAACACAGCATGGTTTGCAGGTGTGATATTGCCCATAAAGGAGGCTTGCAAGTGGAGGAAAGTGGTTGAAATTTATGATATAACAGTTAAACATTTCACCAGCTTGGCAATTAACAGTGTACTGGATAAATGTTTAATGATGATGAATATTTGGATCTAGATTTTTTTTTTTCACTATTCATCACTACACTGAATTGTTGTTTGAGAGTGGAGCAGAGAAATTTTTTTCAAGAGTGGGAAGAAAACAGTTGAAAATAATAACATCCCTTTTTCAAAGAAGCCTCTTCTGACTAACCAGACTGGAATTAATTCCACACCAAGTAACAAGTGATGAGATAAATTTTTAAATATAGTTTCACTTTTATATGTTAGGTCTATATGTCAGACTTACTTATGGATTTTAATTTCTGAAACACTGATCTTTCCCAGAACTAAGGTTTTTATATTTGCATTCACAGTAGTACCTGACCCATTGTGCTATATATATGATATATTAACCTGATCTGTTTTTTTAAATGCTTTATTATAATTAGAAATATCATCTAGGCTCTCCTAGGGAATTGGAGCTTATCTGTGGAGATATCTTTCTTCTAGGCATTGGTTATGTTATTATTTTTAACTATTTATTGGACTCTCTCTGCTTCTTCCTACGTAGTAATGACACGTGGTCACCAAAGCCAATGGAAGCTGCAGGTCTTGACACATTAGCTTTTTATTTAAGAGCTTACTAGGCTTACAAATATTTAACACTGTTCCTCTTTCATGTTTGCAAAGTCTAAAATCCATAGATATATTTAAGCGGGTTCTTCAGTCATTTACAACTCTCTCTTGATGTTCTTACAGGAATGCTTGCTTTCTGGCAACCACAAGATGTCCCAGATACAACTAGTGTCTTTTCTGCCTCAAGTCATGGAATTACTCTCCAAAGATTAGCATTAGTGGTTTACAAGTTGACATTGACTGATTTTTTTAAGGTTATATTCCTAGCTCATAGTAAGAGCAAAAATAATGTTTGCCAACTTAAATAATAATTATTATAGTTATAAGCAAGAAAAATATAAGTATTCCTTTCAGTGCTCTTACTGTGCATTAGGCACTATCTAAATGTTTTTAAGACACCTTCATATTTAGATCTCAAAACAACCAGTGAGGTAGTTTAAAAACGAAGCTCAAGAACAGCCAGAAAAAAATTATTCAGGTTAATTAAGGAAGAAACATCACAATATTTATTGACCAGAATTTCTGAAATTCCTAAAGTTTAGGAAAACTAAAGTTAGTAATTACATTAAAAAAAAAAATTTTTATTAAAAAAAATTTAAAATTCTACATTGGTTGTGTTTGAATGGGATTGGAGAAGCTGATTCATTTAAGGCCTGAAATTAATTAAATGTTGATATCTGAAAAATAAAAGACTTGCAAATGTTTTTCCCTTTGCAAGTCTCCAAATACCCCACAAGTTATCATTACTTCATCAACTAAATTATTATTTTTACCTGAATACCATTTACTCTTTTCAAAATATGAGCTACTATTGGCAATTTTAGTCAACCCACCACACACAACACAAACACATCTATATACACAGGGTTCCAAATTTTACTCTTCCCTCATATTGAGAAGAAGAAAAAACTACTAGTTTCAGAAAGAAAGAAAGGAGGGAGGGGCAGAATTTGATATTAATGTCAACTGTGGGAGAAAAAAAAGAACAAAATAGTTAGACGTGGTAAAACATATACTCCATACATTGTACAGTTCACCCAGAGAAGTCTTTGGATGACTAGCATCATACCAATGAAGACAAAATATGAGAGAGAAAGAGAGAAAGGGAGAGAGAGAGAAAAAGAAGGAATAGATGTTGTTTAGTGATGCCCAGTCAGGAGATTAGGTGTCTTTTCCTGTGCAAATTATCACAATGGCCAGCAGATTATTCTATTCTATATTACATATCATCTCCATCTATCTTAATATTACATTGACAAATGTGGTGCAAGACAAAATGAGGCCAATGTACTATAGTTTTGATTAATATTTTAGTGTGAAATATTAAAGTATTTTAAAAGTTTTAGAAAATAACATGCTAACACTCAAAGTTACCAACTTCTAAAATTTTGTAAATTGTCAAATTTTTCTTTTTCTGAAGTTACTTTTAATTGAAACACTGTATTCACACAGGAAAGTACATCAGACAGAAGAATGCAGTTCCAATAAATTTTACACAGTTGAGTAGCACCTGCATCTTGCCCCATACACTGTGCCCCTAAAGGTAAAAACCATCCTGACTTCTAAAATCATAGGTTAGTTTGAATTGCTTATGAATATCAAAAAATGCAATCACAAAGTGTAGACAATTTTCTCTCGCTTACTTTGCTCAACATTATGTTTGAAGGATCACCCTTGCTGTTGAGCCTATCAATACTTTGCTCATTCTCATTGTTGTATTGAAATTTGATAGTCTTATTTAAGTTTCCCCGTATGTGGTGATAGTAGCTGAATCTAGTACCACAGATGTGGTTCTATAATGTGAAAGTATAGTTATACGGTTGCCCACTGGAGTATTTATATAATACATTTTTCAATTGAATGAAAGATTTTGGAAATATCCCTTCATAGTTCATGTATTTTAGAATAAGCCTTGGGTCTTGTACTATTAGTTGTTTATTTGATACATCTTTAACTTAAAAAAAGTGTAAAATTTTTGAAAAGAGAAACAGATAAACAGAATAATTAGTATACTTTTTATGAGTAAGGTATTTGGACCTGAAATAGATCCAATGAACCCATGTTCTATAACATGTCTTTGGAATGGTTGCTGTAAAAAATGGAAACAGTTGAAGCAGGATTACGGAGAAAGGACTGCAAAACCTAGATTGGCCTGATGAGCATGGAGAGGCCAAGGGATTTAGCAGTTTATCATGGTTAAAAAGAGTAGAATTTAACTAAAAAACGAGGAAGCATGAAACAATCAGAGGCTGAAGTCATAACAGAGAAGAAGAAATTAAACAGTTAAGGATGCATATAGTAAACTCGTTGAAGTCAGAGATGGGTAAATAACACAAAATCGTTCCTAAATATTGAAATTGCCCATGGTAACTGAAATGGTCTCAGAGGATGAATACATACACACATATGTGCATATGTGTACACGCGAATGCCTATGCACATACACTCTTATATGCAGTGATTCAGGAGGTGAGATCTGGAATTGGAACAGGGTTGGATCCCAGCACAACCACTTTAACAACAATACTTCTAACATCATCCTGCTTGATCTGCTTAAAACATAATAAACAGTCAAAAAACGGTTAATGATTTTTGTTTTGTTATCATTTATTATTTGATAATTAGCAAAATTATAAATAATTATATCAGGGAATTTTGATTCTAGGATTTTTTAAAACTGAAAACCTTGGTGTTAATGTCATTAGTGATGACAGCCCGGGTGAGGGTGGAGACTAAAATTCATCTGATAACCATGCCAAAGTTAAAACACTTTGTTACACAAATATAGTCCAGAACCAGCAGCAAGGGCATCAGTTAGAAGCTTGCTAGAAATGCAGAATCTCAGGACCACGCTATATTCAGTGACTCAGAATCTGCATTATGACAAGAATTCCAAGTAATTCTTTTGCACATTAGATTGAGAAGTACTGGGATAGGTTATTCAGTATATTTAACTTCGTAACATATAAAGTTCCCTAAAAAATTACAAAGCATAGATTTTATAATGAAAAAGATCCATAGAGATCTTTAATTCAAAGACTATGTAACCCATGAGAAAATTGTGGCCCAGAAGTGTTAAGCTATTGCTCCAAAGCCATATGGCTATTTAGTTATAACACATTTAATAATAATGGGTTGTCCCACGGTAGTTTCAGAACTTTAGCTTTTAACATTTGGAAGGCATTGTAATATTAGGCATAGAACTTAGTTTTACACTAATTATATGTCATCTCACTTACATATAAATAGAAAAGAGAAGCCATGTCAAAATTTATAACATAGAGGAAACCAGAAAAAACATTGACTAATATTTTTAAACTAATATACAAATGTATTAAATATATATATCTAGATGAATTAGTTTTCTAGGTCTGCCATAACAAACTGGGTAGAATAAACAAGAAAAATGTATTGTCTCACAACTCTGGAGGCTAGAAGTCTGAGATCAAAGTGTCAGCAGGGTTGGCTTATTCTGAGACTCTGAGGAAGTGTGTGTTCCATGCCTCACTGCTAGTTTCTGCTGGTTTGCTGGCAGTTTTTTGTGCTCCTTGTCTTATAGAAGTATCAGCTCCATTTCTGGCTTCATGTTCACATGGTTCTTCCTGTGTATGTATGTCTCTGTCTCTACATTTCCTCTTTTTATAAGGACACCAGTCACAGAGGATGAGGATCCACCCTAATGACCTTATCTTAACTAATTACATCTGCAACAACGCTTTTTCCAAATAAGGTTACATTCTGTGGTACTCAGGGTTAGGCTTCAACATGTGAATTTTAAGGGGACTCAACCCATAACACCAGATTTTAAATCTCCTTAAGAAAATGAGAGGACCTGTAATTGAACTTAAAATTTGAAATAGTTTATCAGTGGCTGCTAAACTAAACTGGAATCTTGAAAGTTTTTTTAAATGACTATCTTTCATTCTTATTTAAAAATAAATATATTCAGAATAAGAAAATTATTATCATGGAAACTTCTGAAAATATGTCTCTTAATTGTCCCTTAAAATATCTTTATTTATGTATGTAAAAGAACAATATATAATCAAGCAAGTGAAAAGCAATTGTCACATAATTATTTAAAATTCAAGTTTTTATAATAATTTTAGCATATTTTTAATCTGAAACCTCAAAACTGATTACTCTATAATGTCTTCTTTCTACAATAAATATGATTGTAAGGACATTCATTTCTCTGGCTAATACCTTACTAAATAAAAGTTCATATATTTGGGGAGGAGCAGAGGAAAGCACCTGCTAACTAATAATCAATGAATAGATGGTATCATGATGTACACATTTTCTGAAGGGATTTTAAAAGGCCAAATCCACTCTCTTCTCTCTTCCTAATTTTATACAGCTTCGAAAATATTTGTTATATAATTAATTTGAAAGCCATTATACAATAATAATAATAATAATAATAAATTATCTCATTAAGTACACAAAATAACTCTACTTGTTATTCATTAATATCAACATTATGTTTTTTATATTATATAAAAATATCTACTAATCTCACTCTTAAAAAGAAGCACAATCCTTGCCGTTTAAGTCATTCTCTGGACAGGTTTAGAAATAGATAATAAATATTATCTATTTGTTTTATTCTTATTAGTGTTATCTTTTTAAAATTATGAGTATTCTGAGGCTTAGGGTAATTATGTAAAAGGTAAAAAGAAACAAAACAGATAGTATAGTCAAGATTTAAATACTCTTTGTTCTTTTAACCATTAAATTATAAGGTTTTTGGAGTTCTTCAAAACTGAATTAAAAAATGGATGCATAAATATTTCCTTTAGCACATTTCTTACTAACAAGGCTTCCCATTTTACTTATCACAATATGTACAGATTAGATGACATTTTTTTTACTCACCAATTAATTACAGTAATTTGGCTTACTCTATGTTTTTTCCAATATAAAATATTAAATGCAAAGGCAAAATATAAGACCTATCAGGCAATATTGAAATGATTTATCTCATAAGATAAAATTAATGTTGAGTCATAGAATCATAGCAATATTAAATATCTGGGACCTTAATTTTCAGTAATTGTTTAAAATGTAACACCTACTTTTGAAATATTTTTTAAAGTAGACCAATACATCAGGTTATGATAATGTCCCACACTCAGCTGTGACAAGAGGACAAAGGGGAAATCCTTTGTGGCTACCTTATTTTCTTGAAGAAACTTTCAAATTTCCAAAGATAAATAAAAATTAAATCAAAATAAATGATTACTGGAGAAGTTCATAATAAAATTCTTAAACAAAGATTTCCTTTTCAGTCAGACTTCAAGTTTAGTTATAAGCATATATGATGCACTATAGAAAAGTTCAACCTATTTTTATTAATATCTACATAATTTTTTAATGACTGCATCTTTACTGGTGTGTTCCCAACCAGTAGAAATATTTAATAATGGTTTTGGTATTTAAATTCAAATGCTTCCAAAGTAAGAATATTAGCCACTGGCACAAAATTAAATTATTTTAACGTTAGTTAATTACAAATTACGCATATCCCCAGCCCCCATCTCACTTTCCTCTAGAGTAATATGTAAAGAAAGATTTGCCTTACTAGTTCCTAGCTCAGTTGTAGAGAAAGGGATTGGTTTCTATTGTGAGAATATCCTCAAGCAAGTCTCTTTGGATCTTCTCTCTAAAGGAATAGCTGTGAGACAAAACCAACCCAGAGGAGCACAGTCTCTAGGGATTATGATCACTTCTGCCAATCTGCTCTACCTCTGAGTTATCATTCAATTATGTATACATCAATCGTCACAAGTTAACTTGAAAAGCCAGGAAAAAAAAAAAAAAAGAAAAGAAAGAGAGGAAAAAGGAATACAGTCATCCACTTTTCACTTGCTTTTTTTTTTTTTTTTTTTTTTTATGGTATGCGGGCCTCCGCCTGCTGCGGCCTCTCCCGTTGCGGAGCACAGGCTCCGGACGCGCAGGCTCAGCGGCCATGGCTCATGGGCCCAGTCGCTCCGCGAAAGGTGGGATCTTCCCAGACCGGGGCGCGAACCCGGTTTCCCTGCATCCGCAGGCGGACGCGCAACCACTGCGCCACCAGGGAAGCCCTTCACTTGCTTTTTGTCTGTCTCCCTTCTTTCCTTTCTCCTTTGCTTCTTTTTTTATTCTATTTTTTTCTTCTTTCATTTTCCCTTCTGTCTTTCTCTTTCCTCTTAGAGTTATCTTTGGCCTGTAAGTGACCAGTTTCTCTTGTTGCTTTTCATTGGTTGGTCAGAGATCTAATTATGACCTACATTTCTACTAGATATTATGTCAAATGAGAGGAGAAAGAAAATGGAGATTTAAATTAAAACACACACACACACACACACACACACACACACACAGTCGATGCATTTGTATTGTTTTTTTTTTTCTTTCTTTTCCACATATGTAATCCCATACTGCAAACAGACCAAAAAAAGCAATGTTTTGGTCATGAGGCACATGGAGCCTGTATTAATTTTTCTATCATGCTAATCACAGAACTGACTTGAGGCCACAGCATTTTGGGGTGCCTCCCCCCAAAACTACAAAAGATAATATTGTTGAAATTCTAGGTTCTGTGACCAGAATGTGTATTGTTATTTTAAAATTATTTGAAATTAGTACATCAAGTTTAATTTACATATGATCAAAAAGATTTTTTTTAATTCATGGGTTACAAATAACAATAAAATAGATATTAAGTGAACTTCTATAGACTACGTCTTTTATTTCAATTCATCAGTTAATAGGGTGATACATATGCTTTCTAATAATATTTTATTATTATATTTATGCTGAAAAGTGCATTTCTTTATAAGATAGTGCTGCTTTTCTAGTAAATGTGTTGAGATTAATATAATATACTCTGGGAGAAGGCTTATACAAATCTATTTCTTAGAAAAATATTCTAGGTACACTGCAAAGGGTATTTTTCAGTGAAGAAATGATGAAGCAAGTGTGTTTCTGTACCTACCTGAGAACAGATTTTTTTTGTTATTGTTTTGGTTTTAATGTAGGTCCTTGCATTCATTAAAAAAAAAATCTTGAGAGACAGAGAAAGAGAGCACATAATATATTAAAAAATAACTCAATACACAATGACATTGGTTTTTAATTCACACAGGAGACAGCATGTTTGCCAAATAAAAGTGTAACATCAAATGTCTTCTATAGCTCTTTTCAGTAATTTCTTCTGTCAGGACATTGAAACAAAATATTCATAAAGGCAAAGTTAAAGTGAATGTAGATGAATCTTTATAATAGTTAGAAAATAAATACAATCTCTTTTAGAGGGTTGTCAAAAATATGTGATATGCCTTATTTGAGAAACTTTTAGAGATAATTATTTATTAATACCTTTGTAAAGACTCTATTATACTTATTTCAAATTTTGAAAATACAGTAGTAGATCTTTTTCAAAAAAGAGATTAGCCCAAAATTATAATTATAGATGAATGTCTCCACAATCTTAATTTAATAAAAAATAACTCTCTTTCTGGTTTTAACTTGGTAAAATCAATTTCCTCTAGTATTTACTGACTTATTTAAAAAAATATATATTGCTTTGATTTGCTAGCTAAATTTTTCAAATAATTTTATTATCATTTCCATATGGTAACAAAGTCATCTTTTAGAAGCTATGGATTTAGTCTACTGACTCCTAAATAATGAGCGTACATTTATTTTATTCTTGGAAAAAAATCATTAAAATCAAATTGAGTTTCTATTTTAACAATATTAGCTTAGTCAAGAGTATTAAACAAATTGATAGTGTTTTAGGAGGTTATGATTTAAAATTTATAATTAACTGAGATCTTGTAGAAAAGAATAATTAAATTTTATTGCTTTAGTAATTAGGCCTTTTTGTAAAGTAATTACATATATGATATGATATATGGGCTATGTATATGTGTATTATATCCTCAGATCTTTTTCATCTTATCGCTGAAAGTTTGTATGCTTTAACCAACTTCTCTCTATTTTCCCAACACCCATGGCAACAAATTTTCTACTCTCTGTTTCTATGCGTTTGACATTAAAAAAAAAAATTCCATGTATAAGCAATACCAAGAAGTAACTGTCTTTTAGGTTCTGATAACTCCGTAGGGTTCCCTCAGCCTTAGAATGGTAGATGCTTCCTACAGTTATCTTTCTGTTACCCCAGTGTTCCATGCTAATATTAATCTTCTAACAAATGCTTAAAGTTTAAGGAACTTAATTTCCTATAATTAATGGTCCTCAGTTAAAATAGCGTAGCTTCTGTTTTCCTGAGTAACTCTGACACGGTCAATGTGCTTTAAATTATATTCTACTATTGTCCACTTGTATGAAATGTTTAGTAATAAATTAAAGGTAAACATTTCTACATACATTTTGATATAAACATATCAGAGAAAACATTTAAAGTGGCCATGCCACACAATGGAGATAACTTTCAATTATGGAAGAATCTCTGTAGAGGTTATACATTTTACAGTTATTTAGAATCATAGTGCCAATCAATCACTCATTACATTAGACATTAGAGTTGCATTAAACTTATACTTTGTGAAGGTTTCACTAAATACTCTCTTATCTATTGAAAGAGAAAACGTCTTTTAGTTTTGTGTCTCTGGTTTCTACTGGACCAGAGGTACAAGATTAGGGAGACATATATATTGCCATGATATATTAAATGTGGACTGAAATAAATGCCTTTAGTTCTCTTTCTGTAAGTCATTTGCATTTATGCCACTAAAATGAATCTTCACCATGTCATTTTCTATTCCCAAATCTAGTTAATAAATATAGTTCAAAGGGTATTTGATTCCACATTTCTAGAGGCCAAGGGGTTTATTAGTTTGCTAGGGCTGCCATAACAAAATACCACAGACTGCGTGCCTTAAACACAGAAATTTATTTTCCCACAGTTTTAGAGGTTAGAACTGCAAGACCCAGGTGTCAACAGGTATGATTTCTTCTGAGTTCCCTCTCCTGGTCTTCCAGATCCTCCTTTCTTGTGGTATGGTCACACATTTTTCTCTCTGCATACATGTGTCTGGCTTCTCTCTGTCTCTTTCTTTCCTTCTCCCCCCGCTAATCTCCTCTTCTCATAAAGACACCCAGTCATATTGGATTAGGACCCACTCTAATGACTCATTTCATCTTAGTTCACTCTTTAAATGCCTTGTCTCCAAACACAGTCACACTGTGAAATACTGAGGGTTAGGGCATGGGCATATGAATTTTGAGGAAACACAATTCAGCCTATAATCAGAGAAATTATCCAAGAAATGGTTTGACCAATTTTTAAAGATGAAGAACCTATGAGATTAAATGACTTGCTTAAGTTTACTGAGATCATTAGTGACAGACCTCAGCCCAGAACACTGATACCCACACACCAATTTCAAGATTCTTTCCATCTCACCAGTCTTCAGCCATCATTGTATCAAATGCACTACTGTGAATTAGGAAATTATACATAATATACATGGTTGGTGCCCTAAAATTCTTTTCTTTTTTTTTCTATTATTTTCCTTGTTATTGGTTTACCATTATTGTCAACTTTGTAAAATTCCACTTTTATTGGAGATTTATTGAACTAGTATAAGCTTCTGATGACAGTAACATGTCGGTGTTCAATAAACATTTTATCCTCCAAGATTCCTAAAGATTCCTGTGCATTCTCAAAGAATTCCACAGGTATTCTAGAAACTTTCACATTAGAATATTGCCCAAAGTCTCTGGAACTGTATCTATGATCAGGTAACTTGAAAAATAAGAAAACACATGTATATTTTACAAGCATATTCATAAACCATTTACAGTTCACACCATATTTGTAATACTATAAGTATGGAGCAGAAAACTAGTGTAATTTCTTTAAAAAGTGGTTATATGAGATGGAGTCTAAATCAAGTTATTTTCTAGCAAATCATGCAAATGACAAATTACTTAAATATAAATACAATCAAGAGTAAATTAAAAGTGCTTAAAGCCAAAATGGAGGGAGCCAATACAAATGAATCCAAATTAACTACGTATGTTTTTGGTCTTGCGTTGGAAATGGTAGCATGTTGCGATTCAGAATATTTATGAATAATGTCATCCCACATCACAGTAAATTATGCTAGTCACGTTCTTAGTTGTCCTTTCTTTTGATCACAAATGTCATTTTAATATCCTGGTAATCTCTACAATACAGACTTCCTGACCTACAAAGCAATCTCTTGCCAATTTAATGTTACTGAATCTGTGGTGCTATTATTCTGTAAATGGGTAAGTAGTCCTCTCAGTAAAGACATGCTGAAACAAAGATATATAAGCCAATTACTTGCCTAGTTTTCTACAGATCCTTGATCTTTCATGAAATGTTTGTCTCTTCACTTGGAACAGCCTCTTGAATTAATAAACATTAGGAAACCGTATGCCAAATCTGCTTGAATGTAAAGCACAAAGTTTTATGGCAGTTGGCAGATGGAGTAAAACAGGAATGAGTATATAACCAGTGGTCTGATTTGGGAATAGGGTCAAGGCTTTAGCGGCAGGTAGGGGAGCATGCTTCCAGACAGAGTTTGGGGACTAAAAATGATTTACAGGTATAAAAACAGACCTGGCATTATTACCATAAGTGAATGCTCCAGACCAAAGTCAAATACCCATATGTCTTTATGACCAGGGCCATGGAAGGCAAGCAGGAAAAGTCTAAAAGATTGAGTAATAATTCCAGAATGTCAACTAGCATCACAGAAGTCAGGTAATCTGTATTGTAGTGTGGTTAAGTTGAGAATGGAATTCCAATGGAAAAACATAAACTGTAAAACTTAAGGACAGATAAATGTTTTTTCAGGACTTGAGTGCCAAGACAGAGCTCAGTTACAATCAGAAATATGATATGTTCGTTTATTATCTGGCAATGTGAAATTGTGTCTCATTGAATGTGTACGGTTTTAATGCACACAGACCTTCTTGGGCACTCTGCTGACGAGATGTCACAGATTCTTTAAAGGTTCAGAAATTTGACCATGGACATTGATCTTTTAATAAGTTCTTTTGACCTTATCACCATGGAGGGAACCAAACAAATTATCTCTCTTGTTTATGAGTCCAAAAGTGGTATTAAACCAAGGTGTTACAGGGTCAGAAATTTATTTACAATAAGGAATACTTTGAAGGTATACTTTTAGGTTTTCTTAACTTTTCAAAGATGATTAAAAAGAGCATATCAGAACAATGCAGGACAATGGCCAGCCACTTCCAGTTAGTATATCCAGATATGCCTACCTCCTGCATAATCCTGATCACATGACTAAATCTCTTTGTTATAGATTCCATAGCTGGGGAATTAAGTGTATCTAGTTGTTCTCTAAGTTAAATTCTTATGCTAGCAAATCCTGACACCACACAATTCTCCTATTGCCTACACATGTAGATAACTGAAGTAAGGACTAAATCCTGATCTATAATTTACTGAGATTCCTAACTATACACATTGCTATAACTTCTGTAGGCTCTAAAATATAAATAAAGCAAAACCCTTGATTTCATAAAATTTAAGCTCTAGTGAATAATAAGATAGGCATTTTTCACAGAGAAACTAAGGAAACACGCGAGGGATTCAAGTACTGAGAAAAATAAACATGTTAGATTTCAGAAAGGGTTATTTCTAGCTGTCTCCTTTAGCTCCTACCACTTAATCCTCACTTTTTCAATTCAATCTATATGTTTTCTTTGACCAGTTTGTGTTACACAATTTTAGGAAAGTGGGAAGAATCAGAGATCGAAAACTTTATTTTGAGCTCTTGCTAGACATCTTTACTCAAATGAAACATAAATACAAATTCAGTGTGTCCCAAACTGAATTAATCACTACGTTTTCTTTCCGTTCCTCAAATCAGTTTTTCTTCTTACATTCTCGCATCTCAGTCAGTTCCATATATTTTTCCACTTGAAACCTTTGAGGCATCTTAGATACATCCAGGTCCCTCATTTTTCAAATATTGCCACCCAGATTTTTTTTCCATTTAAAATATTGTTCTGTTCATTCTCTATTCTACATCTTTTGTTTTCTAAAATGCAATGTTTTCCAGAATTTCTCATTTATAAACATATAAAGTCCTTCACATATGATTAATTGTGATATAGCTTGGTCCAGCTGTCCAATCTGATCTATCCCAATACCTCCATTATACTTATTTGGCAATATTTAACCACAAACTTGTCCTGAGCTCATGCATTGTCAGGCCTTTGCATATTCCCTTTGTTTAGAATATGCTCAGACTTTGTGTTCAGTCACCGAATTTACTCTTCTCTGCAAAGTTTTCCTTAACTCCCTCAAGGAGGGATGTGATTTCTTTCTGTCTGCCTTCACTCTTTTTGTATGTATTTCCATTAGTTCAATGATCCTACTGTATTGAACCGATTCATTTGTATTTCTGTCTGCCTTCTCTCTAGAACATATGTTCCTGTAGAACAAGGACCAATCTTATCATTATTGTGAATAAATAACTTAAGAGTAAGCCTATTACTTAAATGGTGTTTACCAAAGCACTAAATGCAGCTAAATGTTTCTAATAGATTTTAAATGAATGCCTTTTATATCTCTTCTCTATAGAAATAGGATACGTTTAAACATGTGAAGTTAGTGGAGTGGGCTACTCAGTTGTGGGAATTGGGAAAAGAAAATTATATGAATCAGGATAAGCTAGGTTATACCATGCTGACAACCCCTGCCCTCCAATTTCTGTAGTTTTATAATTAATGTTTACATTTCAGTCCTCAAGTTAACTGTGAATATGAGTGTCCTTCTTAGGGCAACTCTCCTCTGTGAAACATCTCAGCAATCCATATTGATGGAGTCTCCACTATACAGAATTCTCTATTTCCACAATCAGCATGACGAAGAAAAGAGCATGGAGAATTGCCTATTAATTCTTTTGTATTTCTGCCAAGAATTGATTCACTTTTCATTGCCTTATTTTTCATCGGCAAGAGTAAGTCCTATGACTACTCTAAACTTCAAGGGGACAGAGAAATGTAATCATCCCGTATGCCTAGGAGGAGAGAAAGCAAGAAATATTGATACAGGAGCTAAGTAAGCAGCAACGGTTATTTTTTAAAGAGGCTTTAATATTAAATATTTGCATGCCAATTTAATGTATTACAGTGAATCCATTTCATAATCGACCAAATATCAGCAGTGGTACAATGAAAAAAAATATGATTGACTCTTTTGTGCTTCTAATTAGATAATATCTGTTAAGGCTAGCTAAGATTAAAGATGAAATATTGTGATTTAACATGACAGGAGAGCTGCCTTTTTAAAGACAGTAGTAAAAATATGTGACTGTGCACCCTAAAACATCTGAGCATTATGAAAACTATGTTTGAACATTATAAAATGTATCAAATATTTGTATCAGTTTATATAATCATTAAGTATACAATTACATATACATTATTTTTTTTTCCAATTTCTAAAACTGAGTTTGAATATGCACCTGTATAGTTGGATCATATAATTGTTATTTAGAAAGGAGGGTTTAATCATTGTAAAATGTTAACGCTTGCAAACATCATTTTATTCCACAAACTTTATATGGATGTTTCTATACTTAAGATACTGGATTTTAAAGCAGTTATTATTGCTACATAAATTAATATGCAAATGGTGTATAATTTCTCATAAGTGGAGTTCTATTTTTTTTTATAAATTTATTTATTTATTTTTGGCTGCGTTGGGTCTTCCTTGCAGTGAGTGGGCTTCTCATTGTGGTGGCTTCTCTTGTTGCAGAGCATGGGCTCTAGGCACGTGGGCTTCTGTAGTTCTGTCATGTGGGCTCAGTAGTTGTGGCCCCCTGGCTCTAGAGCACAGGCTCAGTAATTGTGGTGCACGGGCTTAGTTCCTCCACGGCATGTGGGATCTTCCCGGACCAGGGATCGAACCCGTGTCCCCTGCATTGTCAGGAGGATTCTCAACCACTGCACCACCAGGGAAGCCCTCTATCTATTTTGTGTGTGTGTGCTCTTAGTGATTATGCCTTAAGAACTGCTTCAACCCTCTTTGTGACTATAATGAAACTGCCCTTTTGTATCACCAATAAAAAAACAAACAAAAAAACAGTGTTCTTTTTGTCAATATCACTCTAGATTTCCCAGCAGTCAATCCTTTGGTGATTTTATATTTGGTATTAATTCATTTGAATAACTACTAAACCATCCATGTCCCCAAATACTTTGATTTGTTAGGATGATAGCAGATGTCCTGTTGAGTAGAAAATCCTTCCATTTGTGTTTCTGCCTTTCCTCCCTTTATCAGTCACACATCAAATACTCACGACAGTTAACCTGCTTTCTCGGAAGGTGACTTGAGTTTTCTCTTGCTGGCTGCTTTTAAACAATTCTTTACTTCTTCCTAAAGATGAGGGGATTAACAATTTTCTCTTTCTCTGTTCTCTATCTTGCAATTCAGGATATTCATAGGTAAGTGCCATCATACATCATAATTCAACTCTGCATTTCAAGCTGAGGGAGAACTAAAGTAAGAGTTGGAAGAATCTCTCCTTTAGGGCTACTGAGAATTTGAAAAGTCTTTAGAGACACCAGATCATAAAATTATTTTGGAGGGATTCTCTACATGCTTTCTTATACTGCCTATTATTTGTTTATGTTTTGCAATTTTCTCCTTAGTTAGCATTTAATTATGAACATGTTACTAGGCTACAAAGTGATAACTTTATAGGCCCCTAGCCAGCCTTAAATTTAGTAAAATCTTTAATGTGTGATAGATCTAGCTCCTATCTAATATGGGTAGACTCTAGTGGCACCTTGGAGACATCTGAGGGAGATGTGCAATGTGGACTCTTAACAGGTTTCATCACTGTGTTTTCACATGGCATTGTAGAAGGATCTCTTGTTTTGAAACATTGTTATTTAAAAAAAAACCTAAAAGCTTAGAACCATAAAATACCTGCTTAGAGATTTAATTTGTAATAATTTTCCTTTTATTTCACATGTTGCCTAAGCATACATTAAATATAAGTTGCTTATTCTTAAATTTGCCCTGATACTTTAAAAAGAGATGCTGCAATATTTCTGTATGCTCACTTTTTCATTAAATACTTTTACATATATATTAGAAGATATAGAGTAGAAATAGATTTTATTTGAAAAAAATTAACATGTACATGAGTACATTGTATATACTTTTATATTCATAAATCTATTATCTTTATTGAAGATATGATTTTTTTTTCTATTTTTTGGTTAATATTTTCCAAGAAAAATGTTCAAATTATGGGTCCCATGACTATCGTCCAAATTAATATTACATTCTCTCAACTGAATTTCCGAAGTGATGCTGGAAACCGTGGACCTAATTATTAAAAATATCGACAGAAAAATTGCCATCAATAATATCTGCCTAATGGGCCTTCCCTGGTGGTGCAGTGGTTGAGAGTCTGCCTGCCGATGCAGGGGACACGGGTTCGTGCCCCGGTCCGGGAAGATCTCACATGCCGTGGAGCGGCTAGGCCCGTGAGCCATGGCGGCTGAGCCTGCGCATCCAGAGCCTGTGCTCCGCAACGGGAGAGGCCACAACAGTGAGAGGCCCACATACTGCGAAAAAAAAAAAAAATCCGCCTAATAATGTAATTTTATTTATTGCAAGCTATCATGTCAATGATTATTGTAAAACACTAGTAAAAGGAAAACCAAAGGGGGAATATGCTTACATATGTATAAATAAAATTTAACATTTTCATTTACCATTCAGAAAATCTTCCAGGTTCCCACCTTACCTGTGAATTTTGAGTGGTTCGGGTGACCTGGATTAAATTTTGCACCACTGATCTGTGTTCACTATCAAAAGTTACTATCTCACTGCAACCAATTTAACTAGTGAAAGAAAACATTCACTTTAATGAAGTTCAATGGTAATTTTAGAAATATTGACAATAATTACAATTTATTCAACATTTACTCTGAACCACAAAATATGCTAACACTTTATTTACATTAACTCTATGTGATAATTACAGTTATACACAATTTTTATATACAGAAATATTTTAAAAATAATTTCACATTGTCTCTCTGAAAAGGGCTATGAATAAATACTTCAGTATAGACAAAATTCAATAATTAAGTCTCCACTGAGAGCAGAGGACATGTGCATTATCTTCTGTAATAATTTCTTTCTTTTATCATCACAGCACACTAATAGCTAACATGGCACAATGTGAGTAGTATAATACTTTGCATTTTTCAATTCTGAAATATTTCATGCTTAGTAGAGAATCAAATTTATATTTTGATTTTCTATTTTCTTCATGGTTAACGTTTTAAACTTTTGAAGTATTCTTTCAATTAAAGTTTTCAACTTTATTTTTTGTGTTGTTGGTGGTGATAACATCAGACTACAGATTGTACACTTTTTGTGATGAATGCTTGTTCTATTTTTATGATTTGTTCTATCATGATGTGGCTGGCAATGATTGCAAGTAAAATTTTCTTATGATTACTTCAAGACAAGACACATTTTATAAGGCATCCACAGAGTATCTTTGTTGTTGTTGATCTTTTGACTTTCATTGTGATCTCCTTAAATTTATTTAGGAAATCAAAAGATCTAATATACCATGGGCTTTAATTTATTACACTTACTATGTATTCTGACACTTGCTACTATTCTCATTGAAGCTGCATCTATATAGATCACCGGCTTGACTGGGATGACTGAATTCAGTGACTACTATTCAGCTAATAATTGTTCAATAACTCAGAATGTTTGTATTGCTTGCATGTATGCAGATTAAGCTACTATGCACTGTAGTCTTTTGCCAAAAAAAGTTTGATAAATAATTATGTTTGAATGGTTGAGATCCAATTTTCCAGACATTATGAGATTTTTGTAGTCTGGAAGCTGCAAAATGGCAAATATGATTTCAGAAACGACACTCATTTTGTGATTTTTATTGTAGACAGTTTATATTATTTCAAAAGTGATATTATAAAGAAAAAGAAGAAAGGAATGTATGGTTTTCTTCCTAAAATAAAAATGTACTGATTTTAGGGTTTTTATAAACAATTCCAACTGGATCTGAGTCAGCATCAGGCAACTCCCCCACAGACTGGCACAGGCCAGCAGAGTTGGCACCCTGTGTGCTGCTAAGGCACAGAGCTTGACAAGTGGTTTTGGACGGAGGTGTAGTGGCACAGCTGTTTAGGGGGACCTGATGGGGAATGTGTCTAAAATATTTTTCAAGCCAATATTAGCTACTACTTCTCTTTTTCTTTTTCATAAATATTTATCAAATTAGAAACAAATATAAAACAATAAAGTGATATTGCTGGAATTAATTATGTTTATTATCATTACAATTAAAAAATACTGTTATACATATCAATATCAGAAAAAGGATAAAATGTAATATCAATAAGAAATCATGTAAAATAAAGAGAAAGGTGTGTGTGTGTGTATATGTATATGTGTGTTTGAAACATTAGTTACTTTTTCTAGCATTCAATTTTTTCACCTGCATTCCTGGTTAAAGTTAAGGTCACTCTCAAAATATTTCTATTCACTTTGTACAAAACCAAAGTAAAATGTCTGAGTAATGCTCACTCTATACTCACCATTCCAGAGTTACTAAAAGAGTTGAAAAAAATCAAACCAGTTACAACATATGAATCATTTTTAACAAGAGTATCAGGTACCTGAACACATTTGTTCAACAATAGGTAAATGTTTAAATGGATATACGTGAGCAAAAATAACTTTATAGTGTTTTCAACCTGTTCCCTAAAGTTTCTCAGGAAAATAAATTGAAGAATGAAAGAAAATATAAACTGAACAGAAAATTTTAATACTAGTAATTTTGTCCAGTTTGAATACAATCACATAGCAATTAGTGCTGCTTTACTTTTTGAATGGTAGTGAAAATTTTTCCACTTTGATTTTAACACGTTTCATAATATATGAAATGAGAATAAAAGTATAAAAGTATATGAGCTTATTTGCAAAATAAAAACAAGTTGTATTATATTTGTTTAAAATCCTTTGAAATAAAGGTATTAACGCTGTTTTTTTAGTGCATTAGCAGAATGTCTAATGTTGCAGAGTATAATTTGTATAGTAGTTCAACTAGCATATTTTGCACTACCATCCAAGGTTCTACATTAGTCACTGGAGACATAAAGAAGTCAAGGACTGCATGCTTGTCCCCACTGAAATTACAGTCTAGTGAGGACCTGTGAAATTAACATTTTGGGATAACTGCTGTAATAGTGAAAATAGAGTTGTACCACAGTAGTATTACATAACATAAGCATTAAGAAAGGGCAAAATCTGAAAATAAGGGGGATTTAGCCAGAGATAGACTCAAAGATAAGAATCAAATTTAGTGAAAATAAACCTATGGATGGTAGATTGCAAAAATGGCCCCAACCCTTCCTTTTACCCCATATCCATATCCTTTACTTTACAAACTTTCAGTGCCCTCTCACTTTGACTCTGAGCCACTTAGTTACCCGTCATGTGATTTACTTTTACCAGTGGGCTATCAGCAAACTCGTTGTAAGCAGAGACTTGAAAAGACCTTGGCCTTTTCCCATTCTGCTTTTGCCTTTTGAAATTTCCATGAAGAAAGAGCACACTGACAGAATGCAAGAGGATGAGAGAAACATGTAGAAGAGATTGTTCATCCCAGTGTATTAGTTTCCTGGTCGGCTTAAAGCAGCAGAGATTTGTTCTTTCAAAATACTTGCAGCCAGAAGTCTGAAATCAGTGTCACTGGGCCAAAATCAAGGTGTTGGCAGAATCACACATCCTGCAAGGGCTGTAAGGGAGAATTTATTCTAGCTTCTTCCAGCTGCTGGTGGCTGCCAGCATTCCTTGGCTTGTGGCCACATCACTCTAATCTCCACCTCCATGGTCGCATTGTCTTCTCTTCTCTGTGTTCTCTGATAACCTTGCCCTGCCTCTCTCTTATAAGGACACTTGTGGTTTCTTTTAGGGCCCAACCCGATAATCTCCCCATCTCAAAATCCTAAATTAATCATATCTGCAAAGACTGTTTTCCAAATAAGGCAATATTTACAAGTCCTGGGAATTAGTGTCAGATATCTTTTAGCACATTATATTTTTTAGTCTACCACAGTCTTTCCTCTGGTCTAAAAGATTTACAACCATGACACATTCAAAATACATTTATCACATCCCAGCATTCTGAAATGTCATAATTGATTACAACATCAAGTCAATTTCCAAATCACAAAATATCATTAGTTCAAAAGTCTCAAATCTCATGATCTGTATCATTTAAATCATATATGTGTGAGACTGTGTATGATTCATCAAGGAGAAAAATCCCTCCCTATCTGTGGACATGTGAAACTAGAAAACAAATTGATGTTCCAAAATACAAAGTGGGAGGGGCAGGCATAGGATAAAAATTATAGACATTCCTATTCCAAAAGGGAGAAAATGGAAGGAAGAAGGAGATCACCAATCCCGAGAAACTTAAATTTGCTAGCAGGGCAAATTCCATTAGGTTCAAGGCCTCAGAATAAACTTCTGAGGCTGGGTGTTCCAGCCTCTGGCTCAAGGCTGTGTCCCCCAGGCCTATGGCTCTGCCTTCTCTTTTATAAAGACATATAAGATTACATTTTAGGCCCACCCATATAATCCAGGATGATCCCCCCATCTCAAGACTCTTAGTCATATCAATATCCTTAACTTAATTGTATCTGCAAAGACTCTCTTTCTCAATACAGTGATTTACAAATGTCAGGGATTAGGACCTGATATTTTGTGGGGGGGGGGTCATTTTTCAGCCCACCATATGCAGTCACCTCAGCCAAGGCCAGTATACATCAGTAAGTGCATCCAAGTAAGACCAGCCTAAATCACAGACTCAAGCACCAAAGAAATGTTTAGCATGGAGACCATGAAGAGCTGTTTTCTCAGTTGCTCTACTGGCTGCTCAGAAAGAAAAGTTAAAACACTGTGATGATCTGTGCAGTGTGGAGTTCTCAGTCTGCAAACTACAGTCCCTCAGGTACTACCCTGTGACTTCTCTGTTTGACTTCAGAAGGATACCAAGTACTTGTTTTTCTAGAACTATGAGTCTGTGAGATTTGGCTAGTGTTGAATCCAATCTGTTTTTTGAAAGGACATCTGAACGCTTCTTCTGCTTCAAATGCCTCAATGCTTTCCCATTGTCCTTGTAATAATTATAAATTTAAAATGCCTTAACATGGCTGAACTGAGAAACAAATTTCCTTCAGAAAGCAGTGCTTTTGGTGGGAAGAAGAAATCTTTTCATACTTGAACATTTTCTAATTACTTATTTATTGTATAGTGAGGTATGGCATAAGTACAAGGAATTCAGCATCTCAAATGACAGCTTTTAAAAGTTTTTTTTTTTTTTTGCCCCCTCAGCATTGTGAGGAAAAATATGTTTTCAGCATTCATGAAAAGGCCAAGGCATCCTATGAAATAAACCTTGAGTGAGATCTATTGGCAGTCTGGGTGATGTTAACTGAAAGGAGTGCAGAGATTGTATGGCTGGCCATGGCTGGTGTGGTAGAGACATGCCAGTTTTTTACATGCTTCCTCCATGACTGCTTGCCTGAAGAAGATGCCTTTCAGGATCTATTTTTGAGGTGTTTTATTTGTTTGTTTGTTTGTTTGTTTTTAATTTATGTCTAACTCTCAGTTTCAACAGTTTAATGAAGATCTAATAAAATGATAGGTTTGAACTTAAAAAAAAAGCTGATGGGAGAAAAATGACTCAAGTTAGGGAAACCAATTTTCAGGGTATTGAAATAATACAGGTCAGGCACATTGGACGCCATAAAGAAGGGTATATTAGATGGATTCAAGTATTATTTAGGCTATTGAGTTGATAACATTAATAGGAAATTATAGATAAATCTCTTCACTTCAAAATTAGAATAACCTAATCCATGGAATGCACTATTAAAGAGGAGAGGAACAAATTTTTCAAAACAAGACAGAAAAAAAACACAACAAAGAGTTAAATTTTGTGTATGCTGGGTTTGGGGCACCTATGAGATTTCTAAGTCAGAGATGATCAATAGACTACTAGTTATATAGCCATATGTCTGAGAAAGAGACTTGGGATGCAAAGATTTTAGGAATTCATCAGTAGATGGAGGGTAAGTGATATATAGGAAGAGATGAGTCTATTCAGGAAAATGTGTGAAGTGAATCCAGACGGATTCTGATAAACATTAAATTTAACAGGATAAGGAAAAGAAAAACGATCATTAGAAGAGAGTGAAAAGAAGTATAAGACAGATGGAAAGAAAGCCATGCATGTGTTTCCAAAATAGCTGAGAGAAGATATTTTAAAAACAGAAGTGTCCACAGTTGTCTTGATCTGTGACCTGTTTTTGGTTGCCAAGCCAGCGCAGTGCTTCTTCTGTTTCCTTAGACTATTCTTAGCCCCTTTTTTCCCTAACAATTAGTTCAAACATTTACTACCATTTTGAACTTACTATTTCTATACTTATATGCATTTCATATCTCATTCTCAAGAAGGTTTGGCTCCTAACTAACAGGAAAAACAATTATCAGAGAACTGTTTTCAGTTTTCTGTCACCTATTAGGTTCTTAGTGTCAGTTTGTCTTGCAGGGTATTTATTAGAGATCAACATCTGTTGAAGGAAGGGGTTGAAAGCAGGATTGAGCAGAGAGAGAACTGGAACAGTGATTTTAGACAATCCCGTGGAGAACTCTGGAACATATATGCCACATTAGAGTTGTCCTGTGTTGAGGGACTATATCTCAGCCTCAGTCAGTCATTGATGTGGGCTGTCCTGGGAAGGCCACTCCCTTGAGCAAGGTGAGGTGTCTCTCTGTAGCTGAGACCAACACGGAACCAGAAAGCTATGTCAATCAATGCTTCCTTGAAGACAGATCTGCATCTTCAAGAGCATATTAACAAACATACCATAACAGTTGCATATACATCCCTCTTTATTTTCTTCACATTTTACAGACCTCCTCTCCTAGGCTAATTTCCTTTTTGTCAACTTTGAACTTTCAAGTTTCTTTAAACTCTCCTTTTGTATAGGCTCTTTCTTAAACATATTTAATAGGTGTCATATATGAAAAAAATTAAAAAGAAAACCTCACTTATCTACATTTCCCATCCTAGTCACACCCCTCCATTTTAGCTAGAATAAAATACAAAACCCTTACATGACTCACAAAGTTGTATGTGATCATTTTTCAGGGTTCTCTCTCCAACCCTATCTTCCCCTTTTACCTAGTGCTCATTTCTGCTCCTGTCATATTGGCCTTTGTTTGTTGTTACTTGTTTCCTTTGCTTTTATTTAATAGTTTGCCTTCCTTGTTTTCTTTCCTGGAATGCTCTTCCCCCAGACATTTACATATTACTTAGTTTCTTCTTTTCTCAAAGTCGAAAGAAAACCTTATCACTCCCTGCCCCCAGAGGATTCTTGATCCTTTTACTATTTTTTTTTTTTCAAAAAATTAATCTTTCCCCGAAATTATATATTATTTATTTTATTATGTATTACTTTTCTTACCCCTTATTGAATGCAAGTTCCTCAAGAGAATAACAATCTCATTCAACAGTGTACTACCAATAATAATACATGTTATAACATGAAGGCACATCCTTCAAATAGAAACACACAGAACTGAAGGGGAGAATCAGACCATGGTGCTTGTGTCTCCTGAAGAGAACATGTAACTACCTGGAAACTAACAGAGTATGTCCTGACTTCATGTCTGTAGCCTCCCTGGTGTAGGTCCTAGTGAGAATGACCATGAGGATTGATAACACTTAACAAAGGAGTAGTGGCAACAACCACCAACAAAGAGAAGCCAAAGTGATGCTGTCAACAGAAATAGTAGGACAGCAATACAGAGGATTATCACAAGATATATATGGCAGGTAACACAGCATCTCACAGCTTTAAGATAAGAAGAGATTGAGGCTATTGTCTAAAATAATTAGAGAGCTAAAAAAGAAATGTTTGTTTTCTTTCCCCTTCTCCTCCATACAACTCACACTAACCCTTCTGGAGAGCAGGATAAATAAGGGGGGGATAAAATTTCAATGTGTATTTTAGAAGGAAGACATTTGTTTTGAAACCCCACTGATGGCCTCATTTCAGGCTAGTGGTGAGAAATATATATGACATGAAATCATCCAAATTCCCAGCCCACATCCAAGGAGAAGGTAGTAATTAGAATAATTGTTCTTGAAACTGGCTAAAAGAAACAATCCTCTGGATGGCTTTAGAAAAAGTATTCAGGATTAACTAACCCACACAAATCTTACTAACGATATAGTTTGATTATGGGGTACATGAATATGCGGTTTTAAAAACCTTCATGGTGATCTGATGGATCAAGAAACTCTGAACCTTCAAAGGTATTAATGAGACCAGAGGATGTTATAGATTAGCAAGTAGTAGTCTAACACCGAATAAAAAAAAAAAAAATCAAAACTATAGCCAAGCAGTTCAAGATACATTATTGTTTCTTGATGGCATCAGTTCTTCATGTTTTGTCAAAAGAATGCTCAAAATGATATAATATTTCAGCTAGGCAAGGAATATAGAATATACACATATTTTGGTTAAGAAGGTAAAACACTGCATCTTACAAACATTAAATTTTAGAAATAGTTCCATAAAATCAGGGGAAGAATTGTTTGAAGTCTGAAGAGTTAATTACAAAAAGAGGCTTCCGGAAAAGGCCTCTTTTTTCTGAAAACTCCAAATAAATTATTCTACTCTTTAAATATCTTGCCCAATAATTAAAATTACTTTATTTGTAAAACATTAAAAATCTATGTGCTGAAAATAATGACTATTAAACTTAATTTTTTGAAAATAATATGCATTAGGGCTTCCCTGGTGGCGCACTGGTTGAGAGTCCGCCTGCCGATGCGGGGGACACGGGTTCGTGCCCCGGTCCGGGAGGATCCCACATGCTGCGGAGCGGCTGGGCCCGTGAGCCGTGGCCGCTGAGCTGCGCGTCCGGAGCCTGTGCTCCGCAACGGGAGAGGCCACAACAGTGAGAGGCCCGCGTACTGCAAAAAAAAAAAAAAAAAAAGAAAAAGAAAATAATATGCATTAAAATTTATTGAAAACACATTTCCATTTCATTTTAAAACATTTTGCCATAAAGCTAAAATATGTTGATTGCAACTGTTACAGATATTTACTCAAGCCTCTGCCATTTGAGCAAATGAATAAGTCCCTCATGGAAGTGTGAACTTTTCTAATAAATCTGCTTTTCTTCTATTCTACTCTGGTTGCTTAAGAATCATTCCTATAATTTGATCTCCAAGACCACAGAAGAATATTTCTTTATACATCCTTATCAATAACTTGTAAAAATGATTTAAATTTTGCACTTAATATTAGAAATCATTAAAAAGGAAAATACAGGAAGAAATCACATTTTATAGAAATCCAGACAGAATAAGGTATAATAATTCCTCTAACCTATCTTCCAAAGTTCAAGTCATAACAACCTACAATAACTGACAATGATAGCCAGATGTGCTATTTGAGAATTAGGTATCAAAATTTAAAGTAGAAAACACTTACTCTTAAAAACCTGTTCAGAAGAATGTTAGGAACCTTTGAAAAATGAAAACTAAAAGTTTGAGTTAAGAGAAATTGAACAGCTGGGAACAGGCCAGAGAACAGTACATGGAATTAGCAGCATGGAGAAACATTTGCCTAGACAGCAGCCCAAGATTGCCTGAAGGCTTGGTTGTCAAAATGCAAATGAACAATTGCGATGAATATTTCTGAGGAAGATGAGGGAAAAAAATAGTTTATCAGTCTATAGCAGTACAACTTTAAATGATATATATTTGTGAAACATGATTTATCTTCCATCTAATATCTGACACCAACTATACCTACATCCAAATAAAAGAGCAAGAGAGTAAAAACAGCAAAGCAAAACAAATAAAATAGCACATATTTTAATGTGTCAAAGTTCTTAAACACTGAGACACATTTTCTTGAGCTATGTTTCTACTTTTCAAGGCATTTTTGGTTCCAAAGTTGTCATACTTTCTTTCATCTTTTTCAGGAAAATCTTTTTCAAATGAAACTTAGCAGGAGTGATAAAAGGAAAAAAAAAAGGCTTTGCTACATGTTGGTTTTCTGTGAAAGATTTTCACTCTGTTCTTGATCTGAAAGAACAATTTTGAATAACCCAGGGTTCATAAAAAAAGTAAAAAAAAAAAAATCTTGGAACTATCAGTATGGTTCTATATTCAAATATGTGAAAGGAAAGAAAAGAATATGGCCATGACTGAGAGACCTCAGAGTAGAGCACTTAAGGAAATCAGCATGAAAAATAAAGTGCCCATTACCAAGTGATGATTTACTGTATAATTTATGGGAGGGTAGAGTAGGCTTGAAACTGCACTTAGCACCTGGGTGCCATGAAATATAAATTGAGATGAAATGTGTTCATGAAAGTCCATTAATAAGAGGTATGATGTTGGTTTCCTTTCTATTTTGTTTCTAGCTTAACAGAGAGCAGTGGTAAGCCTAGGCAAAATTCAATGGCATCTACTTGATTGTTTCTTAGACTCATAAAATCTTGGCTTATCTGGTATAATCTCTCTCTCTCTTTTTCTATGTGCATATTTGTAGCTCTCTCTGTTTCGATCTCTGTTGTCTGTCTCTCTCATCATTCATTGGTTAGGGATGCGTATTTGGTTTTCTTTAGTTGGCTCTAAGTTGGAAAGAGGGACAAAAATTAGGGAAGCTGTCAGTTACTAATGAAGTCTTGACCATTTGGAGCCATTTGTAACAGATGTTGTTTGGTTTTCTGGAGAAGGCAGTTACAGTCTGACTTCCTACAAGCCTAACTTACAGAAGACTGGCTTCTGGGCTGTTTATTGTAAGTATGGGGGTTGGTTACCTGGACAGGTTGCTACAGGTTGTAAGTCAGATGTATTTTTATCATGGTCTTGTCATTGTCTGTTTGTATTTTTAGCCTCCCAGTACATATCATAAACAATATAACAAGTAAGAAAACTGCATAGTGGGTAAGAAGGTGATAAATATTGTGGAGGAAATTTAGAACCATGTATGAAAGTTTGGAATACAAAATGGGGGAAGATATGGGAAAGTTTGCTTTATTAAATTGACTATTAGAGCAATATTCATTTAGAAGGTGAGATTTAAGCAAAAACTTGAAGAAGACAGTGGATTAATCAACAAATTTCTGAAGGAAGATAATCTGAAACGTATAGACAGCTGATGCTGAGCCCCTCTAGTGGGTTGATACCCAGTGTTTATATATATAAGATAATCACAGTGCCTCTCTCCATTTTTCTTGAATTCATCCTCTTGGCTTATCTTTCACAATAAGATAGCTACACTTCGAATCATTCATTGTCTTAGGAAGGGGATAGTAGAAGAAAAAGCAGGAAAATAAAAAGAGAAGAAAGAGAGAAAGAGAATCAGCACAGAAGTAAAGTCATCAACTAGAGATCACTGGTTTACACACAAATAAAGCTCATCTTTGAAATCTAAGTCATTTTAACTTAAAAATAATAGAGGGATACTTTTTAGATATTTTGACTATCTCCCACATCATGAGATTAAGGCAGTGGATATCTCCACCCAAAACAAATATGTTAGGATAAAGTGGTTTTCATAGATGTTTTGATCTGGGCTTCAAAATGAATAAATAGTGCATGAGTAGACTTAAATGCACAATTTCATAAAACTTTCTTCCATGTACACTAAAGAAATAGAGTCTGTAAATAGTCCAGAATGGGAAAAGGGAGAGAAGACTGTGTGGAGACTTTGGAGGGTGTCTATAGCGTACTGTCAATCCAAGCAAGATTAATCTCCCAAAGGGTAAAAATGGTTTTTTACTCTTTCCCTCAAGTCCAGCAAGGGGTGCTTCAAGATACCTACTCAGAGCACTTCAGAAGTTTTCTCTTGGGTCTGAGTTTCGTTCATGATGTCTGAAGGGCAACATCAGAAAGATGAACAGTTTTTCCATTAAAGAAATAACTACATTCATCTTATAAGATAATAGGTGAAAGAATGTGTGTGAGTTTCGTGTGGAATAGATTTGGACCGTACAAGACAGGGAGCTGGTCTGAGCTATTTTAAGTCCTATAAAAGAGGCTTTAATGGGACAGTTGATGGGACTCCTTTGGGGGAGATCATACCAGCTTTAATAAGAGACAGAGTCAGACTTTTCTCCCCATCTTGCAACAGGGCTGGTTCAGGAAAAAACATCTCTTCTTTCATACCATTCAACTTTACTGATCTCCAACTGCAGATGGATGGGTAACAACAGTTAATAATCAGAGAAGGGGATATGATAGTAAGAAAGGCTTTTTTGTCCACATCTACCTCCCCCTACCCCAGATGCCACAGCAAGCAAACTGCACTGAACACTAACAAAGGAAGAGAAAAAGATCCTGTTTGCCATCTAAGGTTAATGTAAAACCATCTATGACTAAGAAGTTATCTGAAAAGCCATGGGGATTGACCAGGTTTTTAGCCACAGGAAGATTAATTCAACCCTCTAAGGGATAAATTTTAAAGGGATAATGGGAAATAAAAGTAAGGTTATATTTTGATTAGGATTCATAAGTTGTGCTCATTGATTTTACTAGATATTTTTGCTTTTTTTAATTGCTTCTGCCTGAACACCTCAGGGTTAGTGGCTTAGAATCATTTTCTGCTTCAGTGATGTCTGTTGGCTGGAACAGACACAGATAATTCCAGTTTAGATCTTATATCTGTCCAGAACAATGAAAAAGGTTGTGGTCTGTGTTGGTCAGCCCCCAAGATGGCGTATGAAAGTCCTTGTCCCTTTTCATTTCCATTGCACCCTTGTGTAAATCTCCTCCCACCCTGAATAGGGTTCACTCTGAATAATGCCCAAAAGGATATTGTGGGAAAGAGTGTGTGTGACCTCCAATGATAGGTCATAAAGTACATTCTGGCTTCCACTTTTTTAGATTCTTGTTTCACTTGCTCGGGAGGAAAATGGCCACCATGTCAAAAGGCCTATGGAGACATCCACAATGTAAGGAAGTAAGGCTTCCTGCCAGTAGCCAGCTCAGCTTGCCAGGCATGTGCGTGAGCCACACTGGAATGGATTGTTTTGCCCCAGTCATACCTTGGGATGACTGCCCTCTGTACAATATCTGAGTTTTACTTACCACATGTGATGTTTAGTTTCACGTGTAAGTTGACTGAGCTAAGGAATACCCAAATAGCTGGTAAAACGTTATTTCTAGGGGTGTCTTTGAGAGTGTTTCCAGAAGAAATTAGCATTCAAATTGGTGAACTGAGTGAAGCAGATGGTCCTCCCCAATGCAGGTGGCATCATCTACTCCGTTGAGCGTCCAAATAGAACAAAAAGGTAGAAGGGGGTGAATTCATTCACTCTCTGTTTGAGTTGAGGCATACATTTATCCTACCCTCAGACATTGGTGCTCTTGGTTTTTGGGCTTTTGGACTCAGCTCAGGACCTACACCATCAGTTCCAACCCTCTCCTCCTAAGCTGCCACTCTGATTATCAGACCTTTGGACTCAAGCTGAATTGTCCCATTAACTTTCCCAGTTCTCCAGCTTGTAGCTGGCAGATCATGGGACTTGTTAGATTCCATAACCACATGAGCCAGTTCCTATAATAAATATTTCTATTTATTTAGTTATCTCCTATTGGTTCTGTTTCTGGAGAGCCTTAATACATTGGCATAAGAACCCAGTATCACCCAGCTAAACTACTTGTAATTTCCTGACCCTCAGAAGCTGTGAGATGTTTAAGCCACTAAGTTTTGAGGTAATTTATTACACAGCTATAGAAAAATAATATAGGTTTTAATTTTATATTTCAAGTTTTACAGTCAAAGATGGGTTACCATTTACGGATGATGGAGCAATGTATTTCAACTCTTCGCTTTATGCAAATAAACTTCTCTAGTTCCCTGCCTCATGTTAAACCTATGTTCTCATCCCTTGTTTGCATGGGTTTTTAAAATCTAGTGCCTATGATCTAGAACTTCTAGTAGTTCATGCTTGCTTCATCAACAGCAGTTTCCTTTTTATTTCCGGAATGCAGTAATATTCCATTTTTGTACAAAACAAAACAGTCTGGCATCCTGGGAGAAGAGGTTATGTTTTATCAGAGTATTATAAAATTTTTAATTTTCCCATCAGGCCAAACATAAGCAGAGGATTAAAACTATGAATCCACTTTCTGTTAATGCAAATCTTACACGTTTGAATGTCCATCTTTTTAGTGACAAAGGAATGTCACCTAACATCACATATAACATTCCACCAACACCAGCCTTATCACTTCGTGAAGGCCACTTTCCAAAATTACTTTTTCATTTCCAAATTTAAGATTCTGATTCTGTCAGTCTTCCTGATTGCAACAGAGGGTGTTAGGAAAGTGTCTGCGGAAAGAATAACTCCATTAAAATAAGTGAATGTTTGTTTGTAGTACAGGTTCATGGGGCTCCAGTCCAGGTCTACTAGATGAGTTATTAAATTTTCTGTGTGTCAAAATCAATGGGGTTTTAGCTAAAATTTTAATATATTCTGTGTGTATTCTTAGAGAATCTAATTTAAAAAGGATGAGACAGCAGCAATGATTTATGGATTTATAGGTCAAGAGAGACATTTGTAAATCATGTTTTTGTAAGTCAGAAGCAGCTATATAGTATTTCTGTGAAAATGCAATTAAAATAAATAAGGAACAAGAATGCAAATATATTCTAATGTAAATTGTAATATAAACAGTAGCAGACTTTTATTCTTGTCTTTGATTAACTACCAAATGTTAACTTTATTATAAATATTAACATTAGAAAATTGATATCAGGATTGGAAGTATTGAGAATGTTTCAGGTAAAGATGAAGTTTTTTTTTTTGTTTTTTTGTTTTTTTTTTGCGATATGCGGGCCTCTCACTGTTGTGGCCTCTCCCGTTGCGGAGTACAGGCTCCAGACGCGCAGGCTCAGCGGCCATGGCTCACGGGCCCAGCCGCTCCGCGGCATGTGGGATCTTCCCAGACCGGGGCACGAACCCGCGTCCCCTGCATTGGCAGGCGGACTCTCAACCACTGCGCCACCAGGGAAGCCCAAAGATGAAGATTTTTGATTGAGGCTTGGAGTTGGAAATATTTGTTAATTTATAAAAGCAATTATGCTTCTTACTGCACAGCAGGTACATCACATTCATTGTAAGAAACTTACTTGTTTGACACGCAACCACAAGTCCATTGAAGCCAATTTGATATGAAGCTCTTAAACAGACATATGCATTTGTTTTTGTTTTATCTTATCCATATAAATCAGTTTATGGTCACCATAAAAAGAGGGAAGAAGACTTATATTCAGGGTAAGAGAATGTCTATGCTTGTTTCCAGAGATATATTCAGAAAAAAATAAGAAAAGGATACACACTCTCACATGTAAATTTTTAAAAAATATATTTGAATACCTTGATATAGGTAAATCTTAGGGAAAATTATAATAGAAGAAAACAATGAATATATTGATGTTCTTGTCATTTTTATATGAAATACAATGAAATTCTTAATAATATTAATTTTGATATTGGATAGTCTGCTTGTGCATTAATATTTTGAGATACCAAATAATTAATAAAATTAGATTATTATACTGAGAAGATAGAATTTGGAATGTAAGATTGTCATTTCAAGTTTGCACAATATAGTTTCAGCTATCTGTGGGTAACCTAGAAAGTTTCCGAGTTTCCGTAGTGGTTTGTGATTTTGCTGAGGTGAGGTAAAAAACTTAATTGCCTGTGTTTCAAAGCTGATGTACAGGAGAAAACCACATAGGAAGTGAGCAAACATATTCCGCAGGGTATGTCACCATCTGCATCCGCTCTTTTGGCCTCTATTAATTATGAAGTATACATTACATTGAGGTAATGAGTTTGAATAGTCTCAAAGGTTTTAAGAACCTATCTTATTCTGTAAGAATCTGTCTGAGACTCAGTTTCCTGTTATGAAACAATCTGAATATTAGTAAGATCTAACTTCAGAATATTCATGTCAGCTGAAAAAAGATAATATACATGAAATAATAACCCATAATCTCTAATTGCTTTACAAATCCTTATAACCATATCATATAATATCACTTATATGTAGAATCTAGAAAAATGGTACAGGTGAACTCATTTGCAAAGCAGAAATAGAGACACAGATGTACAGAACAAACATATGATACCAAGGGAGAAAGGGGAATGGGGAGATTGAGATTGACATATATACACTACTATGTATAAAATAGATAACTAGTGAGAACCTACTGTATAGCACAGGGAACTCTGCTCAATGCTCTGTGGTGACCTAAACGGGAAGGAAATCCAAAAAAGAGGGGATATAGCAGATTCACTTTGCTGTACAGCAGAAACTCACACAACATTGTAAAGCAACTATACTCCAATAAAATTAATGAAAAAATCTCTATAATCATACTACGATTTAGAAACATCATAATAACTTATCAATAATGCAATTGCAAAATATATGTTAAATTCCTTTATAAAGTATTTATAAATAAATGTTGATTCTAAGTAATAGAAAAAAGGTTTTAATTAGTTAAAATGTCCTTATAGAGTACTAATGCACTAGCAAGGTGGGAAGTTGAAATTAGATAAAATAAGACTGTATAATAAAGTGTTATTTTATTAAAGCTAGACTCTATTATAAGTAATAATATATGCTTTAGAAATATTTTTCCATATAAGCCTGATTTAAGATGCCAGTAGCAATAATGCCTCAATTATCTTACAAATTAACACATTTATAATTTTACAGAATAAAATCTTTAAAGTAGTAGTTACAAATATAAGTCAATCTCAGAGTAGCAAACACCTTTTAACTTATATTTTTGGCTTCTATCCATTTCTTAGAAAACTGTTGTTATATCTGGAACAAATCAAGTATTTTTTTTTAAACTTCAGATTACTACATAGTAGTACCTTTCTGAGTAAAATCAACATTTTTGTAGTACATACTATGTGTTAAATGCTAAACAGATAATGGAGATATTGTGAACAACTTTACCAAATAATCTCAGATGGAAAAAAAATTTTCATGTAAAATCACAATTTACCAAATCTGACACAATGATAAATAGAAATCCAGTATAATCCTATACCCAATACAGAAAAAAATAAACTTTAGTTGAAAAGATTCTCACATAGCAATTGCCAAACCCAGATGGTTTTGTTGGTTGAACTTATCCCTTCACTTAGGAAAGAAAGTATACTTGTTTGTAATAATTCTTCCATATATTAACATTTCTTAACTATTTTATGAGACCAGTACAATCTTGATACCAAACCCTAATTAGAGCACAGCAAGGAAGAATGATTGCAGGACCATCTCACTTGAAAACATAAAATATGAAAATTAAAAATAATAATAAAGATTCAAATCCAGCACATTATAAAATTTCTAATACTTCATAAACAAGTTGAACTTATTTGAGAAATGCAATATTCTTTTCAATAAAATCAATCAAGTAAATCTAAACATCCGTAGAATAAATGAAAAATTCTCTCTCAATAGATGCTGCAGGGACTTTCCTGGTGGTCCAGTGGTTTCGACTTCATGCTTCCTCTGCAGGGGGTGCAGGTTTCATCCCTGGTTGGGGAACTAAGATCCCCGCATGCCATGTGGCAGAGCCAAAAAATAAAAATAAATAAAAATAAATAAAAATAAATAAAAATAAAGTAGCTATTAAAAAAATGCTGCAAAAGCATTTTTATAAAGTTCATAAGAGAACTATATATGTTATATATTATATAATATATGCCTATATAATATATTATGTTATACATAATATGTGTTGTAAAATTCGTAACATAAAATTTGAAGACCAAGATAATGTATATACAAACTAGGAAGTGAAGTGGGCATTCTTAATCTGATAAAAATCTATTTAATCCTTCCCTCCTAATAAGAATGAGACAAAGATATGTGCTCTCATTATTTCAATGCAAAATTTTACTTGAGATCTTAAAGGATACAAAAGGCAAAAACAAAAACAAAAACAAAAAACCTATAAGACTGGAAAGAATGTAATCAGTTTGTCATTATTTATGGTCAAATGATTTTGCATTTATACAATCCAGAAAACCTGGAAGAAATCTTAGAAGAAATATTATAATTAAAAGGGGAATTCAACAACTTCCCTTGATATAACTTAAAATCAATGGCATTCTTAAATTGCATCCACATTAAGTAAGTAAAAAAAAAGTAAATGATATAATTTAAAGTAACATCAGACACATCAAATAGACTTTTGATTTCCAGCTATAGTAGAGTGAAGAGTTTAGCAAATTATCTCTCCTAAATACAAGAATAAAAGTTAAAAACTGGAAAAATATGCCCTGTCAAATCCCATAATATCCCATCTCTGGAAATTGAACAAGGTAAAACTACAATGTGTTTTTTCGAGAAAAACTACTAAATGATGGGTAAGAACAGTGGAAGTCTGTAGCCTTCTTTCCTGGAGACTTACACAACCTCTGCCCTGTCAAGCTTGATTTTGTAATATTACTATATTTGGGCTGGAAAAGGGAAAAAAAATGCAAGCTTCACTGCCTAGGGGCAGACTTGATTTGGTGCAGAAGGCAAATACCCAGGCTTGACTGTATCATCAGTAGATGTAGCAGACTCTGTAGGCAACAATGGGGAAATCTTATGACTCTGTTACTCTGGGATTAGCATCCCTGTTGATTCAGTGAATAATCTAACCAGAAATTTCATGCGGAATCTTTGAAATTAGAGAGATATAGAAGGCTATGTATGTGTTTCACACATCCGTGGCTGATTGGGAAGCTATGTACATGTACAGGGAAGATCAGGGATGGTCCAGGGAAAAGTAAATGCTGAGCAAGTGTTGAAAATGTCCTCCACTTTGAATATGGTTTTTAACTCATGCACAGATTTATTGGCAGAGATTAGAAGCCTTATAAATTCAAGTTGTTTAAGTACCACTTCTTTCCAGTTCTGAATTAACCACTAAGCTGCGTAGACAAAGCAGACACACCAAGGAAGTCAGGATAAAAAATACAAAAAGAAAAAACAGAAATGATATCACCAGCCATACACTTCAGGGAGACAAATTCCACAGATTAAGTCCAAGCAAGTTACTGAAATAGATAAGTAAATACATAAATAAATTAATAAAATAAAACTAAACAAAATTTAAAAAGCAGCAACAACTACCCTCAAGGGAGAGGGGTAGCAAAATTCAGAGTCACTACAAAATAATATATGAAGTGTCCAGTTTTCTACAAAACATAAGATATGTAAAGACATAAAAAGTATGGCACACACTCAGGAGAAATGTATTGAATAAGAACTCTGAGTGGATCCATATGTTAGATTTATCAAACAAAGCCTGAGACTCAGATATTGTAAATAAATTCAAAAAATTTAAGAAAACTGTTTAAGTAAATAATGAAAATTAAGATTATAATACTTCAAAATAAGGTATATTAAGAGAAAAATAGAAACTATAGAAAATAACCAAATGAAACATATAGAATTTAAAAGTACGTGTAATAATAACAATGTATAATGAGGTTTATAAAATATGTAGAATTAGAATGTATTAAAAATGCAAAGCACTGGAAGAAATGGAAGAACACTTAAAATGAAAGTAGATTCTAATAAGCTAAAGTTGAGTAAGTAAAATGAAACAAAAGATGCACTTTGTAAAATATAGATATATACACCTAGTAAGCCAATCTAAGAGACAAAATGGAATACTACAAAGTATACATTTAATCAGAGAAAAAGGGAAGAAAACTCACACACACAAGAAACAGAAGGATGGTAAGCCTAAAACCAAATGATATTAGTTTCCTAGAGCTGCTGTTACAAATTAGAGCAAAATGGGTAGCTTAAAACAACAGAAATTTATTCTTCAACAATTACAGTTCTGGACACTTGGAAGTCCAATATCAAGCAGGGCCATGCTCTCTCCAAAGTCTCTAGGGAAGCATCCTTTCTTGCCTCTCCTGGGTTCCGGTGGTTGCCAGCAATCCCTGGCATTCGCTGACTTGTGGAAGAATAACTACGATCTCCTCCTGCATCTGCACAAGGCAGTTTTCCCTTTGTGTGTCCTGTCTCTGTGTCCAGATTTCCCTCTTCTTATAAGAATATCAGTCATACTGGATTTAGGGCCACCCTAATCCTGTATGAATTCATCTTAACACAATTACATCTGCAAAGACTCTATTTCCACAAAAGTCATATACATAGGTTGCAGGTGGGTATTAATTTTGGAGGAAAATTATTCAGCCCAGCACACCAACTATACTTATAATTACATTACATAAAAATGATTCAAATACTCCAAGTAGAAAACTAAAAATGGAAGAAAGGGTAAAAAAGCAAAACCTAACTGCCAGCTGTCCTTAGGTAACACAGTATAAAATTATATTAAAATACTAATCAAAAGAAAGCTGAATTAGCTTTGTTAATATTAGACAAAGTTGACTTCAGAAAAAGGAATATTACTAAAGACAAAAGGAACATTGTTAATAATAAAAGCTTTAATTCTTTAAGCAGACATAATAATGCAAAATGTATATGTTCATAACAACAAACCGTAAAAGTATATAAATCAAAAGATGACAGTTCTGAAATGAGAAATGGACAAGCCCACAAGCATAACTGGATATTTTGGTATTCTTCTATTAGCATTGATAGAAAAAGCAACAGACAAAATTCACTAAGGGTATAGAAAACTTGAACAATATTAATGACACTTGACTTAATTGATATTTTAGAGCATTAAAAACCAAAATGCTATAATACACATTCTATTGAAATGCACATGCAATATTCATCAGCATAGTCAATAGAAGGCCATGAAACAAATCTGCAAAAATGTAAATGCATTGAAATCAAAGAATATGCTTCCTGACCACCAAAGAATTAAATTAGATATCCATAAAAATCATACAAAAAACCACAAATATTGGGAAATTAGGCCAAAGACCTAAAACAACTCATGTGTTGCAGTAGGCAAAGATAACTTAGGAGATAAAAACTTTAAACTACTTTAAAAAGTGCTTTTAAAAATTTAATAAAATAAAAAATCCTTTTTAAAAATATTAAGAAACTGATAAAATATGCTTCAGACTGGCCAAAAATATTTGTGAAACAAATATATGAAAAGGGAGCTGTTTGTAAAAATAATATGAAAACCCCTTAAAATACAATAATGAGAAGATAAACATTTCCCTTTAAAAACATGCAAAAGACTTGAACAGGCATTTCATGAAAGATACATGAATAGTCACTAGGCACATGAAAGATGGTAAATGTAATTACACATCAAGAAAATTAAAATGATAATAATATGCAATTACATGCCAACTAGAATTTCTAAAATTATCAAGTATTGCTGAGCATGTGGAGAAACTGGAAATCTCATATAATGTTGGTATGAATGTGAAATGATGAGACTACTTGGAGAACTTTATGGTAATTTCTATAAATTTAAAAATACATTTATTGCATTTCCCAGCTCTTCCATTCCTTCATTAACCAAGAGTAATGAAATATATGCCCATGCCAATATTTGCTGACATATATTTATAGCAGGCTTATTTTTAATAATAATAATAGCAGGTTTATTACTAACAGCTATGAATTTACAACTACCTCCACCACTTCTTTTTGTTTTGTTTTGTTTTCTTATTGTGCTTATTTATAGTAAGTATTGTCAACACAAATAATAAATAATCTATAATAGGAAGAAAAAAGAGTTTTATTTGAGCTAAACTGAGGATTATAGCCTGGGAGACAAAGTTTCAAGAAACACTTGAATTGTATTCTGCCAGACTACAAAATGGAGGAGGCTTATATAGAGAAAACCCACAAAGTTACATAAATTGTTTGTCAAGAATTAGTACTGGAGTTGGCAAGAAGTAAGAGTGCTTGTTCAGCAAGAACTGATTAGGGTCTGAAATGGTTGCATGGTTACAAGACTTTAAGACCACAGGTTGCAGCTGGCAGCTGCTAGCAGATATTGTTTTGAGAATGGCTCATGCCGTCCTTGAGTCTCATACAGTTGAGAAGATTCAGGTTCTCAGTGATGCAATAACGTGTCTGAAACCACAACCACAATGGCCACCTGGTTCCATTTTGAATGCGTGAACCACAGTTACTCCATTTTGATTTTTAAATGCATTCTTTTCTTTAATGGTCAAAGCAGATATACAATGCATGTTTGACAGGCCATAAAACAGGCTATTCAAGTTAGCATAAAGTTCAATTCAAATCATGTATAAGCCAGAATGATTTCCCCATACCTCAACATGTGACAATTTCTTTCACCAGCACCCTCAGAATTTTTAATTGTATTATGCATGGATTTATCTTTTTCTATGAAGACTATAAACTCCTTATGGGAAAAATAAATAAATAAAACCAAACAAATGTTTGTTCCTCATTGTTTATAGAGTTAAAAAAAGTAAATGCCTATATTTGTTGAAAAAAAATGCTTCTGTGTATGAATAAGTACATTCTAGGACATATTTGTTTAAGTCTATGTAATTAACAAAAATTTGGTTCAAAAAAGAGCAAATGAATTAATAGATTATTAATCCACCTCATTTAACAGGACATACAAAGCTGACTATAGGATCAGTTTGCAATAGGGATGAGGAAGTAAGTAGTTTTCATTGTGCTAAGTTCAAAATACTGTTAGTCATTCAGATGACGCTACAAAAAATCATCTTCTTTGAAGCATTTTATCTCTGTTTCTCTGCTTCCCTTAATGCACTTATACTTTTACTTCTTTAAAAAATGTTCTTTCCATATCTTCATTGCTTTCTAATCACAATTCCTGAGGCTACAAAGTTACAGATTAAGTTTTCCATTTCCGATAATGTATTACTTAATAACTCATCAAAGAGTATCTTTCAAGCAATGAGTAAAATGAGTTTCAACAAATACACAAATAGCATAAGATCAGCACCATAAATCTAGATGAATTACATGAATAAGGATGATGTACTTGTATTATAGACAGAGTATAGAAACACTGAGAAGCATATTTCAATGGATATTATGACTATGACACTTAAATACAGGAAGCTGAATGTCATTTTAGAATGAGCGTAGATTTTGATGATCACTGGAAAATAATATCAAGCATTTACTGGGGAAGTAAGAAACACTAAATATTTTTCTAAGCAATTAATAGAGATGTCTTATTTGAATATTAAATCTCTGTCATGTGAGCACCAGCTATGTTTTGCAGATGAGGAAACAAAGGCAAAAAAGTAATTTATAAAACTTGTTTAATTTCTCATGGCTGGGAAGTGGTCGGGACAAGTTTGGAAACCAAGTGTCAGGATCCCAGAGGCCACATTTTTCATCCCTGTGTTTTAATTGCTGCTTCACTTCACATTATCAGATTTTTTTCCCCACAACCACTCATTTACTAGATGACTGAAGGTACGTTATTTAAACTCCACAATTATGCGTGATGTTTTGGGAAATTAAATGAAAGTATGTGTTTAACACACTCTGGTTTATCAGAGACACTCAGAATTCTTAGTCCCCTCTCCTCTTTCTTAAACTCAAGGATGAGAGCTCCTGTTATTTCACATTCTGTTTCTGTCTGGATCAAGTTTCCTGTGGGCTGTCAGAGCTGCTAAATCAGATATCTCTTCATACATGTCACTTAGAAGAGGCAGGAACACTGTCTTCCTGCAGCTCTTGGGCCCTTTAAATACAGAGTGAGAGTCTCTCACTGGTCTCTCTGTGCAGCAGCTCACTGTCAGCATTTCACTGTGGTCTGACCGTCATGGCATGGGAGCCTGGAGCTCAGGGATAATACAAAGAGAGAAATGTCTGCTACCTGACAGACATTGATGGCAGGGGCTGCCACTCCCAGCGGGCTGTGACTTGGGCCACAACCAAACACAGCATGCCACTGGCTGAATCCACTTTGATGAAATAGGATTCTTTCCTCCATAGGAGGGTTCACTGGACTCATTTAAATTAGGTTGTAATCCTCACTGGAACAGACAGATCTTGGTAACTAACGATGATTTACATTATTCTTTTGAAATGTAAGAGGTTGTATAGGAATCTTATCCACAGCTGCTATGGCAATGTGACTTCAGTCAGAACTGCATTCTGCAATATTTTATTCTGGTTTCTAAAACCACTGTTTTACCTGGAGTCGTATTGCTAATTAAAAGAACTATTTCAAAATCTGTCTCTTCCTTATCTCAACATTGCATACTTCTCTATACTGAGCTTCCGTAAAGAAACTTTGGTTTCACCAACATGTAATTCTATTGAATTTTTTTTTTTCTTTTTTCCTTAGAAGCTCTAGGTTGGTTTAGGGATACACAGAACACATGGAGCAGAAAGAGACAAATCATATTTGATGTGGTAGTTCATTTTGTATATAAGAAAATGGAGAGTAGCACTAGTTAGCCCTCTTTTTTAGTTAAGGGTAAAAACAGGGACTTAAAAGTCTCTCCCTCCAGTCTAGCACACTTCAAAATTTGTCACACACTCACATTCAAGTGAAATGAAAGGTAGAATTTCTGAAGGTAAATTAGCATAGTAAACTCTACTTATGTAGTATCATACACATTTATGTAATCACAACTTTTTATCATATACTGCTCAGGTTTTGTAATAGATTAAACATTAATATTCACTAAGCTTGGTATAACAGGAATTTATTCTTTTTCATTTAAAGGAAATGTTGAATTATGGAACCAAAGAAAAATAGGATAGATATGTATTATCAATATCTTTCATTTTAATTTCAAAGTTTTTTTTTCATTTTCAAATATGTAATGGAACTTGTGAAATGCTATTTTAACACGTATCAAGATATAAACTGATATTATAAGTGGAAGGGTAGTTTCCCAGGTAAGTAAAGTGAAACTTCAAAAGTAAATGTATTAATTTCTGGGCAGTGAAGTGATCAATCAATGATTTCATGTAGTATTATAATGAAAAAAGTTCAAACATCTATATTTGCCTTTAAAACCTTGTGTCTAAATTTACATATTTCATATCTTTCACACTGTACATCATTACTTATCTGAGAATCTTGGAATAGACCTCAAGTCACTGTAAACCTTATAATATTGGCTTTTCCACTATAAAATTTAATCTAAGAATTATGATAACTGCCATAATGTTCAAGAATAAAATTATCATGTAAGAGGCAGTGTAGTATTAGAATATTTGAAGAATTAGAGACATGAGAAGATGTTAGATTCCTTTTTTATTCTTTAGATTCAAATGAATTCCCCCTATTTTCACTGAAATTTTTCTACGTTCCTACCATAAATCTCTAAGATTAGATATGCCTGATAAAAATAAAATAATGGAGATAGCTTTTAATATATGAAAATCAATCAAGACAAAAATGTAGTTTAGATATATATTTAAGAATCTTTCTAAGGTGTCAGGTGAGAATTACTAAAAAACTGCATTCTAGGCAGTCTGTGAAATAAAGTCATATCTTAGATTTTAGATTCTGCTCATGTCATTATTTAAATTTCAGGCTTTTCATATAAACTTTAGCAAAACCCAAAACTTTTTTATGTGTTAGTAGTAGAAGCTCTCTAACATAACATAATCTTGACTTACAGTCCACAGTCCTTCAAAATTTGGCTGAAGAATAATGCTATGAAAATGATACCAAAAAATTCACACACAAAAAAGATCAGCAATTTCAAATCCTGCCATACTCTGTTTGTTCTAAATCCACATAAATAAAAATGCATAGTTAGGTTAAAAAATAATTCAAACATCAATGTAGACCTGAGAAAACTATCAATGCGAAAAACACAAAAACAAATAGCAGAAGACAAACCAACAGCAATATCATAGGGGCTGTGGTGTTCCAACTTCTAGGTCTAGAAGCAGAGACTGGGGCCTTGGACTTCAGCTCTTTTTGGACATTGGGCCACAATGTGTTTCATGAAAGATGGGTTGCTGAGGCCAGGCTTGAGTCTTAGAGCTTGATTAAAGGGTAAGACTTTCCTGCTTATGAAAAGAGCTGGCCCAAATGAGAGGAAGCAGAAGCTCAGGCTCCTGACCAGAAGCTGAGACACACTGCCTTCTGCTATGGTGTCCCAACACCATATCTCAGTATTCCTACAGAGGACGGGAACTCCCACTAACAGATGTTGTCATAAGCAGAGGACGTGGAGGAGATGGAAGCCTGGATTGTAGGGACCCTCAAAATTATAGAGAGGGAGGAGTGAGGAAGAAGCAAAGGGAGATTTGAAACAAACTCTAAACATAAAATAACAGAGTGCACAGAAATTTCCCTTCAAAACCAATGTAAATTTCTGAATACAGGGAGGAGTTTGCTCAATAAACCATTGTTGAATGAATGCTAAAATTGTCATCAAAGAAAATAAAATTGGGCACATGAATTCTCAACAGATATATGCACATGAAATAGTTTAAATAATCACTAAACTTTTTGAAATGATCAAAAAGTAAATTATTAAAGAGTACATATAATACAGATCACATATTCTGATTAGAATATCATTACTTTTAATTAATGACAAATATAGTGTGGAGAAAATCCTCTATACTTGAGAATTTAGAATACAATGTTTCATTATTTCTGGGTTGTAAAAAACATTTCAGCTAAAAGACTGAGTATGCTACATATCAAAAATAGTGGGATGTAGCTAAATCAGTACTAACTGGGGTTTACACTTTGTATAGCTTCCACTCTTAAACAATAGAAACAAAATTCTGAGAATACAATATATGCATGGTGTGGAAAGCTGCTCAACCTTATCAATTTTCAAAAAAATTCATATTGAATCAAGGAGATGACATTTTATATACAACAGACTAGCCAGGCATTAAAATATCAATATTGGCAAGGATGTGGAAAAACCCAAACTCTTTGTCATTCGTGTAAGCACCCGGATAAGCAACTTAGCATCAATAATTTGTTTTATGCTAAGCACACATGTCCATGGAAATTTGTATCAGAGCATTAATTAAGTATACTGTGTTCAAAAATTGAAGTTGGAGTTTTAGCAACACTTTCCTTAGGGAAACACACATATACCGAATGCCCTCCAATTTTATTCCTTATTCGTATCTGGAAATGTGGGATCCCCTAGCATGATGAAGTTGATGATTATTAATAATAGGCATAAAATGATAATAAGCTAAATGCAAACATTCTCTTGTATTTTAAAATCATTCACTTTCTTTTAAAATACAGAAAAATATGGGGAATGTAAGAAGTACTATCTGTACTTTTACAAGTCAAAAGAATATCAACTATTTTTTCATTTGTATTAAAATGACATCTTTTCAATATCAAAAACTTTGAGATATATAACACTGTTCTTAATTGTTCATAAATTTTGAGTGAGGTATTGTGTTTGTAAAATTAATTGCATCTGGTCCAGAACTCCTTCCTCTCCTTTATTAAACATATAAATAGGTTGAATTTCCTCTTTATCCTGAAGGATTATCTATCAAATATATTGTTATAATAGTTGTGGGAATATATGTTTTAGAATTTCATTTAACACGTAACATATTACCATTTTAGGAACTTTAAATTGTTCTCCCTTTTAAACTCAATATTTTTTTTTCTTGAAAATCAGATGTTCCTTTAAAAATACAAATGGAAGAAATATAACCTTGTGTTTTGTATTAACCTCAAATATTAAACATTTCCTAAAACTTGATCAAAACCTAGTAAAACACCTATATGTTATAATAAAGAATCATATTAAGATTATTAAAATCTCACCCTTATAATTATAAAATTACTGTGCTTAGTAAAGTACGCATGTTTTGTAACAAGACTCATCCTAGTAAGACCTGAGAGATACATCGCTTTGTTAACAGTTGGCAAACTTTTCAAAATATCTGATTCCTACTAATTATGTCTGAAATATAATTTGAAAATTTTCTCACATATTATTTTGTTAGAAATTTTGTACTATATTTTTATGTATGTAAATACTGCATACAATTTTTTTCTATGTAAACAACAGGGAAACACATTGTATTGGTAACGGTCTGCTATTGGCAGATTTCCTTTCAATGATACTGTTTATACACTGGAATTCTTCTTTAGAATTCAAAATGCTTTTGAATATATTATTCAGGAGTTCTGCAAGAAGAATTAGTTCTAGAAATCTGTTGGACAACGTAGTGACTCTAGTCAACAATACTGTACTATGCACTTAATTTATTAAAAGGATTTAGGTCTCATGTTAAGTCTTGTTATCTCTCTCTCCCTCACACACACACACACACACACACACACACACACACACACACAAAGGCTCACAAAGACACAAGAAAACTTTTGGAGATGATGCATATGTCTCTTACCTTGATTGAAGTAATGATTTTATCAACTTGGATACATTAAATAAACACAGTTTTTCTCTATCCTATCACTTATACCTCAGAGAAGCTGTTTTTAAAAAACGACTTAGAAAAAACTGTGTATGAATATGAGTGTTTTAGACTTTTCATTAGGAGATTTTTTAATAACATTTAAAAACTTTAGAACGTTCATGAACTTCCTGTGATACTGTGTAAGTGGATTAAAGTAAGAATATAAAGTTTAACTTCATTATTAAAATTAGAAAAATATTTAGTTACAGTAAGCAGTGATAAAGTCAGCTTCTTCAAATTTATATACAATATTTTAATTACTATAATTTAATCATATTAAACCAAATGACTATCCTTTAAAAAGTATGTGTTATATGCTCAGTGCAGTGCTAAGTTATCAAAATAGATTACCTATTTTAATACAACAACCATATGATTTGATACTCAACTATTCTTGCTTTACAGATAAAGAAATTGGGATTTAGAGAGTTTGTATCTTTCCCAGTTCACACAGTCAAAAATTCAACAGCCATTCTTACCACAAAACACTCTGACTGCTCTGCCTGAGCTTTTAACTACCAGGCTGCATCTTTAATGGGGAAAGAACAAGTGGTGTAGATCTACTGTTTCACATAGTTATTAAGAGGTAAAATGTGTCATACAACATCTATGAAAACGTTCGAAACATTATATTTAATTCCACGGTTTTACAAAGTCAGCTAAAAAACAAATGATATGTAAATTTAGAAATGTAACATGCAACAATCTGGAAAAATATAAAATATTTTTGTAGATTATTAGCATAATTGACATAGAACATTTGGTATTGATAACATTTAGAAAGTCCTTTTAAACAAAGGTAAAAAAAATAACAAAAAAAACTGCAGCATTTCATCCATAACCAGATGGCCAGGCATAGCAAATCAGTAGTATGTAAATAACTGCATTGCAAGGGCACATAAAAAATGACTAGCTACTCCACATATACTTTATATATAGGTGATCCCCATGTAGACAATACAAAAATATGTACTTTTTATTGTGATTAATGCAGTACCCAGAGTTGCTAGTATCATTTTGAATTTCATTTATATACAGGTAAGAAAACAGATGTGTCAGGAACATCTGGATCCTGTGCTAAAATCAACTGTGAAGTATAGTGCATATGCAATTCAAAATGCACATAAAATAAAATGGAAAAATATAGTCAACTGTTAAGGTGCTGAAAAGTCAGCACCATTATTCTCTATCTTGATGCATAGTGTAAATATCTTTTCCTGTAGTACTGTATTAGCAAACATTACATAGAAAATAATTTATATCCTACAAGTCAGCCAATGTCATATAACAACAAACAAATAATTTTGGAAAGAATACAAGAACACGTTCTGATATGGACATAAGTTTATTAGTGACAGTTATATCTATCTTAACAAAAATTTTATCAAAATATTTGCTTCAAAATAACACTTCTGACGTATTGCAGAGAGGTTACCAGCCAAAATAGGTCATCCACAGCTAATGATATGGCTTTTATCTTCGTGCATACATTATGATTGGCAAGCTGCCAGCAGATATGTGTAAATAATGAACAAAGTGATGAATTTAAAAATTCTAAACCATTGGATCAGGCTGCTGTCTTAACGGCAGAATATTAACTTCCATACCTGGTCCCCATTCTGATAACCCTGAAGTGTCTTCATCACATTTATTTACATTGACTGCTCTCAAATATTAACATGAGTAATATAAAAGAGGATTACAATCTTTTGGAAAAAATAAAAAGATTACTTTGTCTGAAGTGTTATTTGCTTTAATAAAGTTCTACTTTTTAAAATTGCTTCTAGCATTGCTCACTTTAACCTATGTTTTTGAATCACTTTATCTCAGCCCTCACTCATGCCATCTATGTCTAGTTTATTTCCACTGGTTTATCCTACCTTTAGCTCCTCCATTTTTAAGTTAGGAGCCATGTTGTCTCTTCCTTTGTATGATCCCTAAAAGCAGCTAGTTTAGTGGTATGCTCACAGTGAGTATTCAGATTTCTCCTTTAATCGATCACCTGGTTATTCCATAACTTAAGACAGAAACAACTGTTCAATATTCCTTCTGTAATAAACTTTCATGCACTTTTAAGTCATCAATTCACTCTGTAGAATTCTTTTTTTTCCAAGATGAATAATTTTACTCAAATTAGTTGTGCTTTTAAAATATAATTTAAAGACAGGTGTAGTTGCATTTTGCCAACATTTATTAATTCTAGGAGTTAATTCCTTGCCAAAAAGTCACATTTCTTTTTTTCTATTAAAAAATAACTTCTAAATACTGAAGGAATTTAATTTTCATAGTTTCTTGTATTATTCAAAAAATATCTCATTATTTAACCTTTATTATGTTCTTGATCTTTTTTCTTCTTATGTATAATAAAATTTTAGATACATTTGACATTTATAGAATATTTGGTTTAGCTTTTGCTATAAATGTTCACCATAGTTTCAAATTTGTAAAATTTACTTTTAAGTAAACTTTAAAAAACTTGAAAGACAAATCATATTCAGTTAGAGGAGCATATTGCAGATATGAATATTATACCTCTCCTTTTTTAAAGTTTTAACAAGGGTGACACACAAATTCCATATCTGCCATCACTCTAAATTTTTATGTCCATACTAGGGTCTCCTGCTCAGGTACAGTACATTCAAGTTAGAGTCAAGCTTGGTCTTAAAATCTTTCCTATAATGTGACTAAAAACAACTACCAATGAATTGGATTTTGTGTTTTAAACCAGCTGTTTATACATTGGTTTTCTTAATCATTCAGGGAACTTTGTCATAATATATGCTTCTAGGTCTGCTCCCTGAAGATTTTGATTCAACGAATCTGGAATCTGCATTTTGATAAAAATCCCCAATTAATCCTTCAAGAGTCAGATTGACACATGTTTAAGGTCAACATTTAGGAATATACGGCTTGAGACACTCAATTCAATGATCTTCTCTTTGAATTTTTACTTATTTATTTATACATTTGTTTGGTTTATCATTTGTTTTTATTTGCCTAAGTAACATTATGGACTGAATGTTTGTTTACCCACAAAATCCATATGTTGAAGCCCTAATGTCCACTGTGGTTTATTTGGAGATGGGGATTCAGAGGAAATAAGTTGGGGACCTGATACGATCGTTGTAGCATTCTTATAGGAAGAGTACCCGAATGCTCACTCTCTTTCTCAGGGTGTCTGCACCTAGAAAAGACCAAGCAAGGATATGACAATAAGAAGGTCATTTGCAACCAGGAAGAGAGTGCTCACCAGAAACAAATTATGCTGGCACCTTAATCTTGGACTTCCAGTCTCAGGCACTGTGAGAAAATAAATTTCTGTTACTTAAACCACCTAGTATATGGTATTTTATTATGGCAGACTAATACAAGTAACAAATGAGATGGTGATTTCTATTATCCTTTGTTTTTTAATCATCCTATTTGTAATAAAGCTTTTTCTCATTTCCAAAAAGCAGGCTTCCCTTTTCCTTCATTTAGTAATCTAGAGGGGTGAAGCATAAAAAATGAAAAAAAACAAAACATATCTTGCAGAGGTCAACCAAACAAATAGTTATTGGACAAAGGTGGTCAAAAGTTATACGATAAATATATAGTGTGGATGTAATGTGCAACATGATGGCTATAATTAACAATGCTATGGTATATTTAAAGTTGCTAAGAGGGTAGATTCTAAGAATTTTCATCACAAGGAAAAAGTTTGTACTGATGAGCAACTCAGAGCTACAAGAAATCAAGCATATCTGGCAACTGAAAAAAAAATGGAGGGGGAGGGAAGGAATGTCTGAGCAAGGTCTATGGAAATTTCCAGCTCTTGGAAAGCTTTTTTTTTTTTTTTAACCTTCCATATCTCATGTAAGTTTTACTCTTGGCCATCTATAATCCAAAACCCTGGGGAGGGGATTCAAGGAAACAACATACAGCCTTAGCTAAATTGACAAAACTTAAACCAGCACAGGAACAAACAAAGAAAATTGCAATTCAGCATTCTTTCCAAGTACAGGTTAATTTTCTCTTTTGATTCTTCACAGTAAAATAGAGTATAATAATAAAGCACTGACTTGGGAGTCAGAAAAATGGAGGATAATGCTATTTATTCCTTGAATAGCTGTATACCACAATGCAAGTCTTTCAACATTTTCAAATTAAACATTTTCTTATATGAAATGAAGTTATTAAATTAATGATGGCTGAGGTTCTTTCCTGGGCTAAAATTGTATTATTCTCTTTATCATTGATTCTTGTCTCTTTGTTGACCATAGCAAAGGAAATCTAAAAATATGGTTAGCTGTTGGAGTCTTCAATAGATTAAGGAGGACTGAGTAAATCAAATGCAATGTGCGTTGTTTATCCTTGACACTTGTATATTACATGCTCTTCAAAGCTTTACATTATCCTGCTTTATCCCGGAGAAGGTTTGCTTTACTAACTCATTCAGGCTTGTGCTTCTTCCTCTGCAATATCTAGATCATTCCTGATTGTGATATTTCATTAATACACACCCAGTTTTAAAAGCCACGTTTGTAAAAGGTGTTACAGGGTATGAGAATTTAGAAAGTAATATTTTACTTCCATTAGAATAAAACCAAAAATACTATACTTACTTTTAAAATGTCATATTATGTTAAAATGCTTTCTCATTAATTTTTTATTAAAATTATTTTAATTAAAATTTTATTGTTATGATGAGAATAGACAAATCTTTTACAAGTGAATCGAAGATAATTCATGAAGACACCCCACCCTCAAGAAGGTGGAATTGTTCTTCCTCTTTTGAGTGTTGGTTCTACTTTGTGACTTGTTTTGAAACTGTAGATTGTAAAATAGGGGGCAGGGGTAACTTTCCAGTGGAGAAAACTGGCAAACACTGCTTCCGGCGAGTAATTGTTAACATCATCAACGATGAGCTCTTTTGGTAGCTTGTACTTCCAGGATATGTGGTGAGCATGGTACTTTACCTCTGTGGTCTTCCTCCCAATCATACAACCCTAGTTTAAACCTCAATGGGAAACATCAGGTAAACCCTGATTAAACCACGTTGTACAGAATACCTTACCAGTACAGCTTAAAACTTTTGAGTTATAAAAAACAAGAAAACTCTGAGAAATGTCACAGCCAGAAAAAGCCTAAGGAGACATATGATTAAATATAATCTGTCCTGGGTGAGGTCCTGGAACAAAATAAGAACATTAGAGAAAAACTAGTGAAGTCTGAATTAATTGTGGAGTTTAGTTAATAGTAATATACCAACTTTGACTCCAGAGTTGTAACAAATATATCATGAAAATATAAGATGTTAAAAATAAAAGTGATTAAGGGCATGTGAGAATTCTGTACTGTCTTTGCAATTTAAAACTAAAGTTTATGAAAACAGATTATTGATAAGATGTGTAATTATTTTATTTTTATTCACTGAACAAACATTAAAGCCTTGCACTTATACCTCTACACACATTTAGATTTGATTCTTAAAACAAACAAACAAACAAATAAACAAAACTCATCACTTGCAAGTATCAGGTCCATATTGTTTTACAGTTGTAGTTAATTGAAGAGGATTGTGTTTTTCCTTTATTTATTTATTTTTTAAACATCTTTATTGGAGAATAATTGCTTTACAATGTTGTGTTAGTTTCTGCTGTATAACCAAGTGCATCAGCTATATGTATACATATATTGCCATATCCCCTCCCTCTTGCGCCTCCCTCCCATCCTGTATTTTTCCTTTAGACATGACATGGGCCATGCAGTTCACTAGAGTTTCCATCCAACACATCCATCTCATTTAGGTTGTCTTCCTAGTCCTTGAGGCATTTACATCTTAGCTATAATCAGGGTAAAGAGATTGTATGTTGTACCAAAGTTGGAATATAGTTTCATAAAAACTGTAAAAGTGTTTTATATCATGTGAACAAAAATGTAATTAACTTCTTCAAATTCTAATTTTTTGATTGTGCTGAATTATGCTTTACAGAAATATTCTTAGATATAAATGAGAGTGTGTCAGGAAGAAATGTGGGACTAGAGCAGGATAGGCTGAGATGATAGAAGATAAAAAATGTTGGTTATCAAGAGGTTAGCTAGAGCTCAGTCATAGAATAATGCTTCCTAATTTTAGCTAATCACCATATCAGAATCTGTGTTAAAAACACAGATTCCCTAGAACAGTGTTTCTCAAAATGAGGTCCAATTAATAGTATAGCATTACTGGGAATTTTTGAGAAATTCAAATTCTGGAGCCCTACCTCAATCAACTGAATCACCAACTCTGGAGACAAAACTCAGAAATCTGTCTTCCCAAATCCTTCAGGTAATTCTGATTTCTGGCTTACGTTTGAGAACCACTTCCCAAAAGATTTGACTTAGTTATCTTAGGCAGAATAATATTTTATCTAGCATTTATTTAGGGTAAATGTGATAAAGAGTGTGGGAAATACTGCCTGTGTAAAGATGCAAATTCTGTGGAGAGAGAACTGTGGATCCGTCATCCTATTGGTTAACTCATAGAATACAATAAATTTACTTTGGTACAGAATAGTGAAAGATTAATGATTAAAGAACAAGAAAATATATCTACATATAGTGCTTATCAGTTGATATTCAATCTAGATTACTCTAGTCAGCAGCTACTTCTATATCTTCTTTTTAAAACTACCTTCGAGCCATTATACAGTAAGTGTGAAGAAGTATCTGTCCATTTCTTATGTCATCTTATGACTGTGAACAGTAAAAAATGTATTGGGGCAAATTTACACAGAAGTTTTGGAAAATCTGTATTGTCATTAATACATACCTTTTAAATTTACAGATATTCAGCTGCTGTATTTATGACAGGATAATTGATATATATTAAGCCTAGAACTACGATCATGAATTCTGACCTAGGAGCATTGTGCAAAGTTAATTCCTCCTTCTAATGAGTATGATTTCAACAACTAAAAAATTCATTAACAATTTATTATGGAGTACAATTTAAATCTATTCTAAATTTAAGTATAACTGTAGTTGTAATTTTAACAAAATCAAAATTAAGAATATTTTTTGTTCTTTAGAAATTTTGTAATAATAACATATGTGGATTATTTTAAAAGAGTGATTTGAATTAAGTAATTCCTGTTAAATGATAGATTTTTCTGGAATAATTTAACTTATAGTGGTGGTATGATTTATTCATTTTTCTCTATTTAGAGATGAAAATAGATCTTTGAGATACTACCATGGGCAGTTGCATTTGGATGCTGCTGATGAGAACTTTGGCAGCTGGAGAAGCCATGGTTGCAGTGAGCTTCCCAGTGCTGTCTCCTCCCTGCCCTGGTATTTCAAAGGAGACTTAAACCACTTTAGATTAGACTGTATAGGAGACACAAGCCAAGATGCTTTGGGCACAGCTGTGAGGTGACAAGGAAGATGAGACAACTTTCTGCTAATGAGGATCTGGGTCTAATGTAATTCCTTAATAAAAATTAAAAGACAAAGGGATGACGATATTTTTTACTTAAAGCTAAAGGAAAGAGTTATTCTGGTTGTAATTCTACTACACAAGTGCTGTTTGCTCAACATGGAACTTAAGGAACAAGGTGGGTTTTCTCTAGCTTTTTAAAAATAATACCCCCCGATCCCACACATATACACAAACAATTTAGGATCAAAATATAATTAAATTAGTAGTGTTCTTTGTATTTGTTTATATCTTTTTCGTGGTAAAATCCTAGTATATTTATTTTCCAAACAGAATATACTTTTAAAAACGAATCTGAAAAGTATCCTGTCCATGGATTTTTATTTGGGGAATAATAATCATTCCTGTTTTCAAAATAAAGGAAGCAGTTTAATTGACAATATAACCGTATATGGGAGACAAACAGTATCAGACAATACCATGTAGGATTATCAATCACTTCGTATCCATAGCCTTAATATCTTCTTTGACCCTCAGGTTTTGTTTTTGTTTTTGTTTTTGTTTTTGTTTTTTAAGGTACGCAGGCCTATCACTGCTGTGGCCTCTCCCGTTGCGGAGCACAGGCTCCGGACGCGCAGGCTCAGCGGCCATGGCTCACGGGCCCAGCCGCTCCTCCGCGGCATGTGGGATCTTCCCAGACTGGGGCACGAACCCGTGTCCCCTGCATCGGCAGGGGGGATCTCAACCACTGCGCCACCAGGGAAGCCCGACCCTCAGTTTTTTTTAGTTTTTATTTCTTTCAGACCAAAACTTCATTTGCTTTCATCCTCCCTGTATTGATAAACATTTTCCCTCTTTTCTTTTTTTGGAGGTCCTACAGATTGTCTTGTTACAATATTTAACAGCAGTGGAGCTTTTTTGCATTCATCTTTGCCTTTGTGTCATTGTGAAGGTCAAAATCTGTCCGAGTGCAGCACGTGTACTCTTAATAAGGCTTTCTTTTACTTCCTTCACCCTCAGGCGCAGCGCATAATTCCTCATGAATGTCTTCTGTCACAAAGAAATACCAGGTCTCAAAAGTACTTTAAATGAGGGGTTTGGTGGCTTAGTGGATAAAACCCGTGACCCTTTACCTCAGAGAACATGGCTTAAATTACAACTTTCAGTGTCAGTGAAAAGAGATTTATGGAGTTACTGATATTACCTGTGCAGAATGCTCTAGAGTAAGACACAAAACATCTATAATAAAAAATCTCAAGACTAACTTTTCTTGAATCACCACTCATATCCAGAACATATAGCTTCGGAATTTAAAATTAGGGTTGCTTTGTAATCCTGAGTTATTTATTATTGTTTCTGCTTTTCAGTCTTCACCTCTGTGCCCTTGTTAATTTCTTCAGTCTCACTAGAAAATATGAGATCCGTAATTAAAACCAAGGTCTCTATGTATTTTAAAAAGGAAACCACCTTTTCAAAGAACAGTATTTGTCAAGCTTGCCACTCTTAGAATGCTCTCTTTTATCCAAGGTAAAGAGAAGAGGTGTATTCCTCATAGGAACTGGACATCTGCCAGCTCCGATGAGGAATACACGTATTCGCACAGAAATATGTAAAAGTTTTCCTGTGAGAGAAGCATCTATAACTGATTTCTTTGGTGGTGCCTGGGTTTTCTCCATTTCATCTAGGCTATGCACATGTTCTGATAGAGATGAAAAATTATTATATTAGAGTACAATGCATAGTGCAACCTCTTCAGTTCTGTGTGAAAGAATCTATATGTTAGCATTTGTAGATCCTGAACATAATACAGCAAAGAGGACATTTGCATATGCAGTCTGTAGTGGAGCCTTGAAAATAGGTCAGACCTCTCTTTACATGAGAATGATAACAAAGAAACCAGGAATGATGTTAAAAGGTAGGTTAAAATAGTGATGTCATGTGCTATATTAAAAACCAAGTATTAATCACATTATTTTCTTGTGACTGTATTAATGCTATCATACTAATGTTATATGTTGGCTACAAATGAAGTAAATACATTCTATTACTGAATAATTGGTGTAAAATTTTATGACATATAATTGTGTAAATAATTTTTGAAAATTAAGGTCTCACAGAGCTTGGAGTCACCTTCATGAGATTAAGCAAAATATTTTTGTCTTGTAGTTTCTCACTTAAAGTCTCTTATTTTAACATGAAAAAAGCAAGACATAGCCATGAAGATGGAAATATATATTTTATCTACCTTTCTTTTTGAGGGAGAAATGTTATATTTATCCAGAAAATATTTAGCTGGGAACTTGGTAAAGAGGGAAATGATTAAAAATAGAAAATGTTTTTAATAGGCAATGTTGTAAGAAACAGTTTTCATAGTTTAATAAATTAATAATATTGAAAAACATATTTCAAGTTGGAAGAACACATTCATTGAAAAAGTCACTCAGGTAAGTTGAAGGTTATTTGATGCACATCATCTGAAATTAGAACTCTCATAATCAATTCTACATCTGTCTATTAACAGCAACAACCATCATCCTCTGAAACTTTCACTTTTTTTTTCAGTTGTGGGCATAATGTTTTCACGTGTGTTTCACGCATGGTGTGCCAGACAGAGCTGGCTTACACTTTCTAAAAAAATTGCATTCTATGATGTTACACTGCTACATGAAACAACCTTGGTGGAAGATTTAACACCATGGAAATTGGCAAAAACTTCAAACTAGCCCCTTTACGTTCTTTGGAGAGCTGGATGTTAAACATTTACCAGCACACCATTTCTTTGACTTCAACATCTGTGTCAAATATTTTTTATACCTGTGTGTCATTTTCAGGGAACTGCAGACTTTGTAGAATGAATGAATTTTTTACATGCTGAAATACTCTGAATAAGGTGGGGAGTACAGATGGCTCACATGATTCTGGAGTCTTAGAAGTCCCAAGATCTGTATTCAAAAAGCTAGAGACCCAGAAAAGTCTGTGGTGTAGTTCCCATCTAAGTCCAAAGGCCTGAGAACCAGGAGAGCTGATGGTATAACTTCTAGTTTGAGGGTAGAAGACCAATGTCCTAGCTCAAGCACTTAGGCAGGGAGGGGTTCCCTCTTACCCATCCATTTGTTCTACTCAGGCCCTCAGTTGGTTGAAGGAGACTCATCCATGCTAAGGAGAGCAACTTGCTTTACTCAGTCTACCTATTCAATTATAAATCTTGTCTAGAAACATCCTCATGGACACACCCAGAGTAACATTTAACAAAATGTCTGAGCATCCAACTGTTCAGTCAAGGTGACACAGAAAATTAAGTATCAAGAGAATTTATAAATAATAATGTTTCCCTCACAAATTTGATTTGGTAATTATGAACTAATATTCACTATGAGATGATGAATGTCTTTCCACAGGTTCAAATTCCTTTTTCTCAGAGATCTATATGTTCTTTCCCTACAATTTAGCTTAAATCCAGAGTCAATGAAAATACTATGTATTTTTTATTATTGGCAAATATTAATGCAGATAGTCTTTCTCCTTATAAGAATAAAATTTCATTAATATCTCAACCTCTTTAAAGATTCAGTGAAAAAAACCAACAAACCCAAATCATTTATTGCTAATAGAGAAACAATGAGATTTCAAAAGTTTCATAAAATTGGTAATGTATTGTTCTATAGCTAATCTCTGACATCCCTTTTTATCTACATAACAGTTTTTAAATGATTTAATATGTTATAATTTTCTAAGTCTTGATTATATATAAGTCATTGTATCTGTCTGGATATCAGCTGCTTCAGCACAGCTAACCACTGCTTCCACTATTTTCCTATAGATCTTCTTAGTACATTTTCCACATGGAGAAGCAATTGATTGTTTTCTCATTTAAAGCCGTAACTTCTGAGTGAATTTCATGCTATATTTTCCCATCCATATCTTGTATCAAGTAGAGCAGTGGCACCTAAAATGTTCTTAATTGACATTTGAAGAGAAAAACAAAGGGATGAGTTTTTAAATATGAAAAAATGATTTATTTTAAGTTAATTCAGTAGTTATCATATTCTTTTCAAAATAACACTGCTGCTTAATCAGTTAATAAGTAGTATACTGCTGAGACAGGAGGGAAGGGAGCAGAGAACAACTGTTAAAAGACTGACACAACCGTTGAGAAAAACAGGATATGACAAAAACTGGTTGGAACGAACTAGGCCCAAGATGATAGAAGACTGGACTTCCCATAGACCTTGAGCCTCATTATATGCTCATTGTAATATATTAGCATGCTAAATGACACACCCACAGTTGCCATGACAGTTCAGAGGTTGACCACAGTAGGTCAAAAACTGGGTGGTGGGCTTCCCTGGTGGTGCAGTGGTTGAGAGTCCGCCTGCTGATGCAGGGGACACGAGTTCGTGCCCCGGTCCGGGAAGATCCCACATGCCGCGGAGCGGCTGGGCCCATGAGCCATGGCCGCTGAGCCTGTGCGTCCGGAGCCTGTGCTCCGCAACGGGAGAGGCCACAACAGTGAGAGGCCCGCGTACCGCAATAAAAAAAAAAAAAAAAAGTGGGTGGTGGCCCAATTCCTGGAAATCTCCACCCCTTTCCTAAAATAGTTGGAATAATCCTCCCACTTGTTAGCCTATGAAATTACCCAGCCCATAAAAACCAACAACCCCCACGCTCCAGGGCAGCTCTTACCTCCTGAGACAGTCCTGATTCTGCCTATGAAATGTGTATCTCTAAATAAACTTGATTTCCCTTTAATTTGGCTTGCTATTGAATTCTTTCCTGCTCAAAGCCAAGGATCTTCACTTGGCAGCCGGTCTTGGGAACTCACCCAAGACCTGGGACATGACCATTCCCTCACTGCCCCCTTCTCCTGCAATATTACTGCTGAGATTACATATTTGAGGTCTGTAACATGTATACTGTATATGAAAACAATCAGCTACTCCATGGAATTTTTTTGGTTTTTTTTTGCTTTACTTGTGTTTGTTATAACATTGTATTAAAGTTTATGTATACTTGAAAAATGATCACAGTTTTCTGCTAAAAAATATACTTCTTATTTATATTTTGGAATTAACTATATATTTTAACTGACACCGAGCAACACCCTGTAGGGCCTTCCTGGGTACAAAAGCCTTTCACTGTCCCCTGTTTCTTCTTTGCAGGAAAAAGGATTTATCCTCCTAGACCTTCCATGAGTGCCAAAGGGAAGATTCAAACAGTTGCTAATCAGAGAAATGAAGGAATGTTTGAGAAACAAAAGAGGAGCAGTCAAGAAACAATAGTGTAGCTGTGGGCCAGGGTCCTGGCTCCTTCTCCAGGAATATATACAGCAATATATCTTTGAGTTCTATAGAAACTAAGGCTTTCCTCAGTGGAAGTTGAACACAGGAGTCCTGGAACACCACCCTGTTACTTTACCACCAATCAGAAGAAAGTCACACACCCTGTAGTCCTTAACCCAAACTTTGCCCATAAAATCTTCTCCTCAGGGAGTTGGGGTCTTTTGAGCATAAGCCACTTGTTCTCCATTCTTGGCCCTGCAATAAACTTTTCTCTGCTCCAAACTCCAATTTTTTGGTTTGTTTGGCCTCACAGTGCATCGGGCACAGGAACTTGCATTCAATAATATAGCTTCAAAGTATTCTGAAGGGTTCCTTGATTCTCTGAGAAACTGGCTTCACAGGATTTTGCCTATGTTCATAGAAGTCCAGAGTTTCCTACACAAAGCCATTTCCCAGTATAACTTTATCAAAACATTCTACCATATTTAATCACTTGAGATTCTAATTCTCACATTTTCTAAAAATAATTTGCTTCCCAATGCTGTCTATCAATGTTTTTTAGATTATTTCTTTCTCTCTCTCTCTCTCTCTCTCCCTCCCCCTTGGGGCTTTTTCATAACATCTGGCTGAATCCCAAATCTTGATTCATCCCTGAACATTGCTTTGCAGATTCCCCATGGTTCTTTGGATGGGTGTCAAGACACACTGCCCAGGTCCTCCTTTCAGGATCAAGACACTCGTCCCAGCTGCTGAAAGTGCACTCGCTGCTAATGACTGTCAAGAACTATGATGGATTTGAGATTTTATTCTACTTGCAAGCTACCAAGTTAGCCTGTCAAAGTGTCATGGATACTAGTAGAAGACACAGGACTCCTGATTCAGATACAAAGGATATTTTATTATTCAGTGCAATCGTAGTAGTTAACATATCAGCACATTTCCCAAAGCATGGCATAAAGAGAGAAAGATGATATGTATAAATGTGTTGAGTTGCATCACATAAGAGGGACCCTTAACAAAGTGAAGTTGAATCTTTTCTAATATGCAGTAGCATGCCTGCCCTTGGCTCTAGATAGAGGCATTGTCTTTCTTCTACTGAACAGTAAGCATTCCTTTGCTCCAGAAGGACATACTATCTCCATCTTCCAAGGGTGTTCACTATGGAAACTCCCTTGCAAAGATAGGAACAACGAAGAATTAGTGCGTCACTCACCAACATATGCAGAAACACCAATGACCAATAGAATGTTGAATTGCACATAGAGGAAAATAGCTGCTTCACCCACCCTTACACTCCTCACCAGGGGCAGCCTGCGTTCAAAGTGTGGTGAGGTGGGAATTCAAAGACATAGCTGTGGCTCTCTTACTCCAATTGGAACAGTTCTGCAGTGATCCCAAGAGGATTTTCTGAACCCTCAGCTGCTGCTATAGCAAGGTAAACTTTCTCTCTGCCTAATCCCTATCCCACCAATCCCTTACACTTTTTCCCCCAGAGAGCACTCCCCCCATTAACTTCCTGCATGCAAATCTCCATTTTAAAGTATGTTTTCTACCTAAGATAGTTTCTCACTTTGCAGCTCATGAACTATTCCTACCCTACTCATTCAGAGGCATGGCTCTCAGAATCATAGCAGGAAGGGTTGTAAGCACTCAGCTTCCCCAGAACTGATGTTTGAACTTGAATTATTTCAGAAAATATTTTTATTTTGTTTTAACAGCACTTTTAGGTTTGGAAGTTACAGAAATATTCCAGATACCTTGTGCCCACATGTGCATAGCCTTCCTTACCTATTAACGTTGCCCACCAGAGTGATATTTGTTATAATTAATGAACCTATATTGACACACCATTATCATCCGAAGTCCATAGATTAAATTAGGCTTTACTCTTAGTGTTGTACATTCAGTGGGTTTAGACAAATTTATAATGGCATGTATCCCTTATTACTGTAACATACAGAGCATTTTCACTGTCTTAAAATCCTTTGTGCTCCATTAATTCATCCTTTCATTCCCCACCTCTAGCAACCATAATTTTATGTCTCCAAAATTTTGCCTTTTACAGAATGATGTATGGTTGAAATCACACAGTATGTAGTCTTTTCAGATTGGCTTCTTTCACTTAGTAATATGTGATTAAGAGTCTTCCATGGCTTTTCATAGCTTGAAGTCACTTCTTTTTAGTGCTGAATAAAATTCCATTGTCTGGAGGTACTACAGTTTATCCATTCACATTCATTCAAGATGAAGGACATCTTTTCTGCTTCCAAATTTTGATAATTATGAATAGAGATGGTAAAAATATCCACGTGCAGGTTTTTGTGTGGGCATAATTTTCAACTCCCATGGCTGGATCTTATAAAAAGAGTAGGTTTAGTTTTGTAAGAAACCACCAAACTGACTTCCAAAGTGGCTGAACCATTTTGTACTCCCACCAGTAATGAAAGAGAGTTCCCATTGTTCAACATCCTCTCCAGCATTTGATGTCAGTGTTCTGGATTTTGGTTATTCTAATAGGTGTGTAGTGGTATCTCACTGTTGTTTTAATCTGCATTTCGCTAATGATACATAATGTGGAGTATCTTTTCATGGGCTTATTTGCCATCTGTATATCTTCTTAGGTGACGTGTCTGTTAGTTCTTTGGCCTATTTTTAATTAAGTTCTTTGTTTTCCTATTTTTGTGTTTTAAGTGCTTTTTTTTTGTTATATTATGTATAGCAGTTTTTATCAAATATGTCTCTTGAACATTTTTTTCTCCCAGTCTATGGGTTGTTTTTTCATTCTCTTGAAAATGTCTTTCACAGTGTAAAAATTTGCAATTTTAATGAAGCCCAGTTTATCAATTCTTTCTTTCATGGATCATGCCTTTGATGTCATATCTAAAAAGTAATTATCAATTTCCGGATCATCTAGATTTTCTCCTATGTTATCATCTAGGAATTTTATAGTTTTGTGTTTTACATTTAGGTCTATGATCCAATTTTTTTTTTTTTTTTTTTTTTTTTGCGGTATGCGGGCCTCTCACTGTTGTGGCCTCTCCCGTGGCAGAGCACAGGCTCCGGACGCGCAGGCCCAGCGGCCATGGCTCACGGGCCCACCCGCTCCGCGGCATGTGGGATCTTCCCGGACCGGGGCACGAACCCGTGTCCCCTGCATTGGCAGGCGGACTCTCAACCACTGTGCCACCAGGGAAGCCCTATGATCCATTTTGAGTTAATTTTTGTGAATGATGTGAAGTCTGTAGATCCATTGTTTTGCATGTAGATGTCTTGTTGTTCTGGCACCATTTATTGAAAAGGCTACCTTTGCTTCAGTGTATTGTCTTTCTCTTTTGTCAAAGATCAGTTCGTTATATTTACATGGATCTATTTCTGAGCTTTCAATTCTTTTCCATTGGTCTATTTGTCTGTTCTTTCACAATTAACACACTGTCTGGACTATTGTAGCTTTATAGTAAGTCTTGAATTCAGGTAGTGTCAGTCCTCCAGCTTTGTTCTTCAATATCATATTGTCTATTCTTGGTCTTCTGCTTCTGCTTCTCCATGTAAACTTGGGATGAGTTTATCAAAATCTGCAAAATAACTTTCTAGACTTTTGATTAGAATTGCATTGAATCTATGGATCAAATTAGGAAGATCTGACATCTTGACAATATTGAGTCTTCTGGTCCATGAACATGGATTATTTCTCCATCTATTTAGTTCTTTGATTTCTTTAGATATATCTTAGTTTTTTTCATATAGATTTTGTACATATTTTGTTTAATTTAACCCATTTCATTTTGGTATGTGCTAATATAAATGGTACTGTGTTTTCAATTTCAAAGTCTACTTGATCATTGTTGGTATATAGGAAATAAATGACCTGTATATTAATCTTTTGCAATATTGCTATAATTTCTTGTAAGTTCCTGGATTTTTTGGTCGATTCTTTCTGATTTTATACATAGTAAATCATGTAATTTGCAAAGAAAGACTGTTTCATTACTTTCTTTCTAATTAATATATTTTTATTTTATTTCTTCTCTTATTGAATTATCTAGGTCTTCCACTATGATTTGGAATAGGAGTAGTGAAAGGGGACATCATTGCTGTGTCCTTAACTTAGTGGGAAATCTTAATATTGTCTCACAACAAAGTTTGATATTAGCCATTAGGTGTCTTTTTCATCTTTTTTTTTTAACATCTTTATTGGAGTATAATTTCTTTACAATGTTGTGTTAGTTTCTGCTGTATAAAAAAGTGAATCAGCTACATGTATACATATATCCGCATATCCCCTCCTTCTTGCACCTCCCTCCCACCCTCCCTATCCCACCCCTCTACGTGGTCACAAAGCACCGAGCTGATCTCCCTGTGCTATGCAGCTGCTTCCCACTACCTATCTATTTAACATTTGGTAGTGTATATATATGTCAATGCTACTCTCTCACTTCATCCCAGCTTACCATTCCCCCTCCCCAAAAAGACAACCCTCAGAATGGGAGAAAATATTTGCAAACAAAGCAACTGACAAGTATTAATCTCTGAAATATACAAGTAGCTCATGCAGCTCAATATCAAAAAAACAAACAACCCAATCCAAAAATAGCCATTAGTTTTTGTAAACATTCTTTATCAGTGAGAAAGTTTTGCACTATTTCTTGTTTACTGAGAGTCTTTATCATAAATGGTCGTTGGATTTTGTGAAATGATTTTCTGGCTTCTATTTATATGATTGTACGATTATTCTGTTTTAGCCAGTTGATGTGGTGGATTACATTAATTTATCTTTGAATGTACCAACCTTGCATAACTGGGATAAACCCCACTCTGTCATGGTGTATAATTTTTTTATATATTGTTGGATTCAATTTGCTAATATTTTGTTGAGGATTTTGCATATAGGTTCATTAGAGATATTGTTCTATAGTTTTCTTTTCTTGAAATACCTTTGGTTTTGTTATCAGCAGATGATGCTGCTTGATAGAATGAGTTAGGAAGGACTCCCTTCTATATTCTCTGAAACAGATTGTAGAGAATTAGAGTAATTTCATTCTTAAATGTTTGTTAGAACTCACCAGTGAACCCATCTAAACCTGTTGTTTTCTGTTTTGGAAGGTTATTGACTATTGATCTGATTACTTGAATAGATATAAACGTATTCAGATTGTCTATTTTTCTGTGAGTCTGGGGGTGTTCTGTCTTTCAAGGAATTGGTCTATTTCATCAAAGTTATCAAATATGTGGGCATAGAGTTGTTATTTATAGTTACTTATTATTTTAATGTCCATGAGATCTGTAGTCATGTCTCCTTTTACATTTCTGATATTAGTTGTTTATACCCTCTCTCTTTTCTCTTAGAATGGCTAGAGACTGATTTTATTGAACTTTTCAAAGAACTTTTGAAAACAGCTTTTGGTTTCATTGATTTTCTCTATTGATTTCCTGATTTCAATATTGTTGATTTATGCTCTAATTTTTATTATTTTTAAAATTCTGCTTACTTTGCATTTAATTTGCCCTTGTTTTTTTAGTTTCCTAAGGTTGAAACTTAGATAATTGGTTTCAGATCTTTTCATTTGTAATATTTGCATTCCGTGCTAAAAATTTCCCACAATACTGATTTTGCTGTATCCCACATATTTTGAAAAGTTTTATTTTCATTTACTGCAAAATATTTTAAGATTTTTCTTAATGATTCTTCTTTGACCCATGTGTTATTTAGAAGTGAGTTGCTTAAAATTCATGTATTTGGGGATTTTCCAGGTATCTTTCTGTTACTGTTTTCTAGTTTAATTCCATGTGGTCTGAGAGCAGACATTGCATGATTTCTATTCTTGAAAAATGTCGACAGTGTATTTATGGCCCAAAATTTGATATACCTTGGTGAATGTTCCAAGTGATCTTGAGAAGAATGTATATTCTGCTGTTGGATGAAGTAGTCTATAGATGTCAATTGTATCCAGTTCATTGATCATGTTCTTGAGTTATTCTATGTTTTTACTGATTTTCTGCCTATGGAATTATCCCTTTCTGAAAGACTGGTGCTGAAGTCTCCAACTATAATAGTAGATTCATCTATTTCTACTTTCAATTTTTCACAACATGTAGTTTGACTCTCTGTTTTCAGGCACATGATGTTTAATGGTTGGTATATCCTCTAGGAGAATTAACCCCTTTATTATTATATAAAGTACCTCTGTATCCCTGATAATTTTCCTCATTTTCAGTCTGTTCTGTCTCAAATCAATATAGTTACTCCTGGTTTTTTGTTTGTTTGTTTGTTTTGTTTTTTAATTAGTGTTAACATGGTATATTTTTCTCCATCTTTTAACTTTTAACCTATATTTATATTTATATTTAAAGTAGTTTTTTGTATACAATATATATATGGGTTTTGTTTCTTCATCCACTCTGACATTCTGTCTTTTATTTGATGTTTATTGATGTTCAAAATGATTGATGAACATTGATGTTCAAAATGATTATTTATATACTCAGATTAATATTTGCCATATTTGTTACTGTTTTCTAATTTGTTTCTGTTGTTCTTTATTCCTATTTTTGTCTTCCTCTCTTTCTGCTTTTTGTGATTTTAATGGAGGATTTTGTATAATCCCATTTTCTATGCTTTCTTGGCATATCAGTTATGTTACTTTGTTTTACCTTTTTTAGTGGTTCTTTTAGATTTTGGAATACATTTACAAGTATTCCAAGCCCATTTTCAAATAATACTATACTGCTTCACAGTTACTGTGAGTACTCTATAATTACAAAATAATCCTAATTCTTTCCTCCCAACCCTTATACTGTTGCTGACTTTTATTTCACTTACATATAAGCACATATATAAACATATATGTGTAAATATACACTTAACTGAACACAGTTAGTATTGCTATTTTGAAGAAACTGTTGTCTGTTAGGTGAATTAAAAATAAGAAAAATAAAGTTTTTATTTTACTTTCACTTATTCCTTTTTTGATGTTTTTCCATTCTTTATGTAATCTGAGTTTCTGACCTATGCTATTTTCCCGCAGTCTGAAAAAACTTTTTTAACATTTCTTTCAAGACAGCTCTTCTGGAAAAAAATCCCCTTAGTTTTTCTTTGTCTGAGTAAGTCTTTATTTCCTTCACTTTGGAAGGATAATTACGGAGGGTACAGAATTCTAAGCTGGTGGTTTTTCTCTCTCTGAAGTTTAAACATTTCACTCCATTATTTTCTTGTTTTCATGGTTTCTGAGGGGAAGTCATGTAATTCTTATCTTTGTTTTTCTATAGGTGTTCCCCTTTCCCTGGGTTGTTTCAGATTTTCTTTCCTATAGTTTCAAAACTGTATACCTAGGTAAATTTTTGTTTGTTTGTTTGTCTTGCTTGGTGCGTTATGAGTTTTCTGGATCTGTGGTTTCATGGTTGACATTAATTTGGGAAAATTATAAGTCATGGTTATTTCAAATATTTTTTCTGTTTGTTTCTCTCTTCTCTTTCTAGCATTTCCATTACATGTATGTTATATGTTTTGTAGTTGTAGTGTAGTTCTTGGATATTCTTTTCCTTTTTTAAAAAATTTAAAGGAAAATTTTTTACAGTCTTTCTTGTTCTTGTTTTCCAATCTTGGAGGTTTCTATGCTATACACTCAAGCTCAGAAATTGAAAGAAAGGTTTTCAAAAATCTCCTTTCAAGCCTGTAATATGGTAGTGGAAACACTGGGGTTAGCCCATCACACCACTTTTCCTCCCTTACCAAATGTTTATCCTCCCTAGTTAAGAAGATAGTCTTGAGAATATGAATCATGAGATACCGTAAAATAAATCCTTTTTAATTGTTAGGAAAATATGTATAAATGTTACATTATTCTGAGGAGAATTTTTAAAAACTTTTATTTTCAAAAATATTTATTTTAAAATCCAAAGCATTTCATAGGAAAATCACACCTAATATAATTATGTGATTACTTTAATGCATAGATGATTAAATTTTGTTTAATTTACCTTATATACTTACATAATTCATTTTATGTTTGTCTAAAATAAATTTTAAGTTCTAAAGGTGTGTATATATGTCTATATACACATTAAATAATTAAGCACTTAAAAATGTTTAATTCAAGCCTGTCTAATTGTAAACTGCTTCTTAATTTTCATTAAACACACAAAGATAAAACAAAAGATTTACAGTTTTAAATTGATTTTGTCTGATAGAAAATATAGATGTGCTTTTGAAAAGTGAAGGTTTTATCTCAGAGTAGCTACAAGGAAAAAATAATGAGATAAGGTGCAGAAATTTTCCAACTCTACACAAATTGATAGCATGTCATGTTTATCAGGTAAGAGAATATTAGAACCACCGTATTCCAATGAAATCACACCTTGTATTTCAACCTCAGAGGAAAATCTAAGGAGTAGGAAGTTACTAGGAAAGCTGTTCATATTTAATGACTTTACAGATAGTACTGGACACATTTCTAACTTAAAAAATGTTTTGGCTGATATTGCCAAATATCACTGTCTCCATGGAAATAGTCACTTTAAAAAATGATTTAAAATAAGAATGGTAAAAGAGAAAGCAATCCTCCAACATGTAAAATATGAATTGCATAAAATCTTCTGCTGGTTTATTGAAGAAAAAGTTTACAGCTAAAAACACTTTTCTAAAATTAGATCTAATAGAATCCTGAACACTTCAAATTCAGTTTAATCAAATATGTGAGAAATTTAATGCTTGGTGTTCAGAAGCATGCTATTGATTAAATGTATGTTAAATTATCTTCACGTGTAAGAGGAGCTTTATTCATGAAGTAATTTTCAGATGAAATTCTTCATATTGCTAAACTAAAACTCCAGAGTAGAAGCTGTATTTATTTTACTTAAAAAAAACCCACTATTTTGTCCCCTGGAAAACTGCAAATGATATGATGAGGAGATGTAATGATAAGTGAAGAAGAAAGTATTAATTTAGCTTAAAAGTACTGTGCATTGCTTTCAGTTTATTGAAAAAAACTTGAGGAAAGCTTGCTCAGCTAGGCAGCCAAGAAGAGCAACCTTCAGCAGTTACATTCAAATGAGGTCAGGTTCTGTACACTTGGTGGTTTGTGTACTCTTGTCCACTGAATGAAGTTTTAGGCCTGGGTGATGGTGAGTATGGAAAATCCCACAACAAACTTGCTCCTGTTAAGTGTCAGGTGAAACCCTTAAGCATGTATTTCTCATACTTCATTGAATCTCTAGGAACCTTGAGCATTCGTACACTGCACAGTAAGAATGAATCAAAAGAAATACAACCTAGCAATAATAGTACAAACTATTAACCAGAATTTCTTTGTTTCATTTTATAAATAAAAAATCTGAATGCATATGTAATAATGAACCATTAATCCCAAGAATTATGTCAGTTGGCTTCATTTGTTTGTGTTTTTTATTAAACACAAATGCCCAATTTTTAATGTCTCAGTGTATCCCTACTTCATTAAGGCCCATTAGCTACTATCAGGTAAACTTTTTTTTATGTCTTTGTTTTTAATATTTCTGTTGAAAATTAAATTTTTTCACATTTATGTAATTTTTTATGTATCAAGATTTTATTTTCATAGCTATATTTTAGGATACTTATGAGAAAATTTATAGTTTCTATTTATTAGGTACTGACATAGGTGCTTGGTATAATATTTGGGATATAATAGATGATTAGTCAATATCCATTAGATCATTTATTTGGGTTTTATCCTGTAGCCTACATATTTTTCTAAAATGGATAACCACTAAGGCTAAATAAGTCTAAGTTTACTATTATAAGTTTAAAACTCTTGTTGCTTAAAAAATGCATATAGTTAGCTAGTATTTCAATAACATATACTATAATGATTAAAATAAACTTTCAAGCCTTTGGGGTCATTTAAAAATATTAAACACTAAAATGCTTAACTAAAAATGTGTTTTTGTAAAAAAATCTATGGGACAAAATATATATGTTAGATAAAGAATTATACTACTGCTGATGTCACATGATTAACATCAAACTAATAATTTTAGACACAGATTTTCTATTGAAAATGAGAGATAAGTTAAATAACAATTTCACCAAAGTTATATAAATTACAGTGTTACTTTAAATTATTTTTTGAAATTATCATTTGCTAAAAAATGATTAAAGAAAACAATTTAGGTTATACAAACTTTAACACTTCACGAAGGGGACAGTGTCCTTTGGGAGAACTGCAAAATGGGGCAGAAGGCAGGAAGCTATTATAGGATAAATGCCAAGGAAGAGAAAAATATAAAATATTTGATTGGCTGTGGCCACATAGTCAATCTTGTTGGTGGAGAAAAAGGAGAAGGAAATAAAGATAGGGCCCAGGGATGGCTTGTGGTTTGGGGATTATCTGACTGTATATGCTGCATTTCTGGTCAAGTAGAGCATTTACAGGGAAAGGAAAATTATCTAAGTTTCTGTTTGCTGACATGGCCCCTGGGCAGAATAGACTCCATCTTGGGCCTAGAAATTATTTCAACACATTTGTAAGAATTTTTTTTTCATTCTGTACCTTATTACATATTTTTTAAAGTATTGTTAAAAGTATATTTCTAAAGTGAAATTACTACATGTAAAGTTAGGAAATGCATTGCTGTGACAAATACGGGAATATTTATAGTTCTATAATGAAAGACATAACAATAGAACAAAAATAAACCAGGCATATTTTTGTTTTTAACCAAAAGGTAACATTCCACTGATAAAGTAACATGTATCCAAAAAAATGTAGAAAAAAATTTCACTCAGAATGTGAGATTGTATCACTGCCTAATAATTGTCCTCTTCACAGTCATTAGAATGCCTACATTAGGTCTGATTTGTTCTGTTTTTTCCATGTTTATCCTTATTTTTAAATTTTGCAATATATGTATATTACATTTTTACTTATGGGTTATCATACAATTGAAAATATATTTAGATATTTTTTTTTATTTTTAAATGTATGTATATAACTTTTTCTGTGGTCTTTCTTAATTATGCCTCATGCAAAATATTGTACTTGAGATAAATTAACATTCCACTAATATAGAGTATAATAATGCAGTTTAATACATATGTTACTGTGAATTTTTCTATATGTTTTCACAATTTCCCATGTATGTGAATGAAAAAGATATTCTGGTTTGGAGTTAATAAAACACAGTAGAGGGACTTCCCTGGTGGTCCAGTGGTAAAGAATCCGCCTTGCAATGCAGGGGATGCGGGTTCGATGCGGGTTCGATTCCTGGTCAGGGAAATAAGATCCCACATGCTACTGGGCAACTAAGCCCTCGTGCCACAACTACTGCGCTCGTGTGCCTCAACTAGCGCCCACGTGACGCAGACTACAGAATCCGCAAGCTCTGGAACCCATGCACCACAACTACAGAGCCCAGGTGTCCTGGAGCCTGTGCACCACAGCTAGAGAGAAGCCCGGCGCACCACAATGAAAAGCGCACACGCCGCGGGGAAAGATCCCGCATGCCTCAATAAAGATCCCAAGTGCCGCAACTAAGACCTAACGCAGCCAAAAATAAAACACAGTAGAGTAGAATGTTAATCATATTTAACTAGTCTTTTTCAAGTTTTAAGTATTTTCCCTACATTTTATGGCTTTTGTATTTATACTTCGTGATGAGATAGAGATGAATATAGTTTATGGATATTTACCATCCCTTCACACTACTTTTTATATTCCTTCCCTTATAATGGGACAAATATATTAAAAATTCACATTTGTTAGATCCCTATGTAGCTAAGAGTAATCTAAGTTAAATTAAGTTTTGAAAATGAGAAGCACTCAAATGAATTATGAAAAGTGAAAGTGATGTAGAGGCCATCTTCCCATGTCTTTAAAGGCTGGAATGAAAGATGTCAGATCTAGTTGTTTGTGGCTGCCAGCCTCCATATTCCAGAACCTGATTTCCAGATTCCTGGCTATCAGGCAGCTGAGGGTGAGAGAAGTGGTTGTAAAAGTAATGACAGATGCTTTCTGACCTTTGGAATTCAGCTACAGTAGATTTATCTTGAAATTAATAGTCACACATTAGTTCACAGACTTCCTTTCCTTTAGCCTGTTAATGATATAAGAAGCTTATGATCTGTATTAAATAATTTCCTGCCTAAAACACCAAGACTTATTTCTGTTTCTTTTACTGAACCTCAGCTCATGCAGACATTGTCTGGCATCATTTATACCTAAGATACAGTCTCCTGATGATAGAGCCAAACTTTTCTTTAACCAGAGTCAATTATTTTTTTTCCAACCAAGATTTATTTCCACTTGATGTTGAATCACTTTTTTTTCTGTAATCAAGTTATCTATACTGAGCAAGAGTGTCTAGGGAGTTTTGTATTGAAAAATGTGATTATGTAAGAAGTCAATACTGTAAAGAATACTGAAGCTAAAATATCAAATTTTTGCTCCTAGTCTTTTCTTCAATTAAGTATGACTTAAACATATCTTCCCCTGTATTGGGTTCAAGCTCCTCACATACAAATAAAATGACTAGAATAGTTAACGCTTAAGGTCATGGTTTGCTCTAGCATTCCATATACTCTCTATCTTCTGGTTGAAAGATATAAGGCTTAAGGTTAAAGAGATTACAGGTTCAGATAACAATTGGACAAAGAAATGAAGTATATTTCTCTCATGTTTTGTTTCTTTTATTATAAATTTATTGAACTCCAATCCAACATTACCCCTAACAATTTAAGGGTGGGTGAACTATTACAAAATTTTCAATTTAAGATTACTATAAAATCATCATCAAATGATGAAATCAACATTAAATGAAAAGTGACTTTAAAATGTTTTAAAAGCAAAGAACTTTTTAAATGTATATATATTGTTAATCAAAATATGTTAAAATGATGAAAGAACTTGTCAGAATTTTTTGTGTTAGTAATGTTGGTGTAGGTATGGAATAGATGAAGAGGATTAGCATTTAGAAGATCTAGGTAGCAGAGATTAAAATTCACTGATTCAGTGAAGAAAGCATAGACACAGCTACATTTGAATTACAGTTTTAGTCCCAGTGTTTAATTAGCTGTTTAATTTTGGGTATATTACTTAATCCTTCTGAATCTGTTTCTTCATGTAAAAACTGGCACTAATAAAATCATCTTGCAGGTATGTTGTGAAAGTCAAATGAAAAAAAAAGTACATTGGTATATGCTACAAACTTTAAAGTATTATAATATTAAGATGTTACAATTTTATCTATGTTGTGATTATTTCATTTTTCAAAAATATTCAGTAAAGATTTACTTTTATCAGAAATTCTATTTTGAGTTCTCCTTTAAATACAGTCAGACTGTGAGCCATTGGTAAAAGGCAACACTTTCTGTCACACAGAATGGAGATTTGCTAGTTTACTGTAAAGGATGTCTAGTATATATTGCTGATTATGTATTGAGGATCTTCTCACTTAAAATGATAGATCACACTCACGTCTTTCATCCCTCTCTTGGGATACTAATAGGAGAGGTTGAGAACAAGTATGCTCTTGATCTACCACCTTTAAACTAGATTTTTTAAAAAGAGCAGAGAAAGCTTAACCACAGAATTATGTAGGAGGAGTCTACACCTGAGAAGAGATCAATTATGCAAAGAAGAGATGCAGAAACGCTTGCTGTTAGGAGACACCAAGAATATAAATAAGAATTTGGTCAAAGTCAGTAGGCAATGAAGGGACATTTATTAGTTTTCTATTGACACATAACAAGTTAGCACAAACTAAGTGGCTTAAAACACAGATGTCACAGTTTCTTTGGATCATGAGTCAGCTATGACTTAGTTTGGTTCTTTCTTTCAAGGTCACATCAAGCTGCAGTAAACTTGTCAGTTAACCAGGCTGCATTCTCATCTGTGGATTTAACAGGAGGAGAATCCACTCCAAAGGCATTCAAGTCATTGAAGATTTCAGTTCTTTTTCAGGCTGTTGGCCCAAGTAGGGCCTCAGTTCCTGGGCTCAGCCCACATTCCCTGCCATGCAATCTCTACCATAAGTGGTTCACACAACAGCAGCTTGTTTCTCTGGGGCCATTAGGGAAGCAAGAGAGACTCCAGGGTGAGTCTGCTCTAAATTTAATTTTCCTTTACCTTATTCTTATTAATCTATTTTTATTCTTGTATGTTATGGATAATTCTGTATGATGAAGACTTTCTAAATTTAATCAGGTATAATAAAGAAAACAACTAATAAAATAAAACTATACCTGTGTGTTCATTGGATATGTTGTCATATACCAATATTTCAATAATTTTATCCTAAATATTGAAATTTATATCTTTATATTAGAAATTACTTAGTAAATACCTATTAGATAGCAAACATTCTGTTAAATATTTTATAGATGCTATTTCATATGTGCTATTTTACTTAATTCTCATAGCCACTCTATGATTTAAGTTTTTTGTTTTTGTTTTTCCCACTTAGAACACATTAGAAAACAGGTTCAAGGCACTCATCAAATTACTTCAGACAAAAGCTCTTGGTAAGTGAAAGATCTTGGATTCAAACTCACATGTTTATTTCCAAGGTTTATTCTTATAATGACTCTGTGGAACTGTAACTCTATGAATATTCAAACAACTAATTGTTTTAATCAAATTTACTTTATTTAATAAATAATTGCAAAGGCCTTGTCTACCAATTCTTGCAATTTCTCTTGTGTCAATTTGTTTCAAAAACAGCAATGGCATTGAAACATTACTTTAAATTCCACTCTATCCCACCACATGCCACCTATCATCATGCATCTCCCATTATTGGAACCACCACAATGAGCAGAAATGCTAAATTCTGGACATATATTTTGCTCACAGAAACATTGAGGTATGGGCCTTTTCTTAGTACTCAACACTCTACCAACCCTATTAAGCATATCCAGTGGCTACAATTTGCTATTCTCTTTTGCCAGAAGAAAAACCAGAAACAATTTTTAAAAACAGGCCTATAAACAACTGAAGGGGATGAGAAAGATTCCTAACAACAGAAGCTCCAGTACTGCACAGTTTGAAACAGCAATATTACGTCCATGTGTAGATTATCATATCTTTTCCTATACTGCTAAATTTTCTTGAAAACCTTGCCTTTTAATTTCCTTTTTCTAACAGTTTATTCTCTTTGATACCAGGCATCCACTTTATGATCTTTGTCAATTTCAATGTTTATGACAGGTCAATTCAAAGTTGATATTATTTTCTACATCTGTTACTAAATTTCTGTTTTATAAATAAGTTCATTTGTACCATTTTTGAAAGATTCTACATATAAGCAATATCATGTGATATTTGCCTTTCTATAAATTACTTCACTCAGTAGGAAAATCCCTAGGTCTATCCATGTTGCTGCAAATGGCATTATTTCGTTCTTTTTCATGGCTGAGTAATATTCCATAGTATATATGTGCCACTCTACTTTATCCATTCCTTTGTTAAAATAGATAAATAAAAAGGACATACTGTATAGCACAGGGAATTCTATTCAATACTCTCTAATGACCTATATGAGAGAAGAATCTAAAAAAGAATGGATATATGTATATATATAACTAATACACATTGCTGTACACCTGAAACTAGCACAACATTGTAAATCAACTATACTCCAAAAAATTTTTTAATTGGAAATAATAAAAATGTTGATACTGTTATTATTATTGCCCTTTGTTGAAAATTTGGGGAAAGATCAGCTTTCTGATACAACATTTTATAAAGACTGGAAAAGAGTTCTCAACTGATGAGTAAAAAAAGAGAAATGTTCAATGGTGAAAAACTGAAACCATTTCCACTAAGATCAGGAACAAGACAAGGTTGCCCACTCTCACCACTCTTATTCAACATAGTTTTGGAAGTTCTAGCCACAGCAATCAGAGAAGAAAAAGAAATAAAAGGAATCCAAATCAGAAAAGAAGAAGTAAAGCTGTCACTGTTTGCAGATGACATGATACTATACACAGAGAATCCTGAGGATGCTATCAGAAAACTACTAGAGCTAATCAATGAATTTGGTAAAGTAGCATGATAGAAAGTTAATGCACAGAAATCTCTGGCATTTTATACACTAATGATGAAAAATCTGAGAGTGAAATTAAGAAAACACTCCCATTCACCATTGCAACAAAAAGAATAAAATATCTAAGAATAAACCTACCTAAGGAGACAAAAGACCTGTATGCAGAAAA
>NC_041214.2:124615216-124616380 GCF_002837175.3 Physeter macrocephalus
GGGGAAGGGTAAGCTGTGACGAAGTGAGAGAGTGGCATGGACGTATATACACTACCAAATGTAAAATAGATAGCTAGTGGGAAGCAGCCGCATAGCACAGGGAAATCAGCTCGGTGCTTTGTGACCACCTAGAGGGGTGGGATAAGGAGGGTGGGAGGGAAGGAGATGCAAGAGGGAAGAGATATGGTAACATATGTATATGTATAACTGATTCACTTTGTTGTAAAGCAGAAACTAACACACCATTGTAAAACAGTTATACTCCAATAAAGATGTTTAAAAACAAAGAGAGAAATGTTTATGAAAGTTAGGACAGAGACTTTGAGGCAGTCAAGCTCTATTAATTAATCAGAAAGTATTGTTTCTATTATTATTGATTGAAAGGAGAAAAAATTTCTCTCTTTTTCTTCTTTTGAAGATATTCTCTGGTATAGTGAAGCCATAGAGATATGCATATGAACATTTACTTTGAATATTTTTATTTATAGAGTGCAGAAACATTTTCTCCAGTCAAATCATTGTTACTTTTATTTTAATGAGAGTAGTACCTGTTCTTTGAAAGAAAAATACTTATCAGCTATAATTTTTAAATGTGCTGCTTATCATTTAAAATGTGACTTGCACATTGGTCCATGTTATCTGCAGAAGATTCTTAAAGTAGTTACAAATATTTTTTCTATCCCACGTATCACCTGGGTATGCATACAGAATTTTCACTAATAGTAATTATTAAAACAATATTTTGGAATATGTAGTATATATCAGGAACATTATGACGTGCTTTATAATCTATATATGGAAATATATATTTCAATAAACAACAAATAATCTCTATGGATGACAATCAATATTTATTCAAAAATAAATATCTAAACCTCAATTCTTTTTATTTAATATCTTTATTGGAGTATAACTATTTTACAATGGTGTGTTAGTTTCTGCTTTACAACAAAGTGAATCAGTTATACATATACATATGTTACCATATCTCTTACTTCTTGCGTCTCCCTCCCTCCCACCCTCCTTATCCCACCCCTCTAGGTGGTCACAAAGCACCGAGCTGATTTCCCTGTGCTATGCGGCTGCTTCCCACTAGCTATCTATTTTACATTTGGTAGTGTACATATGTCCATGCCACTCTCTCACTTCGTCACAGCTTACCCT
>NC_041214.2:124616592-124646978 GCF_002837175.3 Physeter macrocephalus
CTCCATACTGTTCTCCATAGTGGCTGTATCAATTTACATTATTCCCACCAGCAGTGCAAGAGGGTTCCCTTTTCTCCACACCCTCTCCAGCATTTATTGTTTCTAGAGTTTTTGATGATGGCCAATCTGACCGGTGTGAGATGATATCTCATTGTCGTTTTGATTTGCATTTCTCTAATGATTAATGATGTTGAGCATTCTTTCATGTGTTTGTTGGCGATCTGTATATCTTCTTTGGAGAAATGTCTATTTAGTTCTTCTGCCCATTTTTGGATTGGGTTGTTTGTTTTTTTGTTATTGAGCTGCAAGAGTTGCTTATAAATTTTGGATATTAGTCCTTTGTCAGTTGCTTCGTTTGCAAATATTTTCTCCCATTCTGAGGGTTGTCTTTTGGTCTTGTTTATGGTATCCTTTGCTGTGCAAAAGCTTTTAAGTTTCATTAGGTCCCATTTGTTTTTTTTTGTTTTTATTTGCATTTCTCTAGGAGATGGGTCCAACAGGATCCTGCTGTGATTTATGCCATAGAGTGTTCTGCCTATGTTTTCCTCTAAGAGTTTGATAGTGTCTGGCCTTACATTTAGGTCTTTAACCCATTTTGAGTTTATTCTTGTGTGTGGTGTTAGGGATTGTTCTAATTTCATACTTTTACATGTAGCTGTCCAGTTTTCCCAGCACCACTTATTGAAGAGGCTGTCTTTTCTCCACTGTATATCCTTCCCTCCTTTATCAAAGATAAGGTGACCATATGTGTGTGGGTTTATCTCTGGGCTTTCTATCCTGTTCCATTGATCTATATTTCTGTTTTTGTGCCAGTACCATACTGTCTTGATTACTATGGCCTTGTAGTATAGTCTGAAGTCAGGGAGCCTGATTCCTCCAGCTCCATTTTTCGTTCTCAAGATTGCTTTGGCTATTCGGGGTCTTTTGTGTTTCCATACAAATTGTGAAATTTTTTGTTCTAGTTCTGTGAAAAATGCTAGTGGTAGTTTGATAGGGATTGCATTGAATCTGTAGATTGCTTTGGGTAGTAGAGTCATTTTCACAGTGTTGATTCTTCCAATCCAAGAACATGGTATATTTCTCCACCTATTTGTATCATCTTTAATTTCTTTCATCAGTGTCTTATAATTTTCTGCATACAGGTCTTTTGTCTCCTTAGGTAGGTTTATTCTTAGATATTTTATTCCTTTTGTTGCAATGGTGAATGGAGTGTTTTCTTAATTTCACTCTCAGATTTTTCATCATTAGCGTATAAGAATGCCAGAGATTTCTGTGCATTAATTTTGTATCCTGCTACTTTACCAAATTCATTGATTAGCTCTAGTAGTAACCTCAATTCTTTATTATCATTGTTGTTTATATTTTAGTTTTACATTAGTTCTCTATGAGATATTATTTTTACCTTAAACAAATCTATGTTGTTTATGTAAAAGCCACAGATGTTTTTCTAGTATGCATGCAAATATGAAATATGAATTGTTCACAGTGTAGTTATTTGTAGTACAAACAACTATTTATAATTTATGTTTGATCACAGTCCTTTTTATATTGAATGGAATATTGCAGCAGTTTAACATTGCTAGTGTTTGGGTACAAAATATTTCCTGTATTATTCATTCTAGTAATATTCCTAAGCAAGCTGGAAATGTTGGGAAAGATGGAAATTGGCTGATAAATATAATGGTCACTGTAGAAACATGATAAAATCTATCTTCTTGCAGTCCTAATGAATATGGAAGCCTGCCCATTGTGACTGGACTAAAAGGTCAGAGGTTTTGTAAAGTACAAATCTTCTAGCAAGGTCACTAGTGGCAACTAGAATACAATCAAAAGGAAAAAAAAGAATACAGCAACAAAACACTGTGTATGTATGTATGTATGTATGTTATGTGTGTCTGTATATACATACATTTACATGGAAAATACAAAGTAAACGGTTAATAGAATATTGCAATATTACATTCAAAACTAAACATGAACTCTAAGTCCCTATGCATTAGATTTCACTATGCATAACACAAGAACTGTAAATTAGATGGCTATGTAACATGCAGGAATTGTTTGGTTTTAATAGGCTCTTAGGTTTTACAAAACCTTGCATTGCCATTATATAAACCATTCCTTTTAATCAAAGTACACTCAAAGCATGTATCCATTGAAAAAGAACAGGACAAATTATCTGGTCCAAATTATTTTGGTGCCTCCAAAAAAAGTGCTAGTACTAGATAAACAAATGTGTTAAAAACTTATCAAATTAAAAATGAGGGATTGTTAGTTACACTCTTTTTTAGTGCATGGGCCATGTTCAGTTGTAGAAAATTAGGGATCTCATATATTTTTTCATTTACTCAGTATATATTTCATTTACTTCTCAAATGAAATTTTATTTATTATTTAATTGTTTTTTCACTAATATGTAAGGAAAACAAATAATATGTTAATTAAAAGAAAGGTAGAATTTAAAAATATGTCTTATTCTAAATTTTATGATTTAGGAAAAAAATCGTTCACTGAGAATTCAACAAGACATATTGGCTATGCTGTTTTATTTAGTCTTCATTCATCTCTCTAGTACATGAATTCTTTAAGAAACTTGCATCTTTAATTTTCATGATGCTATTTACATTAAGAAAATGAGTTGCTGTTTAATGGAAAGAAGACAGGTCAGTGTTAAATAGTAATTATTTAATTACTAGAGTAAGAGCACTTGATATTTGTTTTCTGCTAATAGTGTTGAATGGAAATAACATTTTAAATGATAAACAAAACTGGATATGCAACACTAGAATAGTACAAAAAAATCTGCAAAATAATATTCTAATGTTTTATAACTAAAAATGCCTAGACAGCATATTCAGAAAATAATCCTGATCCATGAAACCCGGTCAGTATATGTTCTTTTATATTTTATTAAAAAGTAGGTTGTAAATAAAATGATTTTTCAATTCCCATTTTATATCCCAAATCCTTTTAACTTTTAATGTTTTAGAGAATCTACAACTAAGATAAAAACACATCAAGTAAACACCTATATTTAAATAAGGAAAAAAGTATTAAACTATATGAGATGAAAAAGAAGACAGCTTCTTGAACTTTAATTTTATTATTTAATGGCCACTTATAACTTCTTGAATGCATGTGTAATATTTGCATTCAATATCATTTTTATACATAACTACTAAAACTTCTTCCAAAAGTATTATATTATGAATATGAGCTTCCAGCACCTCTTTCAATATTTGGCAAAATGAATAAAGATAAACATGTATGAGAGGGAAATATCACACTTGCATCAGCCCTGAAGCGATGGGAGGAAGCCAAAGTCTTGACATCAGTTTTGAAGAACTTTTACCAGGAAAAAAAAAAAAGCAGATGAAATGTGGTTGAAGGAAGCACCCCAGGCAGAAGTGCCTTCCAGAGAAGGCAGGTAGAAGACATCCTGGCAAAATCTACACAAAACCCCTTAATCTGGAGGGATAAGAGTTGGAAGGTAAATTGGCCCATGTAAAAGAAAGGAACCAAGTCAACAACAGTCATTTTTGTCTGTGATCAACGTCATTACTGACGCAGAAAGGGAATCTGGAGAGCCAATAGAAACACACCAAAAGGAAAGTCTGTGGGTAACAGAGGGTTCCTCAGACTTAAAATCTTACCTATATTGAAGATTTTACATTAATGCATTTGCAAAGTGGGTGAAATGGGTAATGTGTACAACAATAATATGTTATGAAATTGATCAACAAAAAAGAATTGAACCTGTGGAAAAACTGGTGAAAAAAAAATAACATACATAAGCACTAAGTCTGTTGGTGTGGAGACTTTCTTTTAACATTTCTCACGGAGTATATTCTAATTTTATATAAAGGCATGCCCATTTTAAAAGGAGCAAATATTCAATTAAATATAGAGAGAGAAAAAAAAATAGAGAGAGAGCAGTCCAAATAATACTTTAATTTATTTTATGAATATACTGTAAATTACGTGTTTTTTAACAAACATAAAAAACATAAAAATTATTTTTGAATTAAGAAACAAAATTAATGTGGCATATAAAATTATTACTAGTGGTAACTATAACTAAATAGAAGGTGGTACCTCAACTCAATAAACAAAAGGATGGATTATTCAATAAATGATTTTTTTAAAATGACTTATTAAAATGGAAAATAGACTTGGTTAATTTCCTTAATATCAAAATATGTTCCAAATGGATTTGATAAATAATTATCAAAGAATCCTTAAAATATCAAATAAAAGGTAAATATGCATAATTTAGGATGAGTGACACTTTTCTGAGAAATATATCACAGGCAAAATACTTAAAAGTAAATATTGATCTTTTACTATAATGAAAGTAATAAATTATGTTTTCAATAAATGCAATAAAATTTAAATGATAATTGAGATATACCAAGCTATAGAAACAAGTATAATTTGATTGATTTGAATAAATTAAAGATGGACAAAATGTCATAAGTGGACACTGCAAAACATGTAATACAATTGATCGATTTGAAATCAATGAATCAATCAACCTCATTATTTCAATCAGGGAGTATAATCGATTGTTTATATTTTAAAACAATCAAATGGTTATTTGAGGATTCAAATAATTTACATATGTTAATTGTTTCATTCTTACTGTGCAAATGAAGAAACGAAAAAACAAGGAGTTCAATTCTATGTATTTAAACACTGGTACATTAAAATGGAGTAGACTATTATAGATTTAGGTAAGACATCCTTTCTTTTATTGGCTAGAGAAAAAAAAAAAGCAGCTATTTTTATGTGTAAGGTAAATCTGGACCTGGGATGCCTTGCCAAAGAATTCCAGAACATTTGTTCACAAACTTATTCTCTTTATCTCTTTGGATTTCTTTATCTCTTTTTCAGTTTCACAGTTTCCCACTTGTTTCTTCCCAAAATACTAAAAGAAAAAAATGGTCTTATTTATCCTGAAATACAAATATTCTTTATTCTATCCCTGATGAAAATAACATTAATGTTTCTTTCTGAATGCACAGGTCAGGTTTATTTTTATCAAAACCTGTTTGTTTTTTGGTTTTTTTTTTTTCTGAATTCTGGAGAAGTTAGTAACTTCTTCTGTAAAACTAGGGGATCTGGTAAGTTAATTTTCTAAATATGAGAATAGTAAATGCTCTTCTTGGAAAGTCACAATCCACAAAACTATGAAAATACTGGAAATAACTAGTGGGAAAAAAGGGAACCTAAATAACAGAATGTCCTAAAACTCTTCCAACATTGTAAGCTTAGGATGGGCATAAAACTCAACCAGATCATATAGAAGTAGAATTGTTTGCTGAAATATCTGATAAATTTGTTTGATACTTTAAATCTCTTTCTCCTTACACCACACTATATCACTTGTTCAGCTCAAATTCTGTTTTCTAAACATCTCCCTAACTAGTGTGTTCACTAGTTGTAGCATTTTATTGTTTAAACACTGCTTGATTGCATACCCGTGAAAGATACTGCAGTTGACCACTGTTGCTCCTAACTATAATTTAGCTTTGAAATGTTTGCTCTGCAGTGTGTCCCATAAATTGGGGGTTATTTCACCAATATTGTCAATTAGTATGTAATATCTTCTTGAATGTTTTCATTTAAAAACATTGTATCTAGATTTCTTTTCCTTTACATATTTATGCAAAAGTACAAATTAAGTTGATAGTGAAAATTGATATCATCAGAGAGTCTAATCTTTTGTGTTCTGTAATCTAGGGATTTTAGAAATTTACATGGAGGAATTAACAGCTATAAGTAAAAATGTTTTGTTTAAATGAATGAAAATAACTATCCAAACACATTTAATTTCATTTTTAATTATGTTTTATGTTCTTACTAGTAGAAGAGACATTGAAACATTATTGTTAGGAGGAAAAATAGACTCCTATCTGTTCTTTCTCACAGCAAGGATCATGATCTCGCAAATGGTAGAAGGATCCAGGTTTAAGCGTGGAGTACATATTAACTCCAACATCCCAGGTTATTTTAATTCCCACATCTCATTTCAAATTATTAGCATAAACTAGAACATCAAGCTTTTTAATTTACTAACAACAAATCTAGGGACTTGGGTCTTTTTATTATAACTCTGAATATGCAATAGCAAAAAGCCTGCTAATATTAAAGATATGGCCCTTTATGTTTAACTCATCAACTGTTTCTCACCAGATAAATAAAATAATTTTGGCAGTCAAACAGTTTTTACTATAATAAAGTTATATATTTCATATTATTCTGTTTAGTTTGCATAAGTTTTGGGTCAACCTAAAAAACAAGAGTGCAGTTCAAAAGAGAAGCCTTTACTTGGGATCAAAGAATTGCAATTCGGGATACACAAATTTAGGTAGAAACCCAAACCCAACCTCTCCATTACAGGAGAGGGGCTGAGGGTTTTTATGAAAAAAAGAGAGGAAGATGAAGTGACTTGTTTTTTTAAGAAGAATAAATTGGTACAAGATAAGGTAATCCATCAGATGAAGTGTTCCTTGGTAAAAGGTGAGGTAAAGCTAGATTTGTACTTCACTGATTGGTCAGGTGAAGTGGTCACTAGGTAAAAGTTCATTTATCAGTGCTTTCAACAGGATATTGTAGTGGAATGTAGGTGGTCTGGTCCAGTTCAGAGGTACAGAAAACATTCCTCTGGAATGGCTGCTCTGGCTCTATTTTAAATGGCTCCACTCACGTCATCTTTCACATTTGCTTTGAATTTATATATTTTTTTCATATTTCCTTTAAACACTAGACAAATAGGATTACTCTGAAGATAAAACTTTAACAAGCTTCTAGTTGTATCTACCTTTCCTTTCATTTAATTCTTAGAAGTACTGAAAACACACCTTATGGGGAAAAGAGAAAGGATAAAATTCTCAGTTAATTTCTGTTGATTTTCATAAGGGAAGCAAAGGGGTTTTTCAAAAATATGAATTATTTCTTTATTCCACTGACAACTTGTAAATAATTGTTGGAGTAGCACTGTAGGTAACTTTATCATAGACTGTTATGACTTGCTTTGTACTACAGTATTAACTTTTTTGTTAAATTTTAGATTTGTAGGAAATAGATTAATATTTCGGCTTATATGGTAATAGTACCCAGATATACTTATATTCTTATTGTTGGGGGTATAATCCCAACAACGGATTTGAGATGGAAAGGAGCCTTGTCGACTTCTTCCCAATTTTAGCAGCTCCCCTCTATTTCTTTTTTTGAAATTGAAGTGTAGTTGATTTATGATATTATATTAGTTTCAGGAGTACAACATAGTGACTCAATATTTTTATAGTTTATACTCCATTTAAAGTTATTATAAAATAATTGCTATATTTCCCTGTGCTGTACAACATTTCCTTGTTGCTTATTTATTTTATATATAGTAGTTTGTATCTCTTAATTCCATTTCCTTATCTCACCCTTCTTCCCTCCCTTCTCCCCACTGGTAACCACTAGCTTGTTCTCTATATCTATGAATCTGTTTCTGTTATTTTATATACTTTCATTTGTTTTACTTTTTAGATTCCACCTATTAGTGATAACATAGATGTTTGATGCGAACCATTGACAACAGCCCTCAATAGTTCATAAAATGTTTGGCAAACTCAGGTTAACACCCTCCTCTGATTTTGCAACCTGATTGCTTCCCCTAAATTCCACTTAAATAACAATCTGCCAACCACCTAAAATAATTTTTCCCAGAGTTATACATTCGAGTCAAGGCAAATTCTAGAGACATTTACACCTGCAAAGGGTATTCTGAGTATAATCACATGGATGCATTAAAAAGGAGTTTTAATTTATATATATGTAAAACATATATATTTTATTTTCACTGTCAATTGGGAAAAAATTATCCTGGTTACCTCAGTATATACTATGTAATTAATGTAATATTTATATTACAGAAGACAAGAAGCAGATGCTGTCATAAATTGACAAACTGTTAAAATAATTTTGTATAGTGCATGAATCCAGCCAATAGAAAACTAACAAACAACAGGCAAAAACACTACTCATAAGAATTGTATTTTCATATTTTTAAGAAGTTACAGTTTATAATATCATTGATTTGATAATAGTTTTTACTAGCTTTATTAACCTGAGGTGTGAAGAAGATAATGCTAAGACAGTAAACCAATTTTAAATAAATACATTGATTGCACAATACCTTCCAATTCTTCAGAAATTAATAAGTGAAAAAAATATGTATATAAGAGGCAATCTGTTATCCCAAACTCAATGTAGAGGCTCATCATAATATTTGTTAAAAATTCCGTCTGTCTTTTAAAGAAATATTGAAGTAGATATTTGTATGAATATGAGAACACAATGAAGAGGAAGTGATAATAAATAATAAACTTATTCCCTTTAGCAGACACTGTTATATTTTTATTATTAATAATCATCATTACTAATAATCAACAGTAAATACTACTCTTAAACTGGCCTAATCATTGATTAAAGCAGGGAAATGAGAATTATAAAGCTAGGCTTTCAGCTCTAGACAGTTTGATACACGAGGAAGTCATTTCCATTTTCTCATTCTTAGTCTGCAGATCTCCAAAATTAGTGCAGTTGATACCTGTGTGATCTATTTGAGGCTGTTGCTAATGTTAAATAATAATGACAAACATGCTTTACAATGTAAAATTTTTATCCAAATATGTTTTATGCTATCATTATACCATTAAAAAAAGAAACAATAATACATACTTCATCAAGTTATTGAAACACAAAACGAGGCAACACTTGTGAAATTTCCAGCACAATGACTCATATAAGTATTCAATAAGTATCCTAAGCACATATGTTTGTGCTTTTGTTGTGATTTTAAATGTAGAACAACTTCATATATTGGACTATTTGATGTGTAAGGGCATTTCTAGACAAGAGCAATATTTTATTATTCCTTTTAAAAAAAGTATTTTACAGTGCTATACTATTTAATTGCTTAGGTTTTCAGTTGTGTCATATTATCCCTGTGCCTTTCACTTTGCAAGCAAGTAAAATAAATTATAAAATTATCAACTAATGTATTAACTTTGCATAAACAAAATACTGTTTACTTAGTATTTGTAAAGTTAACATATTTCCTGAGCTTCAAATGAGTAACTTTTCAAATTTTAGTCCAAATATTTTTAAGTTCCAGGCTGCTAGAAGACATCTTTTTTTAAATGCTACATTCTAAATTGCCATTAATTTTTCTACCACTTTGAGCACGTTTAAGTCTGAATTTGTTACTTTAATTAAACTGAATAATTCAAATATTAAATGAAACTGTGTAACCTCAACTAATTGAAAAATGAGTGGGCTGATTACTGAATCTGATGACAGACTTGAAAGTGTAGAACTCCATAGTAAATTCATATTTATTTTAAAATATCCTTAAATATTACATTCTTATGAATATTAACTAAAAGGGAAAATCTCACTTCTGGGGTAGGGGTGTGTGTGTGTGTGTGTGTGTGTGTGTGTGTGTGTGTGTGTGCATGTTAAACAAAGTTAGAATATTCTATCAGGTTACTTTCATGGATCTCCAATAAAAATATTCCTCTGATATATTCTACTCTTCTTGATCAAAATTTATAACTTTCAGTCTTGATAAGCATCATTGATTAAAATATGATTTTAATAATAAAGCCAAATTTGATTAAGGTAGGACTTTTGCACTTGATAAATCTTAACTGAATTAAATGAACATATACGGAGGAGGAAGATGCCAGGAAAATATCTCTATTGATTTTTTAAAAATTTTATTATAATAGTTTGCCTAAATATGAATATCTCTAATTGAGAAACTGTTTTCTAAAGTGTATATATATATATATATATATATATATATATATAAATATATAGAGGGAGAGAGAGAAAGAGAGACAGAGAAAGAACAATAGACACAGGTAATTATTATAGTTCCAGTAATATAAAGACATTCAATAATACAAAAGCATTTGCTTTTTAGCCTTCTTAATAAGCAAAGAAATACATGTTAATTATTTACAATTTCAATAACAACAACAACAATAAAATTTAGGTTCCGATTATCACAGTGAAATAAAAACATTGTTAGATTTCTTCCTTCAATTCAGTAAATGGCCTAGGGAATCTTGTTCTCGATGAAAGTAGACCTTACTTTAAATATTTTTCACTTACTTGTAACTAGAAATATATCACCTTAACTAGTTCTTTTTCTAAAAAAATTATTGGAGTATAGTTGATTTACAATGTTGTAAATTTCAGATGTACAGAAAGTGATTCAGTTATACATATACATATATTCATTCTTTTTCAGATTCTTTTCCCCTATAGGTTATTACAGAATATTGAATAGAGTTCCCTGTGCTACACAGTAGTTACTTGTTCGTTATCTATTTTATATATCGTGTATATGTTAACCCCAAGCTCCTAAATTATCCCTCCCTCCCCCCTTAGCTAGTTCTATTAATATTTATTTGTTCCTCTGTCAGATTAAAATGATTTGTTTTAATACAAACTCATCTTTAAATGACCAAGTACATTTGAAGACTACCTGATAATTTTTAAATTCCTTTTTGTTCCATTATGTTTCCAATTCCTTTTCATGTTTCTAATTCCTTTTCATGTTTCCAATTCCTTTTCATGTTTCTAATGATGTACTATGCCTGTTTGTAGAACTACTATAGGTCTTATAAAGCTCAATTATTTACCACTTTTACATTTTGGTGATTGTTCAAATCTAATTATAAATGCAAGCCAGCTGTTCCTGAGTATTGGTTGTTGAGTACTGTGTACCTTTCTCTATGCATACCAGAATTACCTTGTAATATCCAGAAAAATTCACCCATCTTACAAGTTTTTCTTAATTATTGGGACAATACTAATGGATAGCCAAATATCAACTCTTCATTTTGGTCCTATAATCAATGAAAGCCAGTCAGTCCTTAATAGTAATATGACAACTGTTTTTCATGCTCTACTGAAAAAGCAAAAAGAAAAATTAAATGACCTGAATAAAATTTGTATGCTCTATTAATTTAAGGAGTCTTTAATAAAGGATTGAATAGGAGATTATTGAAGACCACTTTAAACAATGGAAAAATAAATTTTTATTCAGATTGATGAAATCTATTAATTAGCACCTCGATATTAGTTTTTTTTAATGTTATACAGCACTTTCCAAAATTTTTCACGTTTTTCTTTTTTTTTAATATTTATTTATTTGTTTGTTTATTTTTTTTAATTTTTTGGCTGCGTTAGGTCTTCGTTGCTACTCACGGGCTTTCTCTAATTGCGGTGAGCGGGGCTACTCTTCATTGCGGTGCAAGGGCTTCTCCTTGCGGTGGCTTCTCTTGTTGCAGAGCATGGGCTCTAGGCGCACGGGCTTCCGTAGCTGTGGCACGTGGGCTCAATAGTTGTGGCTCATGGGCTCAATAGTTGTGGCTCACGGGCTCTAGAGCACAGGCTCAGTAGTTGTGGAGCACGGGCTTATTTGCTTCGCAGAATATGGGATCTTCCTGATCCAGAGCCCGAACCCGTGTCCCCTGCACTGGCAGGCGGATTCTTAACCACTGTGCCACCAGGGAAGTTCACGTTTATTTTCTTAATTGAAAAATCTTGACACTCTTGATATAGTTAAAAACAGATATTATTGGCATAGAGATTAGAAAACTAAGAAGATATGCTTAAGATTACTAAATAGTATCTAACAGAGAAAAACTCATTCTAAATTTCCAGACCTAAAATCTAATGTTTCCTGAACTATGTACATGGAAATTAAAGTTATCCTCAAGGCATTAATAAAATACAAAGTATCCCATTGTCACACTAAGAGATAATATGAATTATCAATAATACCTAAAGGTACAATTTATACACAGAGGCAGGATCTCATCTTATTTTTAAAGCATTATTTTTGTGTGAACCCGTGTCCAGTTTCTGGTCTTTAGATTTTCACATGTAAAAAAATTCAACATTTTGAGTAAAATTAGACATAATCTGTCTGTTATATCCTTACCCATTTTTAATGAAGTTATATTTATTCTGAATGCTAGTAAAAGAGACATCTTTAAAGCAAAGAGCACAGTTTTCACTCTTCCACATCTTTCCCCCTATAAAATAATTGAAAGAAATGTAAATTTATATTTAGGAGGTTTGTTGATGAACATTGAATCACATCAAGGGAAATCAGTTGGTTGATATTGATGTCTAGTGATAAACAATTATGATAGCTTCATGTAATCATCTCCAATTTTCAGAGAGCTTTGGAAGTTATTAAAATCTCTCTTTATGGAATTATCTTCCCAACCAGTGCTGGCGAAACACAGGTGCATTCTGCTTCTCTATGTTTTCTCTTAGTACTTTTATTATCCTAACATTAGCAGTCTCTTTAATCATTTAACAACAAAATTGTTTGATTTATAATTCTGCCTCACTTCTAACTTCATGAAAGTTCATCTCTGTTACTTTCATTGAATTTTTCAATACATGCATAACAAGTTTATACATATTGTCTTTAGCCATTTATTGTTAGATTTTTCTATAATACCACAAAAATGGTATTTCTACCACAAAGGGGAAATCAGTTATTTCACTAATATTTCCTTTGCAGTACCATGGAGTGGGTTGTAACATTGCAGAAATGAAGTAGTAAGTTGTTCCAAAAGAAATAGCATGTCATTGTGACTATGTTTTGAAATAGCAGTGATTAAAGAATTATAATATTTTGCCTTTTAAAATAATGTAATTCATTTTATATCTTATTTTAAAATCTTTCATATTTTAGAGACAACCAGTATGTCTCTTGAGATTTTATTACTATTGTTTTACATAATAATTATCAATCAAATAGAGATCAATTTCAGTGGCTGAGAGTCTGAGAACTCTCCAGAAAGGAAAACTTAATGTTCATTGGGTTTTCACATTTTAATTACCTAGAAGTTCAATTCTAACTATGATAAAATACAATAAAAGTTTATTTTGATGAACAAAAATGACTGAGAGTTCACCATGTGCAAGTACTGCACAAAACACTAAAGTTGAAGCAAGAAATTAGAGAGAAAACTGCTTTCAAGCAGTTTAAAATATAAGAGAGCGTTGATACATGAAGGTACATTTCAAATTTATTTATAGCAATTTTAGCTTGAATTGACTAAAAGCTAGTGATGTATAGTTGACTTCACAAAATCTTTCTTTGAAGGTTTATGAAAACAATATTAGAGATGCAAAGATCCAATAGTCCTAAAAGAAAAAAATTTTAACTATCTGCTTGTCAATATGAGGAATTCTCAGAAGTAACCACAGAAATCTATGTCAGTTCACCGGGGGAAAAATCAGTATGCAATTTCTGTGAATTCATGCATTTCTTCTTGTGAAGACTATCTCACAGAAAGGATAAAGCTGAGAAAGAAAATACCCTTGTATCTGCTTTCTCAATCAGTCAGGACTAGTTCACTCTCAAATCTGGTGCATTAAAATCTTTTTACTTAAACCAATTCTTACACTATATTTCAATCTATTCAGTGAATATCATAGCAAAACTGATTTAAAGAAAGTTATATTTCTGAAGAAAATAAAGTGTGAAGGAGAAAATGTTGGGCCTATAAGAACTATGAATAGGACTTATTGGCTAAAAAAATTATTCAGAGTTCCTTACAAAGTATTGTCTTGTATGTTCTCAGAATATCCTCATAAATATATTAACAGATTATGTCAATTGATGGTAATTAACATCTGTTAATAATCTACCTCTTATGAGGGACAAAGATATTCCCTCTTAAGTCAATAGAAGATTTAAAGTTTAGGACTACAAAATATCAAAGGGATAGATGGAAGCTATATATACCAATGAGACTTCTGACTTAAAAGCAATGGAATATCTAGCAGCAAACAGGAGCCTAGAAAATAAAAACAAGAGCAATCTAAATTACATGTGCTTCCCACTTACAAAAATATGGATTATTTAGTTACCTTCTTATTTAAATATGAATAAACAGGAAAAAATTACCAAAAAGCAACTATGAAAATATTCTATAACTCAAAAAACAAAAAGCATAATACTAAGAATGCAAAGGAAAAATATACTTTAGATGAAGAAAATCTATAAAACATATAAATTAATTTTATATAGAACTACTTTAAAATAATATTTATTATTAAGAAGGATTCACTTTGTTGTTTTTTTTTTTTTGCGGTACGCGGGCCTCTCACTGTTGTGGCCTCTCCCGTTGCGGAGCACAGGTTCCGGACGCGCAGGCTCAGTGGCCATGGCTCACGGGCCCAGCCGCTCTGCGGCATGTGGGATCTTCCCTGACCGGGGCACGAACCCGTGTCCCCTGCATCGGCAGGCGGACTCTCAACCACTGCGCCACCAGGGAAGCCACCAGGATTCACTTTTTAAAAAGACATAAGATGAGACAAAGAAATAGCAAAAGGAAAAGAGTTAGTGGACACTACAATTTTCCTGGACCAAAAAAAAAAAAAAAATCTAAATCGACTTATAAAAAAGCCCATCAAGTACCGGGTAAAACTTATGTAAAGATTTACCTCCATGTACATCAAGATGAAATTTTCAAATTTTAGCTTTAAAGAATGAATGTTGTACCCCTTGGGACAATACAAAAGGTAACATTCTATGCACTAAACAGAGTTAGTCCCACACTCTACCATATAATAGCTATTAATATAATTAAGCAACATATAGAGAATTTTGGAGAGAAAAAAATTGTGACAAAAAATTATTCTACACTAAGCCAAGTTGTCAGTTTTTATTTGTGAAGGAAAGATGGTCATTTTCAAAATCTCAAAGATTCAGGATATATACATCACAAAAGTCCATTCTTTTGTTCTTTTCATTTAAAATGAATAAACAGATATTTAACATACAAAATTTTGGAAAAAAAAAAGACATCCACCTAATCACTGTTTAGTTGAAACAAATCTTACACATTTGCCATATATGTAAGCAAAACTGTAAAATCAAATTCTATCATCAGCTCTGCCTTTTCCAGATAACTTTACTGCTCAGAAAAAAAGTCATCCTGTTTTGTTTTCTGTTAGTCCCATGAACTTATTTGTAATAAATGAGGCATATTATTTTTTGCATGTTTTAAAATTTTATTTAACTATTATCATTTTATGTATCTCTCTGCAATTGTTTCTTCACTTTTTGAGTTTTATCCATGATGACTTATGTAAAATTATTTCATTACTTTTAATTCTGTCTATTACATAGTTTATTAGTTTTCCTATGAGGAACAGTTAGGTTTTCACATGCTTTTTTGGAATATAAACAGTTGCTACAATGAACAAGCTTTTATATAAATTTCCCAATGGGCATATGCAAGAAGGTACCTCAGATATATAGCTAGGAATGAAAATTTTGCAGTAATACAGTATTAACATTTGTCATACAGTATGATTGTTATTGCAAAACAGTTCTGTATACTTGTTCATGTATATCATGATTTCCTTTTTAAAATCTTTGGGTGTTTTTAAAATTCAAAAAAAAGTGTTCTTTACTTCTTGTCATTTATTTCAGTATGAGTACACAACAAAGAACTTATATTCTCTAACTTTTAGATTACTAATGTATAGGCATCCACTGTGTCCAGCTTGTTAATGATTTTCTTTAAATGCTCCCTATCTGTATTAGTCTCTCTGCTTGATATAGATTTTACACATCAATTTTTTAGTGCCATGCTTAAAATTTATAAGTATGATTGTCATGTTTTCTTGTAATTTTTACAACTGTTATTCCACGTATGTTTAGACTGTTTTGCTAAGTGCATTCAAGTTCAGTTTCCTTCTTCTTGTCATTATAATGGTATCTTCTTTATCCTAACTAATGTCTTCAGACCTTACAATTTACTTTTCTTGAGGTTAACGTAACTATAAAATTGTATCTTAATATTTGATTGCCTGAAATGTATTTCCATCACTTTACATTCAAGCTGTCTCTTTCATATTTTACTATGAAAATATGTTCTTAAATAACCATAAGTGCTATTTCATTTCATTAGAATGTTCTAATAAGCACAGGGAATCGGAATGGATGATAGGAGTACATAAGCAATGAGTTAAATCTATTAAAATATTTTAGTATTCCACTGATTTGGAAATGCAATTAAGGATAAATTGGAAGTCTTTCCAATTTTTCCTCCACATGAAAAACTTAAATAACAAATAAAAAAGAGTATATGGCTACTGTAACAAAATTACCATGAATCAGGTGGCTTAAAACAGCAGATGTCTTTCTTTACAGTTCTGGATTTGAGAAGTCTAAATACAATGTGTCAATAGGCCATACTCCTACCAGAGACTTTGGAAAAGAGTTTGTTTCATGTTTTTTTCCTAGCTTCTTGTGGCAGCAGGAAATCTTTGGTGTTTCATAGCTGGTAGCTGCATGACTCCAATCTCCACCTTTTGCTTCACATCACTTTCTCCTGTGTGGATGTGTCCTTTCCTCCAATCTCCCTCTGCTTCACTCTTATGAAGACACATGTCATTCGATTTGAGAGTCCATCAACATAATTCAAGATTATCTCATTGTGTCCAAATCCTTAACTAATTACAGATATAAATACTTTTTGTTCACATGATATAACATTCATAGGTCACAGATATGAGGACTTGGACATATCTTTTGGGGCCCAGCATTCAACTTACTGCAAAGTTTATGTCATAAACCTTTAAAAACACTGTTAGTCTGTTTTTTTGTTAAGAATGTTTATGATGTCATCTTTATATTAAAATTTGAAAGTAATGTTTCCGTAGGATTTACACAGAAATATAAAGTAAATACTACTAAGAAATATTGCAGATTTCATGGGAAAAATTAGCTAGCAAAATTTTCATGGAATTTTCTTCCTAAAAATAGCCAATTTTTATTGAATTAATAAATATATTTAATAATATATAATAAATATATTTAATAATAAATATATTTAATATATATAATATTAATAAATATATTTAATATATTCTTCATTTTAGTTACAAATCTATTTATGAAGATTACTACTTTAAATTCATATATAATTTGATAGATGAGTATTTCATATTTCACCATATTCTTTAAGCAACATAAATACACAGTAAGATCAACTGCACTTCTTTTGCTGAAAATCCGTATCTACTTTCCAATGTTGAACTTCTGCAGATAAACTATCACTGGAGTTTAACCAATTTCTTGATAAAGAAAGCATTATATCAGAATGGCCTTTTACTGATACTCTCTTGCCTATATTTCCCATATATGCTATTCCCCTTAGTATTTATTTCTTCTAGTCAGGTGGTACATTCAGTTTAAGTGTCCCAATTTATGTTTTGTACACTGTGCTACTGGCTTCGGGCAATGTGTACATTTTAAATAAACTAAATAAATAAATCAGTTTTGCTGTTCTCACTGCCTCTTACCTCCAATATTTCTCAGAAAACGCATTGCCTAAAGGAATATCTGAAGCCCTATTTAGCAATTTTTAGTAAACAATGGGAGGCAATTGCAAAATATTTATGATATATAAATATTTAGATTGAAAGTACTTGTCATAATTTATTTTACATTTACTGACATTTCAAATATATAAAGCTGAGGTGCTATATAAGGGGAAAAAAAATAATACAACTCTGAAAGCCAGTATGCCTGGAACAGGAGTTAAGACAAAATTTAATAATTTGTAGATAAAAATCTCTTTCCTTTATATTTCTTGTCACTATAACTGTTTGAAGTACAGCTATGGAGAGTCAAGAAGTTAAGATACCTTAATGATTGCAGCTAAAAATCTTATTGCATAATATTTTATCCGTTGTTTTCAACATAATAAAAATTAAGTAATTTTTATAAAAGTTAATTTAGACATTAATAGCATTCCAGTAACATATTATTCCCAAAACATTATTTTCTTATGCCTTATAAATTATTTTCCTTATTATTTGATTATAATTAAGAGTTTTAAGGTAGCTATCAGTCCATTTATCAAATGGTTATTGAAGATCTCCAAAATGAAAGACACTGAATGCACAGTTGGAAAAGGTAGAGTCCTGCTTTCTTTTTCAGTTACATAATATATTTAAGGATACAGAAAAGTAAAGAAAGATTTTTTTTTTGTAGGGGGATTATTAATGTTTTGTTGGTTTTTAATCATGGAAGTGAATGTGATTAATTCTGAATTAAATATTATAGAGGTATTCAAAGGAAAGGTATCATCTGACTTGGGTCATCAAGAATTTGTGTCCTCAATTTTTTAGCAAAAACAATGAACTGAATGCTATTATAGTATGGCGAATGGACACAAATACAGTGGTAGTGAAACTTGAGATAATTATTGCATTAGCAGATATTATTCATATAAATGTGCCACAGCTTATTTATCCATTCTCTTGTTGAAGTGCAGTTTTTAATTGTTAAAAAAAACTTCTATAATCATTCAGCTATGGGTTTTAGTGTGAACATACATTTTGAATTCACTTGGGTAAACACCTAAAAATGCTATTTCTGGGTCATATAACAAGTCTGTGTGTAACTTTAAGAGGAAATGATAAACTTCCTTCCTAAGTGCCTTTATCATCAGGAGCTTCACACTTTCATGCTAGCCCAGCAATTTATCAACATTAATGCTCTAGTATTCTGTGAGATTATATTGTATCTGGTGACATTTGTCTCATTTAAGTAAATGTTTATGTTCTATGTCTCTAGATTTTAGTATGACTCTATCCTGGGCCCTGAGTTTTCTGATGGGTTCATCAATAGCCATTAATTTGTAATTTCCTACTTTTTTTTTTTCCCCTGTAGGGATAAGAGCTACTTCTTTCCAGCTCTTTCACCTGTGAACTAAAACTAGAAGTCAACTTCTGTATTTTTCTTTTGTTGAGGTTTTTTTGTTTTAAATGCAGAGACAATCTTTTGTATATTTACACATTCCTGGAGCCTTGTAAAATGGTTCACAAAATTGGATGCACATCAGAACAGGTGATGTATATTATGCATTTGGTGATGTGGCCTAAAATAATGCCCAAATCTGATGGATTTATAAATTTTGTGTGTTGATACATGCAAAGGCACAACTGAGTGGACCGCTGTTAGAGTAAGTAATAATAAGAAAGTGTATCTCTTAAAATAGATAATAATTGCTGCTAAAATTCAATGACTAAACATTTGTTTTTAAGGCAGGTATGTACTATGCAAGGTGGTGCAAGGAAAGAGCTATAATTTGAACATTATTTCTGATTTCTTTTGAAAATGCTACCATTGTAAAGATCTTCATTTTTTTTCCTGACAGTTTGAGAAATATAAATAACAAGGGATTGTAGAACTAGTTCATGATTTTTAGAACCTGATCCCAGAGATCTACTTGTGAATGGAGTTTAGATACTAGGATGAAGACGTTGTAAAATTATTGGCACAATTTGCATTGAAGTGTGATGATTTTAAAATCCCTTTTATCATTTTTTTTGTAGTAATTTTTAATCTGTTGTCTACTATTTTTTCAAGGTTGTACATTTTAGAGTAAATAAAAGTTATTAATTATAGGCTTGATTAATTTTTAAGTAATAAAGCATTTGAATCATCATATTGTAATATATAATTCTAACCTATATGTATTTGTGTTTGTGAATCCCTTTGTTAAAGGGGGAACCATTAACTATCAGCAGGTTCTAACACTCATTAAAATCTTTCTCTCCATATTGTTTATAATGCAAACACATTGCAAAGATCTGTTTGAAAATAAAAACCCACTACAAGATTAAGATAAAGTGTTGAACACTTGACTTAATTTATTCTTGTTGCTGTTAATACCAGGTAATGTTTTATACAAAGATATCATGTATATTTTGTTAAGACATCCCCTTGGTTTCAAAGAGAATTATTCTTTATTCTTTTATACACTTTATTATGTTTACCTTTTGATTACAGAAAAACAGTACTGAAAACAAAAACTCTAAAATTCCAATCTAGGAACATAAAAAAAAATATCATCTTCAAAGCCAACATTTTGTGAAGCAGATTTGAAAACAAACTATCATCCCTATGGAGCCATTAAACATGCCTCCTCTTTTTCATGCTTAAAGAGCAAAGAAAATCTTTTCCTTGGTAAGCACTATTGAGAGAAATGACCGTCTGGCAACTTATTTCATTAAAAAATCTGTAATTCATTTTTCTTTAATTTTAGAGATGCCCAAGCAGCTTCAATGAACTATAGCACTTAGATATGTTGATGTGAGAAATTAAGGTTTATTTTTATTTCAAAAATATAAAAGACATTTTTATTTTAGAAGGTAGAGATTTCTTTTTCTCTTCCTTTTATGCCATTTCATTTAGTGGTCAAATTTCTACCCTGGTCACCATCCTTTCTGAATTAAAACTAGGAGATATAGGTAGGTAGTTTTACTTTATTATCTTTTGTGTTCACTGGATAGTTGCATTTGCTGCTTTTGCCTCAGACATGAAAGAGTTTATTCTGAAACTTCACATTTCCATTACATAATTTAAAACCCTCTATATTAACTTGCTTTTAAATTTAAAAATAGTGATTATTTTTTAAAAAATAGTGATTATTTCTCACATAATAGATATGTGTATATGTACATACATATACAAGTATAAATACATATGCTATCAATTATACATACTCATTTTACATATGTACATATATCAATACATATGAAATCATACTGGAAGCAGTGACTTGAGTTGCCACTGTTAACTCTTGTAGTAATTCAAATTTTTTGCAATACCTTATGAACCTTCCAAGCAACTCTGAAATTAAAGATACTTTTTACTAGCTAATTAGAATGTTTCTTTTTTTCTTTTTTGAAGGAAATGTCATCATTTTCAATAGGCAATTGTGTTTTTGTTTGTTAGGATTTTTAAACAGAATGTTAAAAGAACTAAAACATTTATTTACACTCCTTTATTTAGAGATATGAAGAGTTTTCCGAGTCAGGGAATTGATTTTAATTCAATTTAATGAAAACAAATACCTGAATGCATAACCATAACACTAAAATCATTTTAAAACACATTTTTACAGGTAATTATTTTTATAAAATATTTCCAGTTAGCTTTATTTATTTTTTCCAAAACAGTGCAGAATATCCAAAATTCAGAAGACATATATATACTTAAAATTTATAGCAAAACATTCAGTTAATGTAGCTGATGAGTGCACTTCATTAAAAATTAGTCTAGACAGAAAAGAAAAACCCTGGGTTATTATATTTTTCATGCACTTTATTTGTTAACTTTCTCACCCTGTCTCTGTCCAGGGCTCTTCTGAGAAACAAGGGCTTTATTCTCCTTGAAGCAGACCTCATTGTCCACCAAAATGCATCTCCAGTGTACCTGCACTGGCATTGGTTGATTTCTCCTTGTGTACTATTGGCTCTCATGTTGCTCACAGCTACTTTCAGGTATCCAGTACTTAACCTATAATGAAGGCTAATATGTACCCAGGTCAAAATCATGTGAAATATGACAAAGGAGGGGAATTGTATTTACTTAAATCTATTCAGGCAAATGAAGAGAGGTATTGGAAACCCTTTGGAATAGAGTGTGAGAACAATGCCTAACTCCCATCAAGGTCTGGGCTTCAGTATGGTTAGATGGTCTCTAAACTGCCTTCTAAAGAGAAATGATCTGGGTAATGGTAAATTTATGATTATGTGAGTGTGATAGTCAATTTGGGATCAGCCCTGACATCAGTCATTTTCTTTCTCTTGGTGTCTTCCATTAATTAATTACTAGCATTAATTTCTTCTCTTACAAGTAAATAAATATGCAAGGAACACATTCATGAAGGGGAGAAAAATCACATATACTGTACACTAGCACGTTCTGCCTGACACGTTCCCAAGAACTCCCAGAAGAACAAGCATTGACACTTATAATCTCTTCCAAGAAGTATTTATTCTTAGTTTTCCCTTCTCACAATATCTACTGAAGAAAATAAAATGACTTAAAATTCATATGTGCCTATAGTACTATAGAACTTAACAGTCTCTATTGAGCGATGCAATGTATCCTACATTAAATGTACATATGCCAGTTGATGTCACAATTACACAAATGGAAGAGAACACAGAGGAAAAAAACATGTTTTATAGTTCTATATATTAAATGCTTTTTTCTGAAATAAGAACTGTATTTTTTGTTAATGTGATGGCTACTCTAGCTCTATTTTTCCTTTTAAATTATATACTTTGTTAATTTCACTTCTCATTTTATACATAGTCTTTAATATTAACATTTTGATAATTTAAAAAATTTCTTTCTTAGTTATTCTAAACTACATATTCATGGCATTTATTATTTCTATAGTACAATTAATAATATGTAGAGTTAATAGTTCTTGGTGCTAAATTTGAAAAAAAAAGTGCAAAGAAATTTTTAAAAAGTAAAATGCTATGACTCATTCAGAAATCAGGTTTAAAATAAATTTTTGTTCCTTTGTAAAACACTAGATGTTGAATGTCCTTTTTCCCAATTGTTCATTCAATTTTGTTTCATATTCATTCTTTTCAAATGCAATAGCATAAATACTTAGTCAAAAGTCTGACATATATTCTGTTAATGTATATCAGCTGTTATTTAAATAACATTATTATAATTATTAACCATGATTAAATATTATTCATAATATTGTAAGGATATTTCAAGTATGTATTTATATTAATATTGTACTTAACATTATATTTTAAATATTTCTTATTAATCTTATCCAATTATATCATTTTATTGGATACAAAACACTATTGTATTGACATACACTATATTGTATACTCTATGTACAGTTACTATTAAAATATATTAAAATTGAGGAAATGTTTTTTATTTTATGTGACAAAAAAGAAATATACATACCTATAAAAATATATGTAAAAGATGGTTTGGCAGAATTATCTTTGGAATTCCCTCTTATTTGTTTCATAAATATTTCTACAAACTATCATTTACCCCCAAGTATTCAGATAGTTCTCTCTTGGTTCATATAAAGTTCCATGCTTGTTTTGGTAGAACTCAATTGAATTCTCTGTGCTTCAATTATGTATACATTAGCACTATATTATTTCCTCAACTATGAGAATAAGCAAGCTTTTCATGTTTAAACCTGAAAAACCCTTTATGATGAATATAATCAGAGTGTGAATATAGGAAAGAAATTTCCAAGCAAATAGGTGTTACTTCCAATTTCATTTCTCCTTTTGTATGCTTTCTAAAATATAAGGCAAATCTGAAATATGCATATCAAACTTAATTTTGAAGGAGTGAGGTATTTGAATTGTACACTAAAATCACACTTAATAACTTGCATGGAGCTACATGCCTTTTTAGAATATATTTTAAAGAGTTTATTCAATACTTTTAGATTACAATTTGTTTCATATGGATCCCAGAAACTCAAACTATTAAGTAAAAACATTTTGGATACTTGCAAGATCTTTAAGAATATTAGATATAAAATAATTGCAAATGACATACTAGATATCCAAATCAGATCACCACCATTAACATTTTTTATTTAATTCCTAACTTTCCTCTGAATTCACCATACCAATCAATAGATTTTAGCCTATTACTTCTTCACTCTATTGAATAATAGTTTGTTCAATATCCTTAAGAGTAATGAGTTGCATAATACTTTGGTAAAATTTAAGGTATTTTAAATTTTTTATTTTAGATATGACGCTCTGAATGTGTGGGACTAAATTTTTCCTAAAATTCTGTTGACTATTTTTGCTTCGTGACTGAGGAGTGCAATTAATTAGTTTATTTGTACATTTGATAAATATTAATAAATATTAACAAACTACGTATAATGTGCCATCACACTAGACATTCTTCTGCAAAATGACCTTGGGTAGCTTTCTTTATAGCAGGGGGAAATATATGATTAAATAAACACTAGCAGAACAACATAATTGCTGATGTAAGACATCTATGATATGCTCTAGGAAAAAAATATAAGAGGAGTTACAAGTCTGGAATGGGGGTGAGTTGTGCAGAAGAAAGTTCTCAAAGAAGAAATAACATTTCAGATTAAAAGGAGGTAGGATCAGTAGGAGTTACCAGATATGGATAATTACTATTCACTCTGACTTGGTAATTTAGCCTCCTCTTCCAGCATAAACAGGGATGATACTCTTCTGCATTTTGGCCAATGGATTTTGAGAAGAGTTATATGTTTCTTCCCAGTACATGTATATAAATGCTAGGACTTAACTCTCTATGCCTTTCTTCCCCTGCCCTGGAAATCGTGGCAGCACATGTTGATGTGAAGACTTTCAGCACATGGAGGCTGGTCTCCCTGGGAAGTTTCCTCAACCAGCAGCACAATTAGAATGAGAACATTTTAAACCTCCGGTGTTTTAAGATACTCTAAATGGAGGGTTGTCTGTTCATATATTATAATCCAGAATATCTTAAATAATATACCATGCTAATAAAATATGAGGGATTGTATGAAGAGGAGACAGGGATAAGAGAGAACTTTATGTTCAAATGTCAGGGATGAAAGAGGAAACATGGTATTCTGTTGGAAAAGAGAGAAGTTCAATATAACTTGATTTTATAGAAAGTATGAAGGTGGAGTTGAAAAATTAGGTTTACATGTCTTGTACACTACATTAAGAAATGAAAGTTGTTGAGAGAGTAAATCCTAGGAGCTCTCATCACAAGGACATTTTTTTTTCCTTTTTCTTTTACTTTGTACTTGTATGTTCACTAAACTTATTGTGGTAATCATTTTGTCATGTATGTAAGTCAAATCATTATGTTGTACACCTTAAACTTATACAGTGCTGTGAAAATGATGTTTAGATTTTATCATCAGGAAAAAAGGCAGCTAGTGAATAATTAGAAACAAGGATGTCATTTACATATTAGAAAGCATCTTCTCCCATAGATGCACCAAATCCATGGCTACATATGGAACAAGTTCCTCTGAAAAAGCCCTAAAAATTGAGCACTCCTATGCATCTGACAAATGAGAGAGGGCCCACAGCAAAGTGGGTATAAGAAGCTGGGCCACAGTCTCACCAGAAACCCCACCCTCACAGTCAGAAATAAACTCAAAACCCAGAGCTTCTCTCTGAGGAGCAAAGGGTTGGAACACACCAGGCATCCCCAACTTCTAAGACCTGCACCTGAGAGAAGTCCCAGTTGAAGTCCCAGAGAAGTCCCCCAAACATCTAGCTTTGAAAACCAACAGGTTTTGTGTCCATGGGACTCACAAGGGTTATAAGATCTGAGAAATGGTTATCAAATGGCTTGTGCACTGGGACTCACCTGCATCAGGGCCCAGGGAGGAAGCAGGCAATTGAGGGCACTTGGACTTTGTTCAGAAGAGGCTCATTTGCTTGTCTTGAAATGTCAACCTGAGAGGCAGGTATCTGATTTGATCAACATTTGGGGGAGTGTTAAATTGTTCTCTGGGGATGGAGACTGGTGGGCACCATCTTTTTTTCCTTTTTTCTTTCCTGGTGAGCGCCATCTTCCTGCTCTCCCTCTGCCTTCCTACATCTTGCTGGTATCTCCCAGACAGACACTTATACACTAGTCTGGAGTCCGGATTTTTGTAACTGCCACCCAAGGGACAACGCTAGATCACCTGGCACTGATGGTCAGTAGGGCTTACACTTGGTGTTCTCACAGGACTATATATATTTGCACACTTTAAAAGCTTCTATTTGAGGGTCTGGCTCCCAATCAGTATGAATCTAGGTGCTGACTGAGATCCCTCTCTTTGGGACACTGACAGGTCTCAGCAAACCCTCAACTACTGGAAGCCGTTAAAAATACAATAGGCTGCTTATAGAATCACAAAATTTTGAGAGACAACAAAGAGTCAGGGCAGGGTTGAAAGATAAGCTTCATCTCCTATAGGAATGGGAGAGGTAGCTGTTTTATCTAATGAAGAGAAACCAACACAGAGAGTCAAGCAAAATGAAGAAACAGAGGACTATGTTCCAAATGAAAGAATGAGATAAAACCTCAGAAAAATCAACATCATGTTCAACCTTGTCATAAAAAAACCTTGTCCAGTAGAATATATGTATTTGTTCTTCTTTCTTCTATAAAATTGTATCGTGTTCTTTTTGTTTTTAAAAAGAAAGCATCTTGGCTCTACTAAGGAAAATGTATTGGGTTAATCAATTAAGTACATGAGGGAATTAGTAAGGAATCTGAGTTGATGGAGGAAAGTGTTTTATTTTGTTTTCCCTCTTCAGCATTTTAAAACTGTGAAACCATTATCTGTATTCTCCATTGTCTTTGAAGAATAATCAGCCAATCTGCATATTTGGTTTCCTCTCTATGTTATATCTTGTAACTGTGACAGCTTTTAACATTTTCTCTCTATATTAGGTTTTTATGAATTTTATTATGATTTGAGTAGGTATGGTTTTCATTGCATTTATCCTGCTAAGGGACAGCTAAATTCTTGAATCTGTATATTAGTGTTTTTTCTCCCTAATTTTAGAAAAACTCAACTATTTTATCTTCAAATATTTTTTCTACTTTACTCTCATTTTATTCTCCTTCTAAGATTCCAGTTAAAGTTACGTTTGACATATGGTATCATATCACAGTTTCCCTGAGTCTCTGCTAATTTTCTTCATTTTTTTTCTCTGTTCCTCAGATTTGAGCTGTTCTGTTGTTAACTCCTCAAGTTCTCTAAGTCTGTATTCTGTCAATATTTATCCAGTGAATTGTTCATTTACATTACTATACCCTTCAATTATAGAATGTCCATTTGGTTCTTATTTATAGTATCTACTCCTTTGCTGAGTTCACCTAACTGTTCATTCATTAAGATATTATTTTTAAAGTTTGTGAACATGTTTATAAACAGCTGCTTTTAAATCATTGTCTGCTAAGTTCAATATTTGTGTCATCTCAAAGCCTTTTTTTCAACTGCTTGAATTTTTTTTTTCTGGACATTTCTTCATGAAATTTATTCAGTATAAATACTAAGCTGTACACCTGAAACTAACACAATGTTGTAAATCAACTATATTTCAATTTAAGAGAATTGACTGCTTGAACTCTTGATTTTGGATCACCTTTTTATGTCTCTTCGCATGTCTAATAATTTTTATTGAATGCTTTATGTTACAGATTAGCTAGAGTAAAGACTCAGGGTTCTGCTATCTTCCTGTGACATGTGTTCATTTTAGTTCTAGCAGATAGTTAAATTACTGGCTAATCATCTTGATCTTGTGTATATTTAAATTTACAATGTGTTAGGGTAGATGCGTAAAAAACCCCAAGGTGTTTCCAAGGCCCTTCTACCTCGGCATGACTTAAACTCTAATGTCTGTATATGTGAAGATCTTGTAAGGCCTTGGTTTTTGGTTTTGTTAAGCAGTTCTGGAAGATAAATTCTTGTCATGTGTGGTCATTGTGATTCTTACATATAATCCTGGTGTTTCAGCCAGATGCTTTTTATGATGAACATATTATTCTATTTTGGATGAACTAAAAAGTTAAAATCTTCCAGTACTGATTTGTTTGCCTCTCAAACCTGTAGTAGGTTTGATAAAAGGGTGCACTCTCTGACAAGCCTTGAGTTTTAGCTCTGGGCATATACAGCCCAGCTGTCATATAAGGATTCATCGGGGAAATTCTCACAATGACTTCTGAGGTCCCACACTCACACAGCTACTTTCCCTCTAAGGATTTGTCCTGTAGATTCCAAATTCTTCAGCTGATCTGATCATTTTGCTCAGAGAACCGCCATGATTTTTTGGACTCTAGCTCAGTGCTGCTTGTAGCAAGGCTGATCATGTGGTTCACCTCATGAGTTTCCCTTCTATCATGAATTATAAACTTGAACTTCCTGCTGTCTAAAGCCTGAAAAGAACTGTCTCATATATTTTGTTTATTTTAAGCATTGCTTACAATGGTAGAACCGATCAAATAGCACTTAATCTGTTATAGCTAGAAGTGGAGTTCTACATATTTTATTTTTGAAAAACAGATTAAGAAAACAAAAGTCTATTAAAGTAGCCTACTAATTTTCCCCCTAATTAACTCACCACTATTATATTTCAGCAATGACTCTCTGTATGTCCAGACAGTTCACAGATGGGATTGAAACAGCTAAGGTCCATTTATAGGTAGAGGAACTCATAACGAACTTTGTTAACAACCTCTAAGCTTTCCCTAGAGTTCCTGCTCTTTTTTTGAACACAGCACTGTTCTCTGTTAGCTTAGCTGGGCTTCTAACCTCACTGAGTCTTGTCTCAGCATCATTTTGTTCTGCTCCAATGCTTGCCCAGCTCAGTTTATTTCCTTTAGTGCTCTCCAAGCTTAGCTCTCTTCTCTGACGTTTCTGAATTTGTGCATTTATGCTAAAGACATGATTTAATGTTACTTTTTCAGTAGATTTTGTTTAAGGTACTTAAGCTGACCTGGAAAATGGCTTAGCCCACCAGATTGTTAAGAGACAAATGTCATCATTAAAATAAGGAATTGTGGCAAATGTACAAAATTAAGCTTTATAATTTATTTAATAATCTGTACAACTGATAATTTAGATTTGGAAATATAATGCTGAATAGAATATGAGAATAAGTGATTCTAATAGTATAGGGAATGATAACGATTTAGATGAACATTATGGGAATGTAAATTCTAAGCAATTGCTGTGAACTACTTTGAATATGATCTCACAAAATAATTTGTACACATTTTTCTCACTGAATACTACTTTACAGTGAAATACTCTCTTCTGGTCAGTTTTACTGATGCATAAGGGGTTATAAATGTGAGGTATTTGGGGAGTAGATTAGAATCATCTACTCATTCATGATATCCTAGCAACAGATGATAATCCTCACAGCAGGAATTTGCTAGCAAAGAAGCATATGGAGAACAGTAGGTCCAAAGAAAACATCTATCCAGGCTGCCTATTCACACTGCTCAGGCTCATTAAAAGGCTCTCAGATGTAAATTCTCATTTGAGGTTTTTAAGATCAAACTGGTAATTCTGATTTGAGCAGGAAAGTATGAAGAATCAAGAATGTACACTATTGCTCCTATATGCTTTTGGTAGCCTACTTTGAAGACATTGATTATTTATTTGAAGTAAATTAATATTTAATGCATATAATAGTGAAATTAACTTTACCTTATTAACATGAATAGTCTGGCTTTTCAAAAAATATTTATGAGCAAAATGAAGATATTTATAAACTTTTTAAAATATACTTGTCACTGTGTGAAACAATTCTTTCACTTCAAACAGTAATGTCTTACATGTTATAAATCTCTCAATCACACACTTTCAAAAAAATACTTTTTTCCTCTATTTCAGGTTATAAATCAAGTTCAAGGGAAATAAAGGCTCAATTTATTCCTCAGTTTACTTTAGAAATGTTTTCTTTGTATTTTAAATCAGTGTCTATCCATGATTTTCAGTGCTAGCCAGGCCCATAGCAAAAGTAGTAATGGGTATACGACTACAATTGTTATCTTACTGGCTGGCATAATGAAGAAGATGAACAGTGGAAACAAACAACAAAAAAGAATTCTGGCCTGGGTCTGTTACTAACTAGATTATATTATATTATTTTTTTATTTGCAAAAAATCAAGTGTATGATTGCATATTAAAATTGTTTCTATAAGTTATACAGTACCACCAAATACTGGCCCAGTATGACACCAAAAATGTGTGTAACAATTATACAGCATTTGAAGAATTCCTAATTCCAGATGAAAGTGATGAATCTCTACCACTGAAATCATTCAATCAGGCAAATACAGTGGTATCCATTTATCAGAAATACTGCAATGGAGTTTCCTACATGGTATGGAATCCCTGCTGATCACAAACTCTACTAATTAAACAGAACTGAATGTATTTATTCCTGTGAATAAATTCATTATGGACATTTTCTGTTGTCAAAAACTAAAGTACAATAAATTCCCTTTATTAATTTATCTCTAAATATAATAACTTGTCTGCTTTCCAAAATGCCATCATGGACCCACGATTAACATCCTTTCCTTCTTAATCCTAAATCTACTAGGATGAAATTCTCAGGAGAAGGCAGAGAGGATAACTAAAATTAAACTGCTTTCCATCTAGACATAAATGTCTTATGTTTTAAGAAAAAAATAACATTTTAAAATTTTCCAAAAGTGGGCAGTTCATTTGGACAACATATTCAGTAAGGAATAATTAGCAATAAAAATGTTTAATTAAAATCACATCTAGGGCTTCCCTGGTGGCGCAGTGGTTGGGAGTCCGCCTGCTGATGCAGGGGACACGGGCTCGTGCTCCGGCCCGGGAAGATCCCACATGCCGCGGAGAGGCTGGGCCCGTGAGCCATGGCCGCTGAGCCTGCGCGTCCGGAGCCTGTGCTCCTCAATGGGAGAGGCCACAACAGT